>NC_092433.1:11193885-11499198 GCF_036169615.1 Heliangelus exortis
AGGATGCTGCAACGAGGGAGCATGCACTAGGCCTCCCTCAAAAGTACTTTTCGTGGCAGCCTGGGTGTAGGAACCCAGATTAAAAATGTTAATCAGGCATCCTCTTTCCCCTAGGTAAGAGGAGCTTTTAACTGCAGGACTAAGAGCTCCCAGTCAGCAGAAATATATGGTGTTTCTTGGAGACCAATGCTTAAATAAAGATGAACACCATCTTTTATTTGTGGGGTTTTCTTAAAAACAAGATTTGATTACCACAGTTTGAATCTTAAAATTCAGTCTTCCAAATCACAGGCCTCTGGTGGAAAATGGGAATTTCCCTTAGCTCTAAAGAGGGGAGCTAGGCTCCCAGGCATAAAAGGGAATGTTTGACCCATATCCTTCAGCACATCTCCTTTCCAGCTGCCTATAAACAGTGCTGGGACCAATCCCTGTGGGCACTGCCTTCAGACATGCACTGGACGTGGAAACCATGAGCTTTCTGCTATGTTCACCAATAAATAGATAGTCAAGTTTGGGGGGGGGTTTCCTTAAAAAAAAAAAAAAAAAAAAAAAAGAAACAATGTTGTCCTGAGTGGTAAAGTGGATAGTGTAGATCAAACTTGGCCACCCTCTGTATATACAAGAGAAATTGGATTGCTATCATGTGGTCCCACAAGTTCTTTCCTCAGGCAGCTCATGTGTAGGGAATGGCTGGAACCCAGCACCTTTTGGGCACTCAACATTTTGGGAACTTCCTCCACCAAAAGCTACTTCCACAGGGAGCCACTCCAACACCCTAGCAGTGAGCTGACTTTTTTTCTCCCTAGACTGCATGATTTAACAGGAAAGTTTAAGCATTTGCCCTCAGCTTATGTCCTTTTCATCAGGACCTTTCATTCTCTGAGAAATGAAATCTATCTGCTAACAAGCCACAGTCCCTGCTGTGACAGGGACCTGAGACAGGGTTTATGAGCAGGGGCTCAGTCCTCTTATAACACAGCAATGCAACACCAAGCCAGCTCAGGATGTGGGCACAGCTCACTCAGCTTCCAGCTAAAGATCCTCTGGATGGAGTGTCCAAATTGCTGTGTAAAAATTACAGCTCCTCTGGTCTTTCTTTGGGGCTGTAGCTGCCAGTCCAGAGCCAGCACCTTGGACTGAGCAACCCATGGAGAGAGGAACACACTATTACTGGCCAGCCACAGGAGATTTGGCTCCAATAATTTTCCTAATGACAAGCAACACTTTTGAGGGCAAAGGCTGGCATAGACTTTCATAGATATATTATAAAGATGAAGGCCAAAAAAATAATAACATGTAGTGTTTTCTTAAAAACAAGGTTTAATTACACAAACCCAGCACCACAGTTCGAATCTTAAACTTCAGTCTTCCAAAGGGCACCCTCCTGTACTGTCTGTACCTCTCATCCTTATTCTAGCTCACAAAAGGCTTTTGCCTCTCTGGCTAACACAAATTCTGCTCCAGAATATGACCACCTCATTCCTTAAATGAAAGAGAGATAAAAGAGATGTAAAGAAAGCAAACAGAACAATGGGAGATTGTATTTCATTCTTATTCAGAAAGCAGCCAAATTAACCTTCCTAGTCCTAAGGAGTTCGTACCCTTGCTTGAAACACTTTAATTTGGTCCCTCATGTCAGTCAGAAACAGTAAACACCATATCAAAATAGGTTAAAAGTCACATGCTTTAAGATAAGACTTTGAAAATCCATTAGTAGAGCCACTGCAGCATGAGTCTTCATTTCTTTTTTTGGTTTTTTTGGGGGTTTTTTGGTTTTTTTGGTTTTTTTGTTTTCTCCAAATAGCCACATATGTGGCCACGACATTTCTGTGGAGACAAATACATCTTTATTTCAGTTCCTGGAGCCCTCTCAAAAAGGCGCCTGGAAATCCTCTGGGAGCAAGGAGGAGTCACAATGGAAAGAGTGATGGATCTGCAGCACTGCAGCCGCTCACACGGTTCAATTGCCATAACTGTTCCTTTGTGGCTGCAGCTTGAGCTGTGTGTCACCGAGCCTTAAATACACATTTTTGAACTGTCATATCCAATATAGTGGACCCCAGTGGATAGTTAAAAACAAAGGAGAAAGAGAGTAGCATGGAAATACGATGTGAAAAGATGTGCTTATAAAACAAGAGAGTGGGAGCTGTGGTTGAAGATGGTGCCTGATGCCCAAGATATTCTGCTGGCCTTGAGGAGATAAAGGATTTACTAACACAGCCTTTAGGGGTTTACTTTGGTTGTACACACTGAATGAAGAGCTGACACTATTTGGAGGCCCTCCTCACTCCTTTTTTTTTTGTGTTCTCAAGATAGAATATTCTCCAGCAATGCAACTTCCAGCTGACCTATCCTGAGGCCAAATGGAAACAATAGAGAAAGATTAATGGCCCAGGAAACTTTGAAGAGAACAATAGCATGATCTTGGGATGAACTAGAACACGTGAAATGTAATAACACTGGGGGACAGGGGGAAAGCAGTTCTGACAACAGAAACTTTTACCACAGCTTATTTAGCAATGAGCGTAACAGGAAAACGTGCCTGACTGTTTTGATTTAAAATTTGCTGGCTATAAACAGTGATTTTGAAATAATGTGAGTCAATATTATTTTTCTTAAAATGTGCCACAAGGTCGAAAAGCTGAGTTCTCCTCTGGGCGAGGCTGATACCAGTGTGATCAAGAGCAGAATTTGTGTTGATCGCATTTGGCACCTGGTGATACTCACACGAGACACAGGGGCAAGGAGAACAACTCCATGAATGAATGATTTTGATCTGCAAATGGGAATGTGTTGCTCCAAGAGGAAATGTGCTTTTATTATCAGTAGAGAATGACTCCACAGTAAATAAATCATTTGTATTGCAACTGAATTATTACTCCATTACACATCAAGGACACATGCAATCTTTCCACTTTTTAAAATTTCATTCTGATGGATTTTCCAGCTTGTTAAGAACCTCTCCAAGGATCTATGAACTAACAGCTAGAGGTTAAAAAAAAACAACAAAACACTTACAAAACACAAAGACTGTAACTAACCAGTTAGTCTCTTCCTTCCACCTTATTATCCAAAATTCAGCCTTACCAAGCACTGAGAAGAAAGATAACCTCTGCAGAAGGAAATCAAATCTAAGCCCAGGCTATGCAAGAAAGCAAACATTTTCAAGATTCTGACAAGTACTTCCAGGACCTCTGTCTGCACAGCTTTCTATAGCATTGAATCCTGATGGTCAATCACTTGGTGTCACTTAAAATAACTTATGCTATATAGTTATCTCTCCTAAGATCTTCTCACAGGACTTGTCTGACACCTTTTAACAGGTGCCACATACGTCCCCTTCTCTCTCTCATAGCTGCTTGTTTTCTCTGAGAAAAAGTAGAAAGACAACTAATCACTAACTCTCCATCCAGCATAGCTGAAAACAACCAAAAGATCCTATGAGGAAGATGAAGCCTGACACATACAAGTGCCTAAGTTATGTTATTTCAGAAACCTAAGTTAAAAACTCTATATGGGATGTTGTACACAAGGTTTCTCAGAACATGATTAAACTGATACTAAATGCACAACAAGGAGAGGAAGATCCTACAGTACTCTTAAGACTGGAAAAACTCCTGGAAATCTCTGAAGTCAGAACAGCTTTTGAGGTTTCATATGTGCTTTGTACTTCTCATTCAAAGCATTAATGAGACCAGAGACATGGATAAGAGGAGGAGATCCCCAGCAGAGAGAGAAATCTGGGCCAGATGCTTATACCCAGCTGTTGAGGTCTCCTGAAAGTAGCTGAGATCCAGGGCACTCCCTTTGTCTAGAGCAGAGAGATCATGCTACTTGATGTTCTACTTGTCTCTTTTAAATCCACCAGATTGTGTCATCTTTATCAAGATGAAACATGAGCCAGTTTACCACTAACTAGGTGTTGGAAAAATACCAGGAATTCACTTTTTTTCCAGATTAAGTCTCATGGCTGTTTCTCCTGGAGATTACAGTTCCCTTCACTCTTCCCCAAGAATTTCCACACAGTCAGCCACTATATGTAAAATAATGAAAAACAAGTAAGGAAAAATCAATCTGTCTTATCAGAGATAAACAAAATCAGCATGGATAGAACATCTAAAATGCTTAAGCATTCTTCTTACATTGGTATGTACTGTATATAATAGACAACTGTTGAAGGAAGTGATCTGTCCTCTGAAGAATGAGCAAGTAGAACTAAAGTCAGAAGCAAAGGAAATAGCAGAAATGTTAGACATTTATCTTGCATCTGTCTGCACCACCAAAAGCAGAGATTGTTAACCTACAATCAGACGTCAGCTGCAGAGCAAGGTTGGCAGAACTCAGACTGGGAAAGAATCTATTTACCAGCTGAAACCAATGTTCCAGGCTACAGTATTTCTAATTTAAAAATACTTGGTTAATTTGCACAGCATGGGTGAGTAGAAACATTCTGCTTTGAGAAACATTTAGGGTGAAGCAATAAAAAGGAACACTTTTTAAATTTGGTCAATACTACCACTGTAGTACAACCCTTGAGGTTCACAGATTTCACCCGTTCACTTCTGATGAGGCTCCAAAGGCAAAGAAGTTGGTTTCCTTCTCCTGTGTTTAGAAGAAGGCCTTCATAAAACTGCCTCTGCAGCCACCTTTTCCTTTTAAGTAGAAAATGTAATATTCCACAGCTTCCTGTGATTTAATTTTACAATCAACACACACTAAAGAGCAGAAGTACCACTCCCAAGAAGGGTAAGAGAACACAGTTATTTTTTCCTCTCTTTCTTCATTTCTCATTTGCAAATTCAAACAACGTTCTTTGTTTGAATACACAGCTACTCCTTGTAGGATGGTTTTATGCTTTTCATGCACCCCACAATTCTCACAGAGGAACTGGTGCAAAGAAAGCAAGCAACACCTGCATTGCTTCAGCTCCCAAATCCCTGCCAAATCAGCACACTCACTTCAGTAGCCAAGTACACATCAAAAAAAACCCCAAAACCCCAAAAAAACACCTTCCACCAGTACTGCACCTGAGCAGCAGCAACCACAGAGGGGGCTGCAACTCCTGAAAATCCATCCCTGGGCACTGGCAGTCAGTCCATGCAGGGGCTGGCACTAGCAGCAGCAAGTAAAGAGAAGCTAACAACAGAGCCAGAGATCACTGTGCAGTTAGGCAGACACAAGGCAGAGCCAGAGCCAGCACATTCCCAACAATACCCTAGAGACTTGATTGAGCAGGTGTTAGCACTGACATTTCTTTGTGGTTTTTTTGGCTTTGTTGAGGGTGCAGTTGTGACCATCAGATAGGTACTGCCACAGTGCATGATGTTATGGAAAGGAGAAGCTGGAAGAGAAAGTGATGAAGGTAAGAAGAGGGATCCTTTTGACATTGTGTATGAAGGTGGGCTTGACATTTACCCTTTGGAGGAATTTAACCAGTTGGATGCAGAGCAAAGAGGCCACACTGGGTGGAGTCTTAAGAATACAAACTCAACCTGTAGACAGATGCATTGCCTGATCTGGGGATTAGTCCCTGGGCTGCAGGATATTTCCAGCCTCATCCTGAGTTTCTAAGGCCCTCCATGCAAAAGGGCCTCTACACAACCAGAAAACACTGGATTGAGCAGGCACAAATTCTCAGCAGCACACAGTTTTTAAATCAGAGAATTTGCTTTCAAACAGCACCATGTGGTTACTTCAACATATTTGGCATGAGGTAGAACTGGAGTTGAAGGCGTTTGGTGGTTTTAGAGAAACACATAAGGCCTTATTTCACCAAATACCTCTCTTTTTTCATAGCAAACTCCTTTTCCTTTTGGGGGATGTTATGACTGGAATGTACATATTCCATGAGTTTGTTTTCTTCTCTTTTCTGTTCCCTTGAACTTTCTCCCTCAGCTGCTTTCTCCACAACTTTGTGTGTGCTGCATTTGCTTTGTATGTGTAGCTCCTGGCATCCTGTTCAGTAGAGATTCATGCTCCCTCCAACACCCATACTTGCACACATTAAAACAGTTCCACCTACTTCTCTTCCAACCTTTTCTTGTTGCACTAACTTCCTGCTTTGTGCAGTTACATGCTTGAATCAGAGAGAAACTTACCCATGCTGGAACTGGATCTCCAGTGCATGTGTAAAAAAATATAATAAAGCTTAAGTTCCATGAAGATCAGACACTTGGCCAGAGCCAGAAGCTCTGCCCTTTTCATTCAATTCCAGCACAGAAAGAAGAAATAAAGGAACACTAATAGGTAACTTGAACATCCTGGCAGCTTTGGTATGTGTGTTCCCTCCTCAATTGCTTTACAGTGCTTTGGCTTGCTATTCTCTGTCATGTGAGCAGTACCAAAGAAAGCCAGATCCTTTTTACTTGGAAACTGATGATGTATGTACCTAAGTTTTGATCCAACTCTTTTATGGCCCACGAGCAGCATGTTTATCTTTTTTTTTCTTTTTTTGTCCCCTAAAGATTCTTAGTATTAATAGGATGGGTCTATAAAAAGCCCAGTCATTTATAAATGCCTTCACTCAAGCTTCCTTTTCTGAAGCTGCCATGCAGTTTAAACACAAACCCAGGCCAACCCCTTCCAAGCATCCCACCCTATTCTTTCATTTATACCACTTGCCCTGCTTATTGTAAGTTTCTCCTGGCTGATTTCCCAGAATATCCTTTTCCTCTGGCAAGATAATTGCACAAGTCTAAAATACTGTCACCACAGACCTTAGTTACAGCATATGCTGTTCCCAGTATAACCAGGGGGCTGGAATCCTGTGGGAGAGAAGTGCTAGATCCTAAAGAGTTAAATGTCTTTCATGATCCAGAAATCACATTGTTTAGAAGACTTGCTCCAAGTTTATGGTTTAGAACTTTTTAAACCTGTTGGAAAAAGTTCAGCTTTCATCTAGCAATTGAGAAACAGTGAGCAGGGGTAAAGGAGGCTGGGCCTTAATCAACAAGGGAAAAAAAATACTTCTAATCAAAGTGGAGATTTCACACTTTTTTTGTTTGTTTGTTTTTAGTTCAAGACTTAGTGTTCTGTGGAAGCAAAGGGCAAGCGGAAAACTTTGAGCTGCTGTCTTAGACTACTTGATCAACTTACACTGGACTTTTCTTAACTGTGCCCTTAACACACTAACAGAGAGTGAATGTTACCAACCAAGTGCCAGTCAATGACATAGCAGAGACTAAAACCTCTGGTCAGTGACCTCTCAAGGATGCCATGACAAAATTCAGTCTTCTTTCCAAAATGAGAGGGTGGGGATGCTGATGGACAACACAACACATTTGAGAACTGGAAAGTTTCAGCCTTTCATGAAGACAATTACTATCATTAGACATTACTATCAACAATTCACCTCTCTGCAAGGCTGCATGTCATGTTCCTGCTGCCTTTGGATCTCACCAGAGTCTGGGACTCATCTCATTTCCCAGGCCTGCTCCAGACCTTCTGCTGCCATTCAATACCTACACACCTCCATCTTCAGCAGTGTCCTTCCCCATAAGAGGTCCCTCTATTACACACTCTGACACTTCTTTGCAGGCAATTGCAAAGCATCCTTCATATTTCAGAATTTTTCACATTAACAAGACTTCTCTTCCAATTTGTGTGCATTTCTGTGGTTTGTTTCAGGTCACATCATACACCTTGGTAACACCAGGCACAGAGAATAAGCAGCATATGAGTTTTTACCTTAGAAATCCAGGGTGGTGGCTGCTGAGGGAGGGCATAAGACACCAAAGCAGCAAGCACTGGTAGCAGCCAGAGGGAGGATAGATTCTTGCAGAAGAACAGTCAGTGCCCTCAGCCTCAGGTCTCCTACTCCTGTCTCACCTTAATGTATACCTCATAACTTTCTTACTACAAGAGCAGTCTGACCCTGTTTGGACACTAGATTCCAAACCCACCCATGTCCCAGGAAGCATTTTTCCAGCTTTGTCCACAACCTCTGGGATACTTGGGTATTTAGCCTTCCTTAAATTTCAGGTGAGCTGTATTCTTTGGACAATCTTGGCCTGAGTATCTCAGATCCTTGTTTGCACCTTGAGCCTGTGGAGGAACCAGCTGTTCTGATAGTCTCTCAAGTTTGAGTTCCTCAATTTAGCACCCTAAACATCTTCATGTATGTAGGCTTGTGTCTCCCTATCTTTGTGCCTTTAAGGCATTCTTCTTCTTGCCAACCTACAGTATGGAAGCACACCTTCCACAGAAGGAGAACTGCTTGTTTCAAGCTGTTGGTTTTGAACTCCTGGTGATCACATTTTGGGCTGGTATCATTACATCAGAGCTGCATCACTAATTAACTAAAAGTTAATTCTTACTTGCACATAGATGCACACTCTGGTATTTAAAAGAAAGCACTTCACTTTAACAGCAGAGTAATTGCACTGGAAAAAAATGTGCTTTGCTTCAGCAAAAATCCCTACTTAGAAATAAAGAAAGAGGAACTAATTATTCAAACAAAGATTAAACAAAAGCAGTGATTGCCACACTCAGCAGCAAGGATACTGATCAAGTGTGATTGAACTCTGTCCAGGAAGATATTGATTATAACCACTTGCTATTGACTTTTATGCAATTAAAGAGGTTGCATTCTACTCTACCACAAATTTCCATGAAATCACTTTGCATCTGCAGAGCTGTCACAGGACAGAACACTCCCCAAGTCTGTAATTCTTCCACTTCCCACTTCAGTTCCTCTCACGTACTTGATGGCCAAGGCTCCAGTGTTGAGGTTTAACAAGTACCAAATGAAAAAGGCAATTCTTCAAATACACATTCAGGATAATGTTAAGAAAGTAATAAAATAACCAGTAAGTCAGAAGCACAAGTTTTGTGGTGTGTTTCAGAAAAGCAACTTTTATTTGGAGCTTGGGAAAGGAAAATATAAAAATTCCATTGGTTGGTAGAAACCCAAAGAACAGTTTTATGTTAATACCCAAATTCAGAATTTCAAATTACACTAGAGTCCAGCATTGCTGGCTTGGCTGAATGAAGTGCAAGTGGAGAGACAAAAAAAATGGAGTAAAAAAACCAACTTGCACACAAAACCCAAACCCCTTATTCTTATTTTACTCATCCACATGAGCAACACAGCTGAGGAGAGTATTTCAACAATCTGGGTAATTTTATCTTTCCTGTGTTCTTCTTTGGATATTATGTGTCATCCCTGTTTGCACAATAGCCAAGTGCCTGATCTTGATTTCTTTGCCAGCCATACAGATCATAAATCAGCAAGCACAGCCCATAAATCATGTGCCACTGAACAACGAATTGAACTAAAACACCCAGGCAAAGACTCCACTTGGTAGTAGCTGCAGGACTTTAAGGGGACTGGGGGCAGCTGGAGTATCCCCTAAATGCATGGGAATAGGCACAAGCGGAGTTGTCTGTAATAATAAACATTCCCTAGCAGGGTGCCTTAGCCAAGCTGTCTGTAGGGCAGCTGGGGTGCAACCCAGCCTGCTCCTTCTCCTTGGCCAGTTTTAAGCCCATATCTATTCCCATGCCATGAATAAGAACTGGGAAATGCAACTCTTCTCCCTGTAATCCAGTTTGTAAGTATTCGGAGTGATGGAAAAAGAGTCCATGAAGCATTCAGATTTCTGTGGCTAATAACTTGGCCTTCAGTGACATGAAGATTTCTTTCCATTTTCCTCTAGCACCATACTTATGGGAATGAAACCAGTTAGTAAACAGACCAGTTCTGCTCTGCAGAACATCCTCCTGAAGCTGTAACACAGCCCTGAATATACCACAGCTGCTCATAACATCCAGCCAGCCAGGCTGCTCATATGAACACTCATCAGTCCAGGCAAAACTGAGCCAAATCAATTTCAATGTGAGATCTTTACAACCCCTTCTCTTTCCATCCATCCCCTCTGCAAAGCACGATGGAGCACCTGCACAGACATTGTGCCACAGCTAAGAACCATCAGGGATGCAGCTATAAAAAAAATATATGCAAGAATCATCAGGAATGGTCTCAGCATCTAGCCTACACCCCTTCTCACAGCTCTTTGCAGCAATCCATCTCTGGATGTGGGTGGGGTAGGAACAAGCTTGTGCTTTGGGGAAGAGCAAACTTGGAGTGACTCAGTGTTGTTTTTGGCTCCTTGTTTTTAGAGACATGGGGAGGAGAAGCTAAAAACATCCCCTGTGAGCTGAGAAAACGTTCATTGTAGGTCTTTCTCAGAGCTTCATCTCTGTTGTCCTGAGTGGTGCTGAAACACAGAGATGGTCTCTTAGAGGAGGTCATAAATGGATGGTAGGGGAACAAGAATGATAAAAAGCTGAAATCATGGGCACAAAACCACCTGACAGTGCCACTTTGTCCACAGAAATCTTTATCAAGCAAATAAGCTGCAGCACTCTAGTGCATGTTCAGAGCTGTTGATGCTTACGCACCCTTCTACTTGTGTGCCCGTACAAGGACCTCAAGAGGCAACAGTTTCAGTATATCATGGCAATGGCTATTCCTACTACTCCACCTTCCTCCTCTCCAGACCCCAATTTAAGTAATAGAGGAAAATTTTGTAGACAGAGAACATGTGAGTGCTGTGTAGTACCCAGATAAGTACACATTTTCCCCATACTGCTGGAAATAGAGCCAACACGTCCTAAATTTTCTAATGCCCTGCTCAAACTGCTCTGAGCCATACAGAAGAAAATTAAAAATACCACACTATAAGGTGAGACCTGCCAAATTCCTAACTGGTGGAGCCCACTGAAACCTGGGGAGTTACACAACAGCAGAGCAGGCTCAAAATGGAATATAAATATTATTTTCATAAATGAATGTGAGATTTTTTTCCCCCTCTCCAGTAATCTTTAGTGGTATCCACAAGCCAGAAAAATCTGTGTTTGTGTGCAGTTCCTTTTCCTGTACACCTCAGGTTCAGAAGAGTTTGGATTCATGGGCTCAGTTCAATTGTGAACTCAGATTAGGACAGGGCTAACATTATCTGATAGGCTGCAGGCAGAGGTAATGCTGAAATGCATACAGTGTCCACAGAAAGTTCATCTCCATTGGTAAGGGAGTCAGGCAGAGGCAAAGGAATGACTATACCAGGAGAAGAAGTTCTGCTGCAGCAGTCATACAGAGTTTTATATTTATGAGCAGGCTTGTGGTTTATCAGTGCTTTGAGTCTGAAACAGTTGGGACTTTGAGGATCTTTTCATTATTATTTTTATGTTTATTATTTCTTTCCAGAGTCTGGATCAAGCTGCACTCTGCACCCATCTGTCAGTTACACAAGGGACTCCTTTGGAGCTACAACAATTTTCATTACTGGAAACCCAGCCCTTCCCTCTGCTGAGACAGGATTCTAAACAAGAAGTTGGGTGCCTTGGGACACAGAGATCCATGCACTTCATCCAAGACATTTCAGAACTAACATTGAGGCTGGAAGCCCAGCTCCTGCTCGACACTCAGGAGTGAGAGAAAGCCCCAGGAACCTCTCTTAATGGCATAGCCAAAAAGGCAGGCACAATAGCAGCTTTTGACCCTATCTGGACCCTCCTCAAAATGTCACCAGCTGTGGAAAAAAAGCTGAGACACCACAGTCTCTCTGAAGACTGATGCAGAAGCAGTGATGGACAGGAAGTACAATGCTACCTGAAGACCTCTTTGAACTCTGCCTGAACACATCAGCCAAGCTCATCTGGGCACTTCTGACAGACATCTCTTGCAAAGCACTGTTTCCAAATAGCAAAGCTTTCAGTGCTTTTAGGAAGCACAACATCTTCATTACCTGTTTCAGTTTCTTCTGTAACCACTACCCTAGAGCACAGGCCTACCAGAGACTCGTTAAATTTTAAATTCCATTGAAGTTTTCAGGATGTCATATGGCAACAACTGTATGGATGACTGTCACCACCATGGCCTTATTCATGTGAATATTGTCCAGCTAAGGTGCCAAGAGGTCATACAAAGCACTGGACACCTGAAAAGTGAGTCAGGTGCTGGCCAGTGTGTTTGGTGGACTAACATACTGCAAGACCTCATGTCCAGCTTCAGAGAGCCCAGGTCTTTGATTACATCCCACCTGAACTTTGGTGGGAGTCTTGCAGAAGAAAAAAACTTGGGTTTTGTTCAAAACCCCAGCATGTTGCATAGAATGAACACAGACCTGTCACAAGCTGCTGGAGGTTCACACATTTGGGTTTTCCTCACGTTATATACAGAGGAGGCATCTGCAACACATGAAGTCACTGAACTAAGGTCACTCATGTCCCCAAGCAAGGCAGATAAACTGCACTGAAGATGTTATGGTGAGTTAAGATTAAGTAAAAACTGTTTTAGCCACAGCTTGCTGATGATACTCCTGGAAGCTGAGCCAGTGAAAAACAAAATCTATAGGCTATAGTGCAAGAACTGTAGTTTCTAGAGCACGGGTATGACCCTCCTAACTCTAGAAATCTGTATTACCTCATGTCCCTATAATCGATATCAGGTACCATCATATTTTCATGCCCATACTCCACACTACAAAATCTATTCTGCTTTAAAACACTTTTTCCAGGTACTACATACCCACATCTCAAGATCAGCCCCATTAAATAAAGGATGGGGAAAAAGATTGACTCGAGGACCTTGGCTTCTGAAACAGATCAGTGTGTAGTGCAGAATCAGAACAAAAGCAACTAGAAGGAGCTGAAAAGCAGAGCTGAAACTCCCAGCACATGACGGTATCCACCTTGCTACTTAGTTACAAGTTTTTTTCTTGAAACTGATGATCTATGGGTTATACCCCAAATAAATTGGGAATTACTCTGGAACTAGTTGCCTCTAGTACAATGAAAACAATCCAAGAGGCAAGAGGCTTTTTTCTTCTTACCTTTTCGTAAATTTTGGTTTATCTGCTTGCCAGTAAGAAAGAACACTAAGTAGCAGTAATAGTACAGTGCCTTCCCACAACAGTATTCTGAAAATGATACTTGTAAACAGTTCCATCAAGTAGAGAACAATAATGCAATTTAGCAGAAGGATTCTTAGAAGCCAAGTTACACAGAGAAATTATGGTTAAAATTACACTAATCAAAACCAGTTAAGAAAAGATGAGAGGAAGATTCTGGCAGAACATGTCTGGGATGTTACCAATTAAACTTGTTTTTCTTCCTAAAAGGCAATAGCATTCTTTTTAATTAGTCTCTGTCACTAATTCTAACAATAACCCAAGGCACAACTACTGCTTGAGCTACTTGAAAACTTTTAGGGAAATTGTCCTCCGTGGACAACCAATAGGGCTGGGCAAAGAGGACTGAAGGGTTTACTTCCTCATTTCTGAAGCTATATTATGCTACAAGTTTTATTCAAATACTAAGAAGCCATTCTGAGAATGGTAAAAAATTCTCTGTAACAAATAAATCAGCTAGTTAGGAGTGAGAAATAAGCAGGAAGATGTTTCCCCTGAGATTTAGCTTTAATGTCCTCTATGGAGCAACACTTCAGCATTTACAAACCACCACAGAGCTCTGCACATCTTATTGCATTCTGTGAGCTCACACCAGGCACTCTCTGGTGTTTCTTCTATTTCTGCTGAAACTGGCACTGCAGAAGTTAATGCTTGTAAGCTGCAGTGTTAACCCCAGCTTGGCTAATCCTCTGGCATTACTACACTTTGCAACATAAGTGTTCAGCTGAAATGAGATTAGAAAATTTAACAGTATTAATGAAAACCTGACCTATAAAAAACTCCTTCAACCACAGAAACACTGCATTTCTCAGGTTCTCGGGGCTAAAACACACAGATTCTCCAGCTGTAGTTTGGAACTTTCATCAGTAGAGCAAAGTAGAATACTTCAGACCTTCCAAACTCACCAGAAAAATCTGAGATTCTAACAATGAAGGTTCATTAGCAAGTTACATTTTGTCTTAATGAATTTGTAACACATTCCTGTCTCCTTGTTCTTTTTCCTCCTCCACCATCAAGGATACATCTCTTCATTTGTACTCACTGTGCTATGAATTACAGAAGAAAGTTAAAGAGGACAGGAAAGGTGACAGTTTGTGTCACGGGGAAATCTCAGGTCAAAAACCACTGATAAGACCTGCTCTAGAAACACATATTAAATCAATTAGATATTAAATGTGAAATACACCTGTTCTTGTTGATAATCCCTATTATATCCTGATTGTGACCTGTACTCCATGCTGAAATATCTTAGTAGGAAAAAAGAATCTGCAGTACTTTCAATTATTTTCATTTCAGCGGAAATAAGTTATTGCCAAAAAGGCCAGAGAACTCTGCAAATCTTTTCTAGAGAATAGACCATAGTCAGAAGATGTATTGGCTTCCCAACATTTTCAGTGCTTTTTGTGGAGCCACCCATCCAAATGGATAGCTTCCCCTTAGACATGTAAGTCTCTGGAACCCATTAAAGATCTAAAGAAGGCTTTTGCAGCCAGATCTACATTATGAATGTTCATGATGGTGGCTTTTTCACCAAATAAGTGAGTGAGCCAATTCCCTTGTGGACACTTTTAACTTTTTTCTATTGTCACAGAAGGATGAGATGTGAAGCAAGTCAAGTGATCTGAAACAGAGGAGAGATTTTTGCCTGCACAAAATATATCCTCCTCCTCCAACTGGTGAGATAGAGCCTCCCCCCCAGACACATAGAACAAGATAAAAGAAGCCCCACAAGATACCATGAAGCACAATACAGGGTGAAAATAAGGTTTCAATGGCTGCACAGATGATGAGAAAACATTCACAATGACACTAAGTAGGATACAAGATATCTACCTTCAGGCTCCAGGATGACAGCCAAAGAATAACCACCAGGAATTGACAGGAAAATGTCTCTTAGTAATGATACCATATAATTATTTAATAGGATTTTACACCATGCTCTGGAGCATCTGTTAAAATACTGCTCTGGGTAGAATACTTGGCTTGACCAACTTATATCCAAAGGGGTGGAAATACTCATATTTTGCTCTACAAAGCAGTAGCATGAAACTCACAATGAAAGCTCTACCAACCACACTTCATAGCTTTGCATATTCGAGTCATGTGCACTTTCCATTAAATGTTAACAGGTATTTTAAAAGCCTCTCAGCTCTTTTACAGAATACAGTCTTAAAATAGCCTCGTATGAGATTTGTGGTATGCTGGCAAACACCACATGTTGGCAACCAGTCTAGGACCACTGCTGGCAAAAACAAGACACCTGTTGTCAGTGCTCTATCAAACAGGATCACTTTAACATTGGGAAAGTCTGGAATGGCTCCATGAAAACCTGTCTGATGTCCATTTAGCACACCAGGCAACCAGCAACTGAATTTTTACAAGTGTCATCAGCTGACATACAGACATGAAAAGTTTAGATAGGCTTATGGATGAAACATACTGCATGTCAACTTAAAATATTTATTTGAAAAAAAGGCATGTGCTAAAAATAGTGTTTGAAAGACACCCAAATGTTGCAAACAGGTATTTCTAGCAAAGGCCCTAATGAATGAAAGGCAATGACCAGCAAGGCAATGACCAAAAATGCATGGTGAAGCAGTCAGAATATTTTGATGGATTTTTTTTTTGTTTGTTTTTGTTTTTGTTGGGGTTTTTTTATTGTTGTTGTTTTGTTCTTACCCCCAAAGCTCCTGTTACTAATCTGGGAATGGATGATTAAACAACTGGAATGGAAGAGCTAGAATTTACATACTAGACTACTTCTTCTCTCTTGTGTTCTCCTGGAAGGCCTTTTTTATGTTTTCTTTTTGGAAACAAGTGCCGTGACTGTTTCTCTGTACAAGTCAGCATGATGATAGCTTGAGAACAACTTCAGTCAATTCTGAGATGCTCTGGAGAATTCCATCAGGTACTGCAGCAAGAGGGCATTTAGGAGAATAGGGCTTAGCCAAAGCAACAACAATGCCCTGGGCACCACACTTTCAATTCCAAAGACCTCCAGAGAAAGCACTGTTTATCTGTAAGGCTTCCTAGCTAGAGAGACTTGGAGGCCAGCATCCAGAGAACTTGCCTTTTCCAGTAAGTGCATTGCTGCAAATTCACCTGAGGCTTTACTTTCAGAAAGAGTCAGAGAGGAAAACAACTGTGATTCAAGTCCAGTTACTGCAGAGATGCCCCACTGGGATCTGCTGTGTGTGTAGCACTGCTCCAGACTGTCAGTGTGTACAGGGTGTACAGAGTCTGTAGCTTCAGACTGTCAGAGTTCCTTGTAATGCTGATTAGGCCATGAGCTTCACCAATGTAACCCTGGCTCTTACAGGAGCTGTGCTCAAACTCAAGGCTCAGCTAAAACTGTGGATACACTGAAGTACCCTTGAGAATTAGCCTGGCAATGCAAGAAATCCCTCCCATAATAAGAAGGGTAAATTTCTGAGAATTCATGGAAAGAGGAGCAGCAGAAAGATCGAGTAACCATATTCATGTTCCCAATGATGTAAGAGCCTTGATGCCCTTCAGACAGGACTGTTATCTGATGGAAACAGTTGTGTTATGTAGAAGTAGCTCTGATTCCTTCAGGCACTGAATGTCACAGGGTAACAGTTTAATTGCCATCAACCTGAACTGGTACCCTGTGGATAACACTCATCTCCCAGATGCAGACTCAAAAAGATGGGTGTAACCTGGGAATGACTCCACTCATCTCCACATTTATGTTGGCATAGCCAAATTTGAAATCAGTGCCTTTGGCAAAGGCTGAAGAGGGCATAGTGAACAGAAGGGTAAGGCAGATCTGTAACACAGGAGAAACAGACAGACATCCATCTAGCACATATACAAACATATGGAAATTACTTTCCCCATACGCGTCTCCTTTGTCATTATTAATTTAGTAGCACCTTAAGTCTCCAACTAAGATCAAGGTCTCATTTGGCCAAGCACCATATAGAACTGCAGGGAGAAATCTAGACTCTGGAGTCAAGTGAAGTACAGTTTTGGTACTCACATCAGCAGGGGCAGGATTTCTGCATGAGCAACAGGCCATCCCTGCCCTGACGTATTTTTATCTAAGTACAACCAGTAAAGATGGGAGTAGAAAAAGAAGAGTAGAAATTAAGTTCAAAATTCACAGAACAGACAGGCCACAAGAGAGAAGACAACCAGAACTGCGCTCATTGCTTGATGGGCAGTCCATTATGATACAGCTTCGCTAAGCTGCAAGACCAGCTCCAGATAATAAGGAAGGGAAACCCTCCCTGATCTTAAGCAGGTATTTAGTATCCAATAAAAATGGCAGAAATAACATACTTGGCCTGAGAATAAAATTAACTCACCCACCTAAGCTGGTAAAGGTAGCAGTAAAGGACAGAGAACATTAGCACTGTGGGAACTTGCCAGCTATGGCTTAAGTCTGATGTCCTCAGGGTAATGCAGGGAGCAGCTGCAAGACAAACCTTCCCAGTGCCTTTAAACTGTACCACTAAAGAGCTGCCTGCATTGGTCAGATGGTTACATTTGTCTTGACTTCTTTATGTATACAAAGTCCACTTACTGTCAAAAATATCAGGGATTTTGTCTTAGAATTAAGTGGATAATATTCAGCTAGTATGGGAAACAAAGCAACAAACCCGTAACCTCTGGGCTCTATTCAAGCTCCAGTGTGCATTGCCTGAAATACGTTGGACCTCAGTTCTTTAATTTAAGTACAAGCAAATTCAGTAATGGAAGATATCCAGAGAAGAGAGGCCAGAGCACAGTCCTTAGTATAAAATCTCAAACAATCTGCCCCTAGAATGATTTTCCTCCCCAAAGCAATAAGCCTGTAGGCAGCATTTGGACACAGCTTGTGCCAAAAGTCCCCAAGGAGTGTTCAAAAAGCTGTCACTTCTTGATTACTGCACAGAAGGACAGAGATTGGGTCCTCCACAGCTTGAGATAGTTTCAACAAATGGTGTCAAAAGTCTCTGCGAAAAACATGACACCTTTTTCTTAAAGGTGCAGCACTGTCACCAGTGACTCAGTGACATTTGCCATAACCCTGCATACCAGAACCTCCCAAGTAAATCTCGCAGCAAGGGTGTGCAGTACTTTATCATTTTTTTTTTATGGTTTGTTTTGACAATCTGGTGATATTCTGCAACATGCAGCTGCCTGGCTGACTTCTGATCCTGCACAGTCTGGGTGCAGCTTCCTGTTGAAGTGCCTGGCTGTTATCACAGCAGCAGATCCTCAGAAAAAAAATGATCCAATTGTTCATATACTCATCCAGAAGAAGAGGGGGAAAGGTCCTAAACATACCTGGCATGTCATTCATATTGAGAAAAGTCTCTTCCTAGTGTTATTACACAACTCAACTATGTTCTCGACGTGGTCATGCTCTGAAAAAACACCTGTGATGAAAGTTACAAACTTTCTCCACCCCGGTCTGGGAAATAGGTCAAATGTGGGAGATGGCTTTAGTTCTCACCCATCAACCCACCCTGCCTCTCCAGATTGTGGGAATTAGTACTCTACAATGGCCTGAGCTGCCTGCAGTGCTACCTCATCATGAGGAGAACACCAGTTCCTATAAAATAAATCAGGTCATTTCATCTGGGTCTGTGTTAAACTCATAAGCAAAAATACTGGTAGACAATAACAGTTTCATGGTAGGGGCAAGACCTCACTGCTTGTACGCCCACTCCAGCATGAACTGGTAAGAAGAGAAACTGCACTGTAGAAATATTTATGCCAAAGCCAATGAAACATTTGTACAGTTTCAGCTGATGATGCTAAAACACACATAAAAGTAATCACATGCAGACACATAAAACAAATATAAACCATTTAGAGACCAGAATTACATCTTGTTTGTTAATTTGGCTTTAATTAAGTTCATAATCATGTCACTGTGAGGCATTGGTTTTCTTGGAAGTCTCTACTGTTTTGTAACAAACAACCATAAATTATTTAACACCCAGTCAGCAGTAACTAACCAAGGACTTTTCCCAGGCAAACACACAGCCAGTGCTGAATTCCGTGCTATGAAATTTACCCACACTCCTTTTTGGGGTTTTTTGGGGGGAAAGGCGATGGAGGGGGCAGGGAGCTGGGCTGTCTTATTTCTTAGGATCTGTCATACAAAACAGTCAGGAAGAAGTCAGGATCAGCATCAAGAAAAAAAAAAAAAAAAACAGTTTTCTTTGGATAGCCAAGACCATGTTGATTTTCCTGCACTTGTGTGTGTATCCATGATGCCAAAGTAAAGAGTCTCTTAGTCTAAGAGCCTGGAATGTAAACATTATCATAGCTGTTAATGCACATGAACAGAAAGGCAAGGCAAAAAGAGATGGTGCAGAAGTATTTTCCTTTTGCAGGTGTTGTTCTCAAGCACTTGACCCAATTCTGGTTTCACATAGACCAGTGGAATACTGCAGCAACCAAATTTTGTGTCTAAAACAGTACAAATGTGAGATCAAAATGCAGGCTACAGAACTATTCCTTTGTGAAACTGTACAAGTTAGATCAGTCCAGACAAGGAGATGCTACTCCAGCCTGAGGCCTTCCTGGAGACCTTTATACTTGAAACACCATCCCCTGGATTTCGTAGAAGGAATTGTGTCTTTGCACATGAATTTCCTTCTCTGCTGCCCGACCTCCCTCCAAGAGTGTTTGTAATGTCCTCAGGAAAACAGCTAGAAAGGCAGTTTCCTGCCTCCTGCTTTCAGTTTAATTCTCTCTTGCAGATGAAGGGGCCCTTTCTGACTTGAATGGCTGAGGAAAAGTAACAACTGCTCCACCAGAATCACTCCAGGTTTATTCCAAGGTAACTGCAATCACAGTTTGTTACCAGTCCTGTAGGTTATGTAAATAGCCAGGGTAAATTGCAGATGGTCAGCAAACAAGCAATGTAGCTGTTCTCTGACACAACAGATGAAGCTTGAACACATCTGAATGAATGTCCAAAAGAGGGACATAGAGTCATGACTAACATGGAAGAAACACAAACTGGGTCTTTGATACCTAAAAGTCAATGCAGAATGGGCTCAGTTCCACCATATTCCACCTACAATGCTTGGTTTTTACACTGATGCCTCTAAATGTTTGCAATTTTGCTGTCATCCCAGGCAGTATCTGTAGTGGGCACCCTCACTGCAGCCAAGTCTCACCTGCCTTGAAAAGATTGTGCCAGGACTCTGTGGATCCACTCTGTGAAGACCCAAAAAATGCTGCTGACCACAAAGACACAAGGAAGAGAACTGGATGGAAAGATTGCCAGATTGGATCAAAGACCATAGAGTTCCCAATCATAAACCAGAATTCCTCACATTCAGTAGCATCTCCTGGCTTCTGTACAAGCAGGGAGCCAAGTCTGCACCCCAATTTCCTCAGCAGAGCTACCTAGAAATGTCTTAAGCTGATCAAGCCAATGAATTCTGTGGTAGAATTCTTATGGTAGCATTCTTTTGGGTGGCATCATTTTGGCACATATAACCTACTTGCAAGATGCACTCTCTGCCTGGTACCCATGTGTCTCAGTGTCAAGACAGTGATTTTCCTTGGGCAAATGTAACACAGGCTCTCAGTGCTGAAGCCCCTCCAGTTGGTTCTCTGCTTGGGAAGAGGAAAAGCCATGCAGATGTATCTCATTTTCTAACTTTTCTTACAGCTGATCCCTCCATCAAAGCCAATTTTAGTGCTTGCCAACTAGAAAAAACATCATAGGGAAGCCAATAGATGGAATAAGGAAACTTAAGTCTCTGGGAAAATTAAAAAAAAAAACAAAACAAAAAACAAACAAAACAACAAAAAACATGCACCCAATGGAAAAAAAAAAATTTATTCAATAGCAGTGGGAAATATAGAGGAAAGAGACTGAGGACTCTTAACACTCTTTTACCAACATAATTCAACTAGCACTGCTCTCTTTGAGCAAAGATTTAGCTCTACACATACCAGATATATCATTAGACATTTGCTATGTAACAGTGACCTTTTTAGTGAATAACTTTATTTAACCAGTAACATTATGCCTTTGCTTTATAGCTTCCTTCTTTGGACATAAATGCCTGTTGATGTTATCCCTTCCATTTCCACATTTTCAAATATTTTAAAAAGACACAAATAGCAAGTCTGTGCATAATCTTAGACTTGTGGAAAGGTGGAAAGAAAGGTTTTTGTGACATCCAATGTTGCACACTTTTTTTTGGATGTATTAATAAGAATTGATTTCTTCAACAGTTTCTCAGATACTACATTCATCACACACTCACGGCCAAACTATGGTCCAGGTTACCACAGATGATTTGGACTTAGATCTGATGAGCTTCTCAGAGTTATTGTGATCCAGACCAAGATTCATTTCAGGGCTAACACTAGTTTATTTAAATAGGTAATTCTCTTGGTTTATCTATTTCCAGTGAAGTGTATGCTCCATTTTGGGAGAGCAGTTACACATGACTATAATGTATCTATAACATCAAATTGAACCACTGAAATACCTCTCTCATGTCACGATATGCTCACTCTCCACAAGGATGTTTGTTAAAAGGGCCTATCAGCAAATCTTAGCATTTCCCAGAAGCTGAAGAACAGATGCTGAAAGGAACATGTATGACAATCTGTGACATTTAGTTAAAGCTTCTTCTGGAAATCTTCACATAGGCTTGGAATGCAGAGAACTCCTAAAAACATTTCTAACACGTGTTAGCACAGACACAGGCTTAAGGACTTAAATGATTTACTCCAGGCTTCCACTGTGGGAGTACCTATGCAAAATACCAGAGGCAATATCCCCTCTGGACTGGCAGCTCAGGCTCTGCTTTCAAGAGCAGCACGGGTGTGCGTGCAAGCATACACATGTATCATTGGAGATTCTCTACCTTTTACAATTTTAATTCTACAGACTCATTGCATTTGAGACATTTATGTACTAATTTTACTATAAAGACTAAACTGTTCAGAAGCTCCTAAGAGCTGTACATTGCTAGAGACATTAAAGCTATTAGATATTCAGAAGCACACATTGACCAGTGATGTGTTAATCTCTGGGCTGTAAATAAGGCAGCTACTGACAGCGCTCAGGAAAGTTTCAAAGCTTACACAGGACTCAGCTGATATGGATACTCAGATTGTGTAGCCAGCCTTGTGCACCTCTGTGCAAAACCTGTTAGCTATACAAATAAAGAATATGCAGAAAGCCCCAGAACACCTCACTCCTGATATCAGGTAACCGGTGACTGAAAACATGTATCTTACATTTTCAAGTATTCTCAAACTACGTATTTAGGACAGGAATCTAGCAAATCCTTCCACTTAAAATTTATCTCCCTGTCCTGCCTCCAAACTATTAATACCACCTCTCAAATGCTGACGGACAAAAGAACAGTTTGGCTTCAGGCAGATTGGTGAAAATCCGGAGCAACCCAGCTGAGGCCAGTGGAACTGAGATCAGGATTTGGCCCAGGCTCAACAAACTAAGCCAAATTCATTACCACACTCTTTCCCTACATGTCTGCATATTAAAGAGCACGTTTTTGGTTTTGTTTTGGTTTTGTGTTCTTTTTTTTCTTCAATGCTCATTTCAGCCAGTCTAAAAGTACATTCTGTAATTGTGACAAAAATGCCAACTGACGTAAAAAAGCTCCACAGATTTAATAATATTTTGCTTGGAAATGGGTGTAGAAATGCACGCATTTTCTAACCCTGTGTGCCTTGGCTCTGAGCTGTAGGATACACCTTTCTGAGAACCAAGAAAAAGGAAACTTTTATCCCGCATATAAAGCTCTAGCAAAGATCTCAACAGTAACATTTATTTTTTATCAACACTTATTTTTATCAACTTGGACATTTCTTATAGTGCCTAGATGAAAACTATTTAATCAAGATAAACTAATGAAAAGCAGACAGGAAAAAAGGCCAGATTATTTTGAACACACTGTATCAGTCCAGTGTGAAAACCTTTTCCCCTGCCATCTTTCACTGTTATCAATTAAATACTTCCTGGGGCCCAGCCCACTGAGTGTCAAAGCACTGAATGAAATAAGCTAGAGATCTGCATGCCTCTTTGGGCTTCTTTCAAGAGACAAAGTTAAAAACTTGCCAAGTTCTGCCTCCACGTAAACAAGTTCTTTCCTAGTCAGTCTTGGTCAATATTCATGAACACGAGCTGTAAAAACTTGGGCACAGCTCTGAATCCAAATGTAACAAATGGATGGGGCCATAGTTGACACAGCTCTGAGTGCACTAAAAGGAGTACAAAAAGCAGTGGGGGAAGGATGTCTTCAGCCCTAGCATCACCTATCCCTGTGCCACTGCATGATTTGGGCTACACTTTCAAGCACTAAGACAGAGCTGAACCAGGAAGGTATTTTGGATTCAGACAACAGCAACAAAAATCAGAATCCAGCTCCCAGACTCAGCATGTATTTTTCTCAGTAGCAACAGCATAACTCAAATTGCCTCTCCAAGAATGAAAGAGGACAGTTATTTATTTTTCTCTTTGTTGTGCAGCAAATTTTGAAGGGGTTTATTGAGACCTGCAGGAATGTCATCTGAGAAAGCTTTCTAGGGAACCTTCATAACAATCAGATTTACGGTCAGTCTCTTCTGCTCTAGTCCTTCAGGTTTTCCCATTACCTCAAAAGGACTCACCCTCCTTATGCATACACTCTCAGGACACTCCTAAGCCCTCCTTTTATGCATACCCTGTCTATGCAATACCTGTGGACTGCTCCCCTACTCCTCTCCACCTTCTACCATGCATCTCCACATACCACCCTTCCCACCATCAGCTCCCAGTCTGGACCTGCTAAGCTACTGGAGTGAGAAAGAGGAAGCATCCAGGCCTTCCCAAGGAGGGAACTCAATCTATGCCTGAGTACCACGGAGCACAGGTACCAATTGTTGCCTTTACTGTGGAAGAAACGAGTGGCTTAGGCACCAACCCATGGACCATTCTTCAGCTCCAGCTGCTGCAGAAGGAGATGGACTTGTAATTTTTCCTTTGGGAAGGCAAAGAAGTCACCTGGTGCTTAATGCAACCTCTGAACCACTTATCACTGAGGCCAGCAGTCAGCCTTATCGTCACACTCGAGGCTACCAGCTGATTCCATGCTCACCCTGGGGCACATTTACACAGCTGTGGCCTCAGCATCACCACTGGTGACTTTTACATTCACTTTGAGACAGGTCCTCACTGCCAGATGTTCTCAAAGTGGCTGTGGAGTGTATCAAGTCTGGGCTCAATAAAACCTATTTATGCTGTCTCATTTAGCAAAGCTCATGTTTATGGGGATTTGTTAAGCACCTAACTCCATGGAAGAGGAAAATATTTCCTTGCAATTTCAATTGCTCTCTATGGCTCTCTGACTCAGTGGCCTCTGAAAGCACACCAATATTTTCCAATAAACAAAGGACTGGTTCAGACTGATACCCATTGAAAATAAGAAACTGAACACAAAGAGATATGATTCATTAGCACTTTTCTACTGCCACAAAAAAAATAAAATCAAACAACCACCAAACAACAAGAACACCCCCCAAAAAAAACCAAAACCCAAAACAAATAAACAAAAAGCAAACACGAAACAAACAAACAAAAAAGGATTCAACTTTTTTCTACTGTAACATGACAAGAGTCTTCAGTATGAAGACTTCTATATATGACAGAAATTTCTTCAGCCCTCAAGGTGCAAGTGACTTAGCTAGATATTGAGGCAAGCATTCAGCTTGCTGCTATAATCATCTCAAAAGTACAACAGCACACAGGCATAATTTTGACTCTTGCTACTAACCAGCTTCAGTGAAGACTGAACCAGAGGTTTCTTGCACACAGGAGCCTTCCAGACCTCAGGGGTTTCAAAAGCTTTCATTTGCATCCACATGAACAGGACCCAAAGAACTCTCAATAGCAGAGAACTGGAAATCATAAAACCGAGCAATAACTGAATAACCAAGTCACTGCATCAAATTAGTGACAAGGCTGAATATGCAAAGATTATCAACAGACTCAAAGAAACTGGGCACGTTTGCAGCAAGAACAACGTATTTCATTATCATAAAGGCTCCTTGTTTCTTTGGTCAGCAGTGACTATGGCAGTTTACTCAGCAATTGCTATAAGGTTTCACCTTGAAAGTTGTCAGAAAGCCTTTTAGCTTGTTGTCAGCTGGGCTAATTTCTCCTATTTATTACGCAAACAATTTTCTAATTGTTCTTGCTTCGTACCTAATTCTCTACATCTCCTTTCTGAATACACAACAGCCAAGAAACATGCTAAAAAGTCAAACTATTTGTAGGCTGGCATTATGAATCTGGATCTTCTCAGCTCTCTATATTTTTGCACATTCCCCTCTAGGTATACCTTGAAATTACTATCTAATGCCACTGAAACTGGTCCAAGTAAGGACTTGAAGTCAGAATCCATCCACTCTATCAAGAAAATCATATTATGTCTATACATAAAATATTCATGATGATTGGTAGGATGAGCTGTTACAATGAATCCTATCAGTGGGTTTAAACAAAAAACAGATTTAGAAAACTTGCTAATAACTTGATACTCTGGCAATGAGGAAACTACAAAACAGAATTATTACTAACATTATGGTTTACAGAATATTTAGCAATATTAACACTGGCACTAGCATCTGCTGAACAGACTCTAATGTCCACTAGGAATTGATTTCTGTTTCTGTTTGCTCTTAATACCACAGGGCATCTGTCCAAAACTGAGTCCTAGGAATAGAGTGCACATTTTTGTATATCCAAGAATTGTGAAAGGTCTTCTATATGTCAAACCTTTCATTTCTAAACAATTGTGATAATTTCATTTCATTTCTATTTTCTGATTAATTTCTTCTTTATTTTTAACAAAGGAATTTGGTATTTCATGACAACTTTGCTCATCATGTAATTAAGACAAGCTGCCTCTTTCTTCTCACAACTAGTTTCAATAAAAAACATGGTCTCTAAATCAACTTTTGTGTTAAAGAGTTGCTCATTAAAAAAGGAAGCTTCTGGATCCAAGGAAAAAAAGTAATAATTTTTCATTTTTGACAGAAGACAGAATTTCCCCCACCCCCCCAAACAGAAAGATTTCAAAACTCAGCGCAGCAATAATATCTCAGCTCTGGATGGAGACAGATCTTATTTGTCTGGAAATACTTTTCTCAGAGGATGAAATGTTTAGAACAAAATGAGAAAAGAAAACAATGAAATTCTACAACGCAGAACTTCCCACTTACATCCATTTAAAACAAAGATGACAAGTTTCTTTTGTATAGTGGCATTTTCTGTTGAGAAATACTGCTTAAGGGAAACAAAATTAGCTTCCCACCAAGTGGCATACTTTTAATACTTTCAATACAAGAAAGACAAGAGAGGCACAAATGTGATCTGCTTGATGAGTGACACAACTGTCCCTGCCCAGAGCTTCTTTATATCTGATTTCTTCCCATACCTGCTGATTTGTGAGGCAGCTGAAGGGACAGGTGAAGAGGGACACAGAAGGGAGGGAGAGATTGAAGGGACACAAACCTCTGTGCACCAGGAACAGTACCTCAGACCCCACATAAACTTCTCCCTTCAAAAGAACACCAGCATATTAACTTCAGATTTTTTTTTCATTGTCCCTGGCATTAAATCAAGATCGAGCATCACACACAACCATGAGAGAAGCCTGATCTATGCAGCATAAGGCTGACACAACCCAAGTGTTTCTCATACTGCCTTTTGATTTTCTGAGGCTGCTCCCATGAGGAAGACTCATTCAGTTATTTATTATTTCTCCCCTTCCAGCGATTACAACAAAATGGGATCTTTACTACAGACTACAGATCATGCAAAGCTGAGCTACATTCTGGAAAGCCCTTGATCTCGTGTTTTTCACAGTTCGTCCATGGTTTTTCATTACTCAGGATTCGGAGAGTCCAAGCCAGCAGTATTTAAGAAGGACTTCAAATTATATTTAAAATTTTAACTACTGCTCTCCCATCTACAGGACAATAAAAATTTAATGTGTTTTAAATTTTGCAACAATCACTGTGTAGATGGTAAGTTTTGTGTCATTGAATTACAAGGAAGTATTTACTTAAGATCTTACACTATCTAGAAAATTTGTTGTTTTTTTTTTTTTTTTTAAGTAAACTATTTCCTTTCCTTTTCTGATGCTTTAAACTCAAATAATTGCTGCAAACCATACTTACAGTTATTGGAATGGACTTACTCCTAATGGAGCAAATGTATCACTGTGGATTTTACTGAGCAGAAATGACAGGAACAGCCTTGAACCACAAAGTAAATTGGCTTCCTCTACCTTGAGGTCACACAGGCTTGGAAATTACCTTTTATTTTATACCCATGGTTTTGAAGATCCAATATTCTCTGAGACAATAATAAAAAAACTAATCTGCCTTTCTGATTCTTTACATGATTCACCCTTATATTTACTTTAACACGATTCTGTCAACATTTCAGCAAAAGAGACTTGAGCCTTACATATACCATGTGTTCAAAATTGTCCCTGTTTGAAGTTTAAGTAGCAAAAAGGAAGAAATTAATTTTTTCCCTTAAAAAAACCAAAACAAATAAACATCCCACCCCACCCCACCCCCCCCTTCAAACTGACAGAATGAAGAGAATTCCCTGCAGCTTCTTCCAGTCTAAGGTCCATCTTGTAAAGCTTAATAATTCAGAGTCCATTTAGTATCAAGTGATACATGAGAACATCAACAATGTATTAAACACTAAGAACAATGAGCTTATTTTTAACTGTTTTGTACTAAATTATACTGGGGAAAAAAATCAAGTTCGGAACAGGTCCAGATAAAACTAAAATCCCAGGCCTGATAAAATATATACATGAAATAAATCACATCTTAGACACTGGCAATGAATAGTCTTATATCTAAACTAGTTCAGGGACTCTCTAAAATGTTGTACAAAATGTCAGATTTATACTGCACAGATCAGTTGAAAAACTTTATGCTTACAATAGCAGTTTGTATGCATCTGGGCCTTGACATTCTTTTTCAAGTGGTTTGCAAGCCTTCCCCATGCAGAAATTCCTCTTCTACCTTTAAAGCAATTAAGGGGAGCTCTTTATGAGAAAGCAACAAGTACTCCAATCAGATGAAAAAACAGAAGGGAAGTAAAAATGGCATTACACAAATTACAATCTGATCAGGGGTCTGGAATTAGAAACAGGGAAACAAAAGGGAAACAAATCAAATCACACAATAAAATGGAGCCTCTGAGCTGAGTATCACACACAAAAACAGTAACTGGGAAATGCGTACTCATGTTGTATCTCAGTAGTAAGCTGCTGATTTTGCTTACAGTTGAGCTGTATATAACCATTGGGCTCTAATTCTCTCTCATCCCACTATTTCTCGAAGAAACCAGAAAATACAACCTCATTCAGCAGCCTCACAGAGAAATCAGTTTCTGCTTTGTCTTTGCTACAGAAAATACTACAGTTTTTTTAAGCTTTTGGGTAACTGTCATGCCATGATATTACCAATTGTAAATATAAAAATAAAGCAAGGACCAGGTACTGGTTTATCATTTAGTCAGTTTGGCTGGAAAGTTTATATCATGTTTTCAGCTTGGAAAAACTGATGTGCCTTTGTTACTCAAGAAAGGAAGAATATAAAAAATAGTCTCGAGTCCACAAAGAAGCTGTTTAAGCCCTCATTACCATCCCGTCCCTTTGAGATGTCTCAATTTTGGGTTGCATCACGTTTGGGAAATGAGAAAGAAGGTAGAAATTCAAGAAGAGGGCCTCCTCCCACTGTCATTCAGCCCACTGCAGCAGTAACACCACACTGGGACTGTGCTGCCTGGAAAGGGAAAAAAATTGTAAAGAAAAAGATTAAGCAATATCCTAGACTGAAGGACTTAGACCCTGGAAAACCTGATTCTTGGATATTAGATTTAAAGCCTGGTCCTAGGGAAGCATCTAGCGTAACCAAGCCCATCTTACCCCTTGGGCAATCCTAAAAACCTCAAGGACATAAGAGACAGGAAACTTTTTTCTACATATACAAACTTCATTTTCAATTGCTCAGTTGATTTTTAACTAACTCGGACAAGTTATATCCTTGATCTTGGCTGCTCCTTGAGCAATCTTTTTCCTCTGTCTGGATGTTAATGCCTTTCAGAGAATCTGTAGATGGCTACTAGACATTTCACCATCTCCCTGATCAGATTATGGCAAGATTCTAGCTTTGTCTGTTCTAAGGAGAAAAGCAGGGTTGAAGCCATCAAAGGTTTACAGAGAAGTGGAAAAGTGTTTTCAGTGGAGGGGGTCAAGACATGGGAATGGAGAATAATGAATGCAGTAGGGAGACCAGATTTGTGTCACCCAGTTCTACTTCTTGTGAGCAGTTTTGCCTCACCAAGTTCATAAGGAGCTAGGAAGGTAATGTTGCTGAGTTTATTAAACTACAGGCCAAGAATCAAAGGAGAAATCAGAAAGAGGAGCAGAAAAAAAATGTCACAGTACACAATCTACTGCTATGAACAATTATAGGGAATTTAGTGTCTCTGAAGTCTTTGCACACAGCAGTTCAGTAGGACAAGCCTTACTTTTCAGTGGCTACAAAGGTTTTGCACACTGCAAGCATCTTAATGTCAGCCATAATGCAGGCTCACAACTGAAGTAGCCTTTATGACCCAGTTCATCACTTTTTCTCCCCCTTCCCTACACTGTGCTAGGCACAGTAACCATGGGAAGTGGAACATGCATCAGAAAATTTTTTTTTCCTGCTTTAATATGCTCTCACAACAGTCCCTATGATATTTACAGTTTCCCTGCCTCTTCTGCCTGTAATGTATACATATCACTTTGGTTATCAAGAAATTCAAAGAAGTACTGAAACAAGCCTCATTACAACCACCAACAGATCAAAACTACCCAGCAGGAATAATTAGCTAAAAAATTTCATCTTTACAGTACTCATTTTAGAAGAGTGGGACAACTCCAGGACAGACCCTTAAAGCAACAGGTAAAGCAATCACTGGGTGCGATTTCTCAGCTGCTGGCTCTATGTCAGCATTCAAATTAATTTCCATGACAAAACCCACTTATATACAACAGTGATCAAACAGGGTTGCAGTGACATCTGGCCCTCTCTAAGTGCCTTGTTTCTCCTCTAACCCCTTTGCTCACTGTGCTGTGCATGACAGCTTTGGTCTCAGTCACTTTGATAATCAGCCGAGCTATGCTGAGCTCTAGAACTCTACATGGAAGCAGAATTTGGCCTCAGGCTTTTAAAATACACCTGTAGCTGACTGACTGCAGGATTCAGGCCACGGGTGCTGTTGAAGGCTTCTTTCCTCAAGCGAAGCTCGAGCATGCAGAGACACACGAGGCAAACAGAGATCCAACCACACATCTCAGCAGAAACCCAGCAGGTTTACAATTGTGTAACACAAGTTAACTACCACATGGCAAAGCAACATTAAAAAACCTTCCTGCTTCCCCCCTACTACAAACATTTCTTCAGTTTGAGGACCCCAAACTTCTCTGCACTGAAGAGGCACTTTGCAATCGTTCTCTGCAGGGCTGAGCCTTCACCAAACAGAATTTGGAACAGAGGGTTCTAAGCCAGGACACCCTGAAGTCAAGGTGACATCAGGGTAGTTGGCACCTCATCCAAAGAATGCATACCTGAGCAGGACAGGACTAGTTATGCAACTTCTTTCTGCTGCTAGCAACTGCAGAATTAAAAACTTGGAAGCAGAGCTTTATGCATACGGGCAAACATTTTATTTGCTTCCAGCCTCACCTATGGTACACTTTCTCCTACCAGACTTCACTACCTTTTTGTTGCTTCCTAACATCTCAGTTCATTAAGTCTAAAGATTTAAAGTTTTCACTTCTGTGGCATATGCAGAAACACCTTCCTACTATTTTAATACAAAGGTGCTTTTCAACATGTTTTCCCACTTGCTTGGAAATAGCAGAACAACACTCATTGGAGGCACTCTGGAGACAGGCAACAGGAGAATTATCCAGAAAATCTACATTTAAAAGATAGATGTTTATATAGGAGAAAAGCTTCCACTAATCACAGCTATCACAGCACTGCGAGCTGTAAGTACAAGCTTACGTTTAATGGAACAATATGTTATAGTACAATACATCCACCCAAGGTCTGATGTGACCCAGTTCCCAGAAGCTGTAGTTTATTAACAAGTGCTATTAACTTCAGCACAATTACATACAGACAAGGGTATCCACAGGCAAATCCAGATTCAGTAACCCCTATAATAAGACTACAGTTTTAGTAGGTGGGTAGTCAACATTATTTTGGATAACTCAGGTCTCTAACTAAAAGGTACTCAGTTTGCCTTATAGCTTTAGAGGTTTTTAAACCATATGCAGTGAGATCTCATTATGTGCTGCTTTGTATCTTATTGCTAAATCAAATATTGCTAAACAGGAGTGTTAAGTAATCTGCTGTATAGTACACAGTACTCCCTAGTACTACACAGTACATAAAATTCCACTCTAATCCCAGAAGCAGGTTGCTATGTAACTCTAGGTACAGGCAATGTGTCCAGTATACTTTATCTTAAGGGCTGTGTGGAATGTCCTGCATAATCAGTGACAGATGCTACCAAGTAAGTTGCCTCGATTTTGAAAAGGTCAGAGAAGCCTCTGATGTTCAGCACTCCAACAGCCCCTACACAAACATCACTCTAGCATTTGGCTTCTTCCTTTCTGATGGTGGGCACTGACAGATGTGATGAGACTGAGATACAGAAACATGTAAAAGGTAGAGAGGGAAGATGCATGCAAGTCTGAACGAGGTCACAGCCAGTTAGGGAAGCTGGATTTATTGGTACCGCCAAAGATTTGATCTTGCAATTGTGCACGTAAAATATTCCTCAGAACATAACTCCTCAGATTAAGAACTAAAATCTGGTGTTAAAGCTTTCTTGCCTTCAAGGAGCCCACAGTTTCAACCTTAAGAAGTGAGGGTAAGGCAGGGATAAGATACATGGGCCATAGCTCTTCCTATTTCAGGTCTTTGAAAGTGTCTCATATCTCATTCCCCCTTTGGCCAATTGCTTGTCCTGAGGTAGAAGATATAAATCAGCACTCCTCTGCTTTAGACAAGCCAAAGCTTCACTGTTGTGGCTATTTTGCAGGTGTTAGAAATTGAAACATCACCCTTTACACAAAGCCAGTGATGTTACAGTTTAAGAAAGTCCAGAAGAATTCCCTATGAAAGCAGATCACCTGAAAGAGAACTCTACCTTGTGATACATGCTGAAGTCCTGCATAAACTTGTGTGCTTGTCTTAGCCCTTGGGGAAACCCTTTGCTTGGAACAGATAGCCAGCACCAGGAGGAATCCTGCCTCTCATCTGGCCACAGAGCTGTTATTCCTTAGATGCCTCAGATTCAGAAATGAGACCTAGGCTCTTGTCACCAAACTACTCTTCTTTGCAGCTGAGTAGGAAGGTCTTTAGCTAAGTGTAATTAGCAGAAATCCCTGCAAATGTTCCTATGAGTTGTGCTAAGAAGGAAATAGGTACACAAACACTTCTGCCTTGAAGACAACTGCTCACTGGCCTCCAGTGAAATTAATTGAGCGTTCTCGGTCCTCATCTCCATCCAGAAGCTCATTCTCACATCTGCAATAAGTGTTCCACTATCAGCCATCTTTCTTGATATTGTTCCCATCAAATTAAGCATGCTTTATTTTTTGACATTTACTTTGCCTTTAAGCATCAGTGGAAAACAAAGCATATTCAGGAAAATTACTCATCTACATAATTTGCAGACTTGCGGTTAGATGTAACACATTATAAGGAAAGCAGATGTAAAGGTCAGTGCTCCTACAAGTACTTCCTTCCATCACCCCAGGAGATGCAATTTGGCAATGCAGGCTGGGCTTGTACACGTGCATCTTTCACTGTCCTGCATAGGGTCCCCCAACCTCTTTCTACAACAGCTCCCCAGCTGTGGATACAGGTGCCACATGATTTCACTGCCAAGATCTTGCATAGTTTTCTTGAAAGCCTTTCAGGCAGACACTGCCACCTGTTCAGGGCCCTGGCTGGAGAAAAAGGGAAAGCGAATGCTCCCATTTTAGCTCCAGGTTACGTTAAACACGTGATGACAGATGCTCTGCAGTGAGAAGGGCCTCGTCTGGCTGCTTCTGCAGCACAAGTACACAGAGACACATGCAGGTAACTGCAGGAGATGGGGAGATGAGTTTAACACAGGTTCCTACCCAGACAGGTGACCCTGCTGAATATTGAACAGCAGTGAAATGATGGGGGCTCTGAACGAGGTATCTCCCATCTCCAGGTTACAGGCTTCTGCAATAAACACCATACCATAATAATCTCACAGAGAACAAGTTAACATGAAAGTAACTGAAATCTCTTCTTGGTGTTTGTCTCCTTGTCCTCACTGCTAATGCCTGGGATTGATGCAGCTTAAAGACCTTTTCTGCCAGGATCCAAGAAGGAATGATGGATGCTTCTGGTGCACACAACCTTACTGTCTCTCTTCTGTGAGCTGCAGTAACTCAATCTGTGCTGTATCTAAGGGAAAGAAATGCTTGCAAGAAAATGTAAGCATCAGAGCCACTCCCCTTTCCCAGAGTGGTCTGGGCTGTATTTGTCACCCTTTTGACTATCAGAGAGTGCTGAACTTCACAATGCAAAGTGGTCTTCCAAGTCTCCACAGCATACTAACCATTGATAGGCAAAAGCCATCCAAGATAACCCCAAGAGACCTACTATTCTGCTGACACTGAAGATCTGTGCCCATAAATCCCCTTTATACCTAAAGATGTTTGGATAAGACCCTGTAAAATGTAGAGATGATTATGGATTTAGAAACTGATCTCACTCCCTGTCAAAAGCAACTATAACAACCTAAGAGTAAAACACTTCTGCTCTCCTTTTCTTCCTTGCAAAAGGACTTCCAAACAGATATGAAGTGAATGCATTTCAAAAACAAATTCAACGAGCATACACATCAGAGGATTCAAAGTATAACACACTCTCTAGGACATTTTGGTTCTGTTTACTCATGCCCCAATTCCACCAACACACACACCTGTACTTTATTTTCATACAGAAACCAGCAGGTTTCTGCAGAACACTCATGGAAACTAGGGTGAAGACTGGAGTGTAGGCAGGGAAGTTCTGCACTCCACAAGATGGAAGTCAGCAGAATAAGGTCATGTAATTGGGAGTTAAAACTGTAGGGGGGAAAAAAATGATGGCTAAGGTCAGTGCCACAGCAAATGGATCCTCAAGGTTAGTTTAATTTGGTTCTCCAGGAAAAAACTGTTGTTTGAAGCTCTTTACCTTTCATAGGATCCACCTGGAATACTTAAAAAAGCATTGCCATAAAACCAGTACATACTGCAGCAAAAAAGCCAAAGGGATAAGCCCCCAGTCACATAAAGAGGAATGAGGGAAGGGCAAGAATTCAGATGGAGAACACAAGCCTAGAGCACACCTAATCTCAGCTCAGGTACAGAGCAGAAACTTCAGGTGAGTTCTCTGGTCACCTTCTGGCTGTATTCAGACTGGAATCTGCAAGGCTACATCTTTCCTCCCAGAAGCAGCCTTGCAACAGAGACTGGTTGTACAATCTGGGAGGCATCTGCTCACCAATTACTAGCATGGCATTCATTTAGCAATATCTCCTTCTTCCACCCTACTCAACCTGGGCTAAGCTTTGATCACCCCATAGTCTATTCATTCTTAAAGCCACCAGGATGCAAACAAGCATTCAAAGGAGATAAAGGCCTACACCTTCCTTTCTGTGAATCATTACAACAGGGCCTCATCATGGTCAAGTCAGCTGCAGTAAAGATAATGTGGTGAGAGGTACCTTCCAAGAACATGAATAAACATCTGACTGCAACACACTGCCCTTCAGAGTCTTGAAATGCATCAGTCTCACCTCAAGTGCCTTGCCCCGAGATATTCCAAACATCATTAGTGGCTGGTTTGGGGAGTCAGCTGAACTGCTTTTGTCTGATTCCTCCCTTCCCAGACAGCAGAACAGGATTTTTTGTGGCTTCATCACAACTTAAAAGTTTCATATCACAAACTATTATCTATGCAACATTTTAGACAGTTTCACAATTTGGATTATATTGTTGGTCTTCCAGAAACCTGGCGTAACATGTTCACAGATGGTATATCTGGTATTTAGAGCCTTACCTTTTCACACTGGTCAGATTTAGGAATTTAGCCTGCCCCAGGTAGCAGCTTTTTCTACTTGTTTCTGTATTATCTAAAGATCAAGGACCTCAGTCATGAGAAGTCCTCCTGAGCATAACCTGTACAAATGCAGAACAAAAAGACAGCTTGTGCTTTTTGCTCCACTTTGAAATAGATTTCCAGACATCTGACAACAAAATTGCCCTCACAACAAGCACCAAGGAGCAGCATAAAGAGAGAGAGCCTGAAGAAATCAAGAGCTTTCACGAAACTCTCCAGAGGAAGGGCTGAACAGATCAATAGCAGACCTACATCCAAAACATGCACTACCTGAAACTTCTAAAAAGGACAGTTCTAAAAAGGGATGGTTCAGCGTGTTTTCTCCTCCCATCACTTAAAATAACCCCACCAAATACACACACACACATGGACCAACAACAGTTTCACTTATCACATTCCTACCACTGTCTGGTTGATTATTTTTTTTTAATGCATCAATTTTCTGCTCACAAAACAAAGAGAAAAAAAAATCCAAAAACAAACCTGTGAATTTCAATCTTCCCCTTTGGGTGATGGTTTTACTGGTATTATTTCTACACACACACGCACTGACAACTCTGTAGCTCCTTGTAATTCCCCCCAAAAAAGCTCAGAAAATACTGACTAACCCTGTTTTTGAGGACAAGAATAAGTGGTCAAGCAGGCAACAGCGAGACAAAATCTGGCCAGAGTATGAAATTGCAAGGCTGGGAAACAGAGCTCATGTCCTTGCCTATAGACAGGTTGTACCCATGTCCTTGTATGCCAGTTCTTACTGTCACACACAGACTATTTTTGCATCTGCTACTGTGGTGGGCCTCAGATCTAAAGAGCTGCAGAGGCCATTAGATGCCTAATCACCCATGATTAATCCAAATGGAGCTTTCCCATTCACAGGAACACTCCCTGCTTCCAGACAAGAGGAGCAGAGTGTTCTCAGTTGTGTCTCAACATGCTCTATAAACCGTGATGAAAGAAGACAACAAATTTATCCTGGAGAACGACAACAGGCTACTGGTGTTTTAATAAACTTGTACATTTAGTTCTTCATGAGTGCAGCCTCCTACTACCTGTGGCAAGCCAAAACTGCTAATCACCACACACCTCAGGGATAGTCCCTTTCGAGCTCTCAGAGACTACATGAACTTGCCAAACACGCAAAGGTTCAGCTTCTCTTCATCCTTCTCACAGTCCTGTCTGCTATTTCCTTAAAGTGAGAGCCCAGTTTCAGTTAACAACATGCTCCAGTCACACAGAGAAAGATACATTCTGGTAGTTTTGTAGCTACATCTGCTGTTCCTTGCACAAGTCTTTCATATTTTAGAAATGTTATGTTCTTGGAAGCCCCATTCTCACCTGTGCATTAGAGCAGACAAAAACTAAGTAGGTTTCTCTACATGCAGCTCTAAATTTGGGGTACATTTATGGGTACAATTTCCCACTGATGGTCTTTCTTACTCAAAGAAGAATGTGGATGCAAGGGTAAGTATTTTTCACAGCCACATACTATTCCAGACAATTCACCTCTACAGCACCTAAAATTGTGCACTGGAAATGTACCTTATATCTTATCTGTGGGAACATACAGGCAGGACTGACGTAACAGGGACCACCACCCCCCCACCCCCCCCCAAAAAAAAAATAACCACACACATCAGGCTCTACTAAAATTTTGAGACACCTAAAGCCATCAGTTCAAACCAGAAGATCCACTCAGATCCTTAGATGACACTCTAAGATTCTTTAATGATTTCATGTGTGGACTTAGTCACTCCCTGCCTCAGTTTCCCCAGTTACACAACCATGAATTGAATCCCTATTTGTTAATACTGAAGGAATGTGGATAACAGTGTTTTCATGTATTATTCTGACATATTGCCCATGATTTATTCCTTGGTTTTATGCAAAAGCTCTGACTTTTTTTGCCATTAAGGAGCTCTGACCTTAGCTTAGGACATCCAGTTCCACCTGACAATGCCCAGAATGTCTCTTCCCACCCTGAAATTTCATATGGAAGGACTATGCCAGCTCTACCTGCCAAGTTCTGCTTCTCTAACCACAAACTCAAAGTGAAATCTTAAGAGACACAAAACTTCAATGTACAAAAATAAAAGCAGCTCCAGGACTGTGCTTAGGCGTTAGGAAACACACACACATTGTAGTTGCTGCCCTTGACATCATTTCTATTAGCTAATTTTTTGATACTTCAGTTCCAGTCACACAACAATACAAATGCACCCCTCTCCCTAAAATGAGTTGTTGCAACTATAAAAAGAGGAGCTGCATGTTTTCAGGTAGGTGGAGACAAACAGGAAACTAAGAAGGATAAAGCAAACATCCCCAGAAGCAAGCAAACATCACAGAAATAAACTCCAGGAGCTCCAAACACAGGCAGCCCACTCATCTGGTAGGTGAAACAAGCATATGCTCCCACACACGTGAGCAGTTTTGGCATCACCAAGCCAACACTTTGCAAATAAATAACCAAACCCAAAATGCACACAGACCCTTACCTGCTGCCCAGGGCATTTCCATTGCAGGCTCCATCAGGACAGGACAGGACTCTCCTCCAGCTTTTGAGATGAGGAGATAAGGCCAGTGCTTCACTTCTCCCACCTCCAGCACAGCCAGTCTGCCTGTTCCTACAATTTAACACAGCTGCTCTTAATACACCCACACCTGAGACTGAGGCCGTGCAAACCTCCAGCCAACCTCAAAGCCCACCAGCTACAGTGGCTTCCCTGGACAGGTGGGAAAATCTCAGCCAAACACGGGCCCCAACCACTGCAGCCTCCCTGCCCAGCACATCCATCCAGGGAAAAGAGAGATGAAGAAATTTCTTTAAAAATAGCCATCTTCCTCCCAGTGCTTCACCCAGGGCTGCCAGTTACCCCCCAGTGAGAAGCACACTTGGTCTCCCACCACTTGGTACAAGAAGGGTCTGTAGCCTGTGGAGAAATGAGAGCTCTCCCCAGGAATTAAACTGAGATGGGCAGAAATTTGAAACCCTTTTCTCCTCCTGACAGGCCTCAATGTGCCTTGGGATCTGTTTCAGAACAGGGCTTGTTCTTCTGCAGTACACAAGAAAGCCGTGGCTGCTGTAAAATGGCCACCAGTTTGAAAACCATGAGGTGATACAAGGCCAGAGCTGAATGGTGTCAGGACTCCAGCTCAATTCTTTGGGTTAAAAACCCCTTCTGAAGCCTGCACACTGTCAGTGTAGGTTTTTTAATACCGCTGTGCATCCAGGAGTCAATGGACATTTTTACATCCTGCAGGTGCCCTGGCCATGCTGGCAAACCATTCCTTTGCCTCTTTCTTTGCCTTGTACTCACATCCATCTTTTCTGTGAGCAAGAAGACAAAAGAAACTTTTTTTAAAAAGCTGGTTAACCTGTCTTCCCAAACAAGCCAAAGAAATTGTGTGGTTAGAACAGTGAGTTCTGATGCAACAGAACTGTCATTCAATTTGTTGGAAAGGACCACAGAGCTGAAAGAAGATTTTGACCTACTTGATTTCCCAGGAAGAAGTCTTAGTGTTCATCAGTCTATCCTTCTCTGACAGAAAAAGAATCCTTAAGAATATGACTTAATTAATTCCTCTCACACATCACTCCTTTAAAGCACCAAACCACTGCCCTAGATTTATTCCATGTTCTTCACTGTTCCCAGTTTGTTCTTAGATCTGGTAAAGCCACCTGTCCAGTCATTTGACTGTAAAATTCACTGATAAAATGTACATGAGCTCTCTGCTGGCTGGCAAATGGCAAGAAAGACATGTGACTTCTATTAAATTTATTGGATTTGAATCTGGGAGTTGAAGGACTCCACACCTCACAGCCAGCCCTTGGCTGAGCCTATTCCCTGCTGCTCTCTTTTCTTCAAAGATTCAGATTTCGTTCAGACACTGAGACACCTGTCTGGCCAAATACCACCTCCAGCCCCAGCTAAACTAAATCCAAAGATCCACATGAAAGCTGAGCACAACCTTAACAATGTGAATGCCTGAAATGCAGCATCTGAGCAGGCCCTTGGAGGTGATCTCTCCTATGGCAAATATAACCAAGCCACCTGCACTGCAATGATATTTATACACTGTCTCCCAGGAAAAACACTTTAAATATAGCAATGAGTTTTGATTCACAGCAAAGTGTAACTGCTCACACCAATTTGCAGATTAAAGCCCTGAGGCAAAGCTATGTTAAGCAACCCAGATCTATGGCAAATCTTGGAACAATAGCCAGTCTCTGCTTCACAGTGTTAAGCTGTAACTAGAAACACAGCCTTCCTTTATATTAACACCTCCTCTGCCCTCTGTCATTGAGAATAATGAGATAACAATTGCAGCAACATAACTGGAATGGAAATTAGTTGGTAGTCTTTGATAAGATTGCCTTCATTGCAAGGTGATACTGCTCTGGTAGTTTCCAGCTGACACAGAGAGAATTGGCCTTGTGGTCATGGAACCTGAAATGGACACATTCCCAACTTTTCAGCTGAACATTAAATATCATGGACTGGTTTTCTACGTAGTCCAGAAGTGTCCTTCATGACCTGGGGCCTCAGGCAGTTGGCCTGAGTGCTCACCCCAGAATTGGAGATTTTGACAGGAAAGTTCTGTTAGATGTTACACCATAACTTTGTTTGAAGGGTGTGGAGGAAATGCTGTCCAACCTGCTAACTGACCAAAAGGTCCTTTGAACTGTAGTTACCTGTTGGCACAGAGTTAAGTTAGGCAATCTTAATTGTTTGCATTTGATTATACATAAAAAGAAAACGTGAAGCTGCGTCACTTTGAGCTAAGGTATTTTCAAAAAGATGTGGATGAACGGCTCAGGAACACACTGTAGGAACAGCTGAAGGTCTCTGCCAAGAGAAAAACAGAAGAGAGAGATCCAAGGACAACCCTTTACATTTATTAATTTGACTGATCATCCATTCATACTGTCACCATCCTCCTTTTCAGTACCAGTGGTTTTTGAAAGAGCACAAAAAGAGGGAAGTCTTGACTGGGCAAAACACAGAATCAGTATCATAATATGGTGGCCAGTCCTCATATTTAGACCAGATCCTCTCACAGAGGAATCACTGGGACTCTATTATAGAGGGAGAATAAAGTGATGATTAAGGGAGGGAAGACAGAAAAGGAAGTAGATATTTAATGTTGAAGGACTCCAATGCGCATCTTGATTTTCAGCATCAGCCCTTTTGAGTCTACCCACATTCATATGGAACAGTTCCTAGGTGATGAGAAAGAAAATAAATGTAGTTCTGTAGGCTATATGCCAGAATATTCATGAGAGCTGAAAATTATTTATAGCTTACCAAAGACACTGAGATCAGTGCTTGGACCACACTGGATATTTTTCTGTGACAAGGCACAGGTGTATGTAACACAGAGGGACTGGAGCCCATCCATTGGAGTCACTCATGGGACATCAGGTTTCTGATGCCAGGGAAAACCAGCCATTTGCTGCCTCCTGGCTCTGCCCCATGAGATGCAGTGTGTCGTGAGCACCACTAGTATTTCAACCTCTCTATTTGCTTACAAAGCAGATGTTTGACAGGCACACAGATAATTCCTTCAAGATCTCTAACAGCTGTGGCTTGCATTCAGATAAGAGGCCCTATATTTCTACAGCCACCCAGCCAAGGCCTTGTGCAACTTGGTTAAACTGCCCTTCGAGACACTGCCTTGCCAGCTCGAGTAAGTGGCAGACACCTCTCTATGGGAGAAGAAAATCAGGCTTTTGTTAGACGTCAGTTTGGTTTTCCTTTGGGCTCAAATTTTGAAACATTTTATTTTTTACTGTATTGTTTTTGGGAGGTTTTCACAATGTAGAGCCTTCATGCACCAAAACATGGGCTGCTTCTGCCCCTGGAAGCTTTCTGTGCTTTGGTGTGGAGGCAAATATGTTCTGCCTTTGTAGGAACACAGAGCTTTCATGAGATCCAGGGTGGTGAGTGGGCATCTTCAGAATTCTTCTCCTGTCTGACTGACACTGTTTGCTCTGTGCTGAGCACAGTTTATGGTTGACCTATGGACTTTAAAGGATTCTCTTTCTAGAACTTGAATGTTACTCACTGACCACTCGTTGAGGAAGAGAGAAGAGAAACCAGGCCAAAGTCAGCAGAATATCTTGGGTGCCCTTCACAAACAGAAGTGGGTCCCAAAACATTTTTGCACACAAAATGGGAAATGTGAGGAGGTATAGTACAGAGGTATTCACATTGTGTGCCCACAAGCCATCTGCAGTAGCCTAACATAGACCTGGTGTTGTACCCACTTTAAAAAGCAAACCCAGTGTCAGTGATTAGTGCCTTGGTCTCAAAAACACCAGAGGCAGCAGATTCAGGCTTGGTGGCTGTTATCCCTCTCTGTGGTGTCATCACAACTTCTTGGTTCACTGAAACCCTAGTATTGGTACACCTGGCTCAGAGTTTAATCACAGACCCTGTATACCCCTGTATACAATGTGTCAGGCAACAGGAAGCACGTGTCACATGTGCTTTTGGGATTATAGAATTAAGAGTGTGTGTGGATGACATGGAAGAGCTCACACCAAAGCAGCCAGAACTAATCCGCTGCTCTTTAATTACATAGGCTTTGGAAAAAAATGAAGATAGAAGAAAAACTTCAATATTCTAAGTGAGAAGCTAGGAATAAAACTCAGCTACATCAGTCCAGACATGAATTTCTTCAGGGTTGGTTGTTCTGGGAATGACCATGACAAAGGCAGATCTAGGAAACAGAATAAACATGAGTGAAGTTCAAAACAACTGCACATGGTCACTCTTGGCAAAACAGGAGTCATTAGAAGTCAAAAGAACTATTAACAGTTCATCCTTCTATTGCACCTCCCTTTGGAGGACTTCAATGCTCCTCACCAAAGACATGTGTCAGATTGTGATCCCTTTACTCATGCACTTTACTATATACATGACCTCATTTGATATTATGGTTCAAAGCAGTATCAAGTACAAAGAGATCTTGCCCTAGCTGATGCAGTGTCAGTCATTTTAGGATTTATTTTTTTTACTGATAAAAATATTGAGTCAGAAATTACTTCCACTTTCTCTTGCCATTAGTCTTTATATTCAGAATCCAGTGTAACATCAGTTACAAATACAGAAGTCTGATGATCTAGATACTATTCAAGGAAAAAGTAAAAACTTAAGAACTGTTCTCAGTGGTTGCTATGCTGCATATGCAACATTCAGTGCTACTGCATTAAATGATAAGAAGGGTTTGGCCCACTCTTACACTTGCTCTTTCAGGTTCAGATAGGGAGTCAGCCTCTTCTTGCAAGCATGTGAAAGGCTGCTGAAGACAGAACCACTGAGGTATTGATAAGCTGAATGAGGAGCCTGTTCTGTGCTACCTTTTGCTTTTGCTGAAGAAACCCACAATGCAATGCCACAGTGGGTAAAAGTTAATGCTCATCGTAGTGTGACATATTCTTACTGTTATAGTGATCCTAGCAAAAATATTCACAAAGTTTCTCCTAGCTGCAGAGGTCATTAACACAGATTTTCCTCTTGCAACATACATTCAGTTAAAGGATAATTCCCCTTAGGAACAGTGTCCTTATAACAACAATATGTATGATCCTGCAGAGGGTCAACATATTAAAAAAAAGTAAAAAATAAATTGGATTATTTTATGGTCATTTCACAGTAGTGAGAAATGAAATTAGATCAGATGGGATTGAATTAGTTAATGTTATTTTTGTTCTAGTCTATATTCTGGGAGATTTCTGAGAGCTTTAAATCACATTGAAAAACCAAGAATTCTTCCAAGTGGAAAGAGCTGAAGAAGAATCTCCCAAAGCTTTTCTGCCATTTTTCTCACCTCCCAGGTGCAAATTGTGCTGATTCTTCTGCTTTGGCCCCTTCCTCTGGAGTTGCTTAAGGAAGTGTTTTGCAGAAGTCCTGCTGAGCTCAGGCCAGGCTCATGGAGATAGGGACTGTCTGTGTCCCCTGCTTGTATGTCACCCTCACAGCCCAAGATTTGGGCTTCTCTGCTCTGGCCTTATCTGATCAACTCACTCGACTCTTTCTGACTTTGTGTCACATTCACCTGTTGATGTGCCAGCAACACCAGAGATGCTTCAGTAGGTTCTGTGGGAATCAGATGCAGTTAACAAAGTACCTTCATGTTTCAGTCACCAGCCCACACTTTGAGGCAAAGAAAACAGCTGAAATGCCCAGAAAGGGGAACTGGAAACCCTCTCACTGATCTATAGCACAGCTAAAACCATAGCTGCCCAAGAAGATGAGAAAGAATACTTTGCACTGCCAGTATAGTCCCAGGAGCTGTTTCACAGCAAATATATTCATTATAGTGTTGCTCCTAATCAAGTATTTCCATTCTGGTGTTCTAATTTTTAGGTTTTTAGCTTATAGATGTTCTTCAGAATTGATAAGTTCTTCCCTTGTACAATTGCTCAACCTGGTCACAATTTTGAGACAAGCTATATTATTAATTGAGGGGAGAACCTGGACTGCCATGCCGGAATTCTGCATTTGCAATGTTTCTGCAATCAGACTTTGGTTTAACCCTCAGGTCAGACATCTAGATGATATATATAGAAATGACTTTCCATGGACTCAATTAAAATGAATCTGGGTGTCCAGTGAGAGAATTATTGTTTGCAACTGATTGCACTCAGAGTTGCAACACAGGGGAGAGTGGTTTTTTTGCTTTTTTTTTCTCCTTGTCGCCTTTGGAAATTTCACAACCTTCAGTTAGGCAGACTCTGAGCCTGAGCTGAGGATCTTGCAACACTGGTTTATCAATGCCACTGAAAAACAAATCTATACAGCGTCATGAGCTTCATTGATCCACCAGGCTGGATCCAAGCTGATAGCAGCTCAGATGAGATCTCAGGAAAAAAAAAAAAAAAAAAAAAAAGTCAAGCTTGTTGATTCAAACTGACATGGAATTGCAGCCTAGCAGCACATGAGCCTTCTGTTAGCAACCAGACCACATGGCTCAAGACTTTCCTCTGTACAAACTCTGGCACAGTACAGCAAGGCAGAAAGTTACATCTTCAAAGTTACATCTCTACTCAGAGTAACAGAGTCCAGTGGCCAGGTACTTGTATGCTGAGAAGAACCGAAGCATCTGTCTCTGCACTGCCTGATTGATACAGAGCTTGAATCTGGGCAACAATAGCCTGAATTTGCATGTGCAAGGGAGAACTTGAAGAAAAGCTACATGACAAAGTATATTACTAGGTATACTTTAAAGAAGCACAAAAAAATATCTTACACTGAGCCTCATGGACCCTTGAATCTGGTTGTTGCAGGATGTTATAGGGTCCAAATGCACAACTGTGTTCAAAAAGAGGATCAGCCTATGATCTCTGGTATTAACCTGGAAACTCATAGGGAACTCCTGGCTTAAGAGATTCTCAAGTTGCTGCTGGCTGTAACTGGAAGGACAGACTTCAGCTATACCCATTTCTTTTTTTACTTTCTGCAGGTAACCACCACTGGCCACTATTAGTGAGAGGTGCTAAGGCTCTAATCTCAGGCAGTATGGCAAAATTGAAGTTACAGTATAGGCTGGAGACAGCGAATCACAATTTCCTGAAATTATTGAGCTTCCACACCAGGTGCAGTAGGCATTTACCATGCTTCAGCCATGGGTTTTCTTTTCATAATACAACAATATGTGCCAGATCTTAGAGGCACTTGTGTTTTCTAGTCAGTGTGTCTCAGGAATGAAGACTGTGCAGAGGTTAGTGATTTTTCTTACCGTTTCTCTAAATTTATTTGCTCCTTCATCCAACTTTGATTTGCCCTGAAATAGTCACTGGAGCCTAGAGCACCTCCTGCCCTCACTTCCTGGCAATAGAGCTGCTGTGTGTTCACTGCAAATTTTTTTATATTTTTCCCCCTTCAACTTCACCAACAACCTTTGAAATACTGACACAGCACAACAGGACCACAACAGGAGTCTGTATAGATGTGGGAGGGGGTTGCACAAGTGGAGGATGCCTGGAAAATGTTCCAACCCTACAACCTGCTGCAGGTCTCCAAACAAATGCATTTTCCAGTAGATTTGTGCAGAAACAGAGAACCATTATGGGCTTGGCCCTGCCTAGGGCTTTGAGTCTGAGCCTTGATCTAAGAAAGGGCATAAGCATGTGAGTCTTTCTGCAGGATTCTTGCTAAAACCTGATTATGCTCATACATGCCCCTGTTGGAGCTAGACCTGAAAACTCAGCACCTCAAAGCACAAGAGAGACAGCTGCAGGGTAAAAATCTAGACTACAGGAATTTTTAATGTTGACCATGATGTTATCAGAAGAAGATTCAATATTTGTCATTTCCTAAGGGCTCTCCTCCTGCTGCCATCAAAATTAGAGGGATGGAAGCAGTGTCTGCAGCCTCTAAGAGAGATTCAGCAGCAGCTCCTTGGGAATAGTCTGGGAACAGCCAGTGTCCCTCACACCAAGTCCCTCTCTCATAGCAGAGCATCCAACATGTCACTGCAGGGCAGGGCAAACATCCAGCAGCCACTGTAGGAAACTCTCGACTTACCAGCAAAACCCAGCCCTTTGAGCACTGTCTTCCAGTCTTCCATTGGAGAGGTAACTAGGCATTTTTCTTAAATTTTCTAGCACTTCATTCTATCACACCCATCTTCTCTGCTGAACAAGACATGTCAGTGGCAGGTTTCAGCCTTGCTCATCCTTCATACTCCATCTCATCCAGGACTAGGAATAACCTTGATAGTGCCAGGAACCATGACTGCAGCATCTAAAAAGGCAAAACTCTTGAGGATTCCTCCTCCCTGAGTAGGCCAGAATGGCTCCATCACAAGGAGAAAATGTGATGCTCCTGAGACCTGTACAGCATGGCCAGAGGAGGCACTTCAGACTTTCTATAGTTCAGGGTCTTTGAAACCTACAGCACATGGCCAGGGACCCAGATGCCACCCATCCAGATAATCCCATATAATCATGGTTCACTAGTTCTGTTCTTGCCCGATGAGAAGAGCTTTAGAAATGTTCGCTTTGATGCTTTTGACATATGGGACCTGGGAGCTATTGGTTTTGTTTCTGTTTTACTCTTGTTTTCTGTTACTAGGCTAATATAGTCCTCTTGACATGTCCTGTTGCCCGGATCTGTCCCAGGGTCTTGATAGTGATGTTACAGGCAGGGTTATGACCACTTGTGACAGCACATGCAAAAATAACCCTTCAGAACATAAAAGAGCCACTTGAAGGATTGACACAGCAGCAGGCAGGAATGCTGCTTCTGTGTGAAATGTCCCATGTAAATAAACCAGTAAAGAGAGAGAAACTATGAAGAGTGTAAGCAACTCTGCATCAAGCATTAAATTTTTCCCTTCTATCTCATCTCATCTCAGGCTCAGCAGAGAGAAAAAGAATCAGGGACTTCACATTATCTTCCTCCCCTTCATTCTGTAGTCTTGACAGAAGCAAGGCAGAACGTGAGGACTGACATTCCCTAAGAACCTCTTCCGCTTTTCCTGGAAATAAGTCCTCAGTCACATGATCAGGTTTTGCTGCTCTTTAGGAATTCCAGATCCTGAATGAGGCAGACTGTAAACAAGGAAACCTGACACCTCAAGGACAGGAGAGAGAACAAGATGTCCATAGCCACACTGGAGTCTGTTCAAGCATTTCCATGTGTTCCCTGGTTTGTTTATAGATGTGCTCTCCGCGTGTACACACACACACACACACACACACAGTCCTACAGAGTACATACAATCATTTTTTTATCCCACGTCGCTAAAAGCAACCCAGAGAGAGACTAGTCATAAACAAAGTGAGGTTTTCCAGGACAGGCACTGCTCTCCCAGCTCCTGACCACAGCTCTGTCTCTGTGTCTGCAGCTCTGTGGTCTCAAACACAATTATTTTCTATCACAAGGCAGGGATTGCAGAGCCTTGTTTGTGGGTGCAAGCAGGTACATGAGCACCCACAAGCTGCCACTCAATACCAGCCTCTCCTGGTTGGATGGGTATTAAAACCCTCTCTGGCTTTTAAGGGTCAGAGGCGATTTTGTAGCTGCTGGGGATGAAACAAGAGGCGGATGCTGGGGAGCAAAGACAGGATTTTGGAGAGAATAAGCAGCATGTTAAAAAAAAAGAAATGGGGCAGAGTCCTCAAAAGGCACAGAGGAAAAAAAAAATTGGAGAATCAGAGGTGGTAGCAGCTGGTTTGACACAACACACCTATGAGACCCTTGCCCAAAGGCAAAAAGAAAGCCCTAGGAGAATCCTGAACCTTTACACAAGAGCATGCTCTTTCTCCTGCAAATCAGATGCAGTCTACAGCTCTATGCCAAACACTCACATTAACTCCAAAGAGCTCCTTAATCCTAAGACATTTTTAGTCTTAATGTTAAACATTTACCTCTTATCAGAACATTAGCCTTAAACCTAATACAGCTGGAACTCAGCCATAAATCGTGTCAAAAATGGCTTTTTCTCCCTTCACTTATAGTAGGAAACTTTTAGACAGTTGGAGACAAACCTTAGCTATTAAATCCTTCCCAAGTGAGTTAATTTGTTGCCATTTGCAAAATCTTGATCAAGGATCCCTGTTTGCTTAATTCTTTTTTGGAGGCACAACCCTCTGTGGTACTGTGAGAGGAACATGCACAACCATAGCAACCAGGCCATTAATTAAAGCTTTATAAAACCCTAACTGAAGTTATTGGAAGGATTCCCATTGATCCATTAGAGTTTGGATGAGGCTTAAAATGTACCAATTGAACTGAAAAATGCATAGAGACCTCCTACATCTCTTTCCCAATTTTTCCTTTTATTGGTGTTTTTCCTTTGTGTGTTCCATGCCACAGGGATCAACGAGCAAAAACTCTGCCAGAAAGAAAAGGTGATTTGTGTGTGTGTGTGGTTACTGCAGCATTGGTGTTAGGGCTTGGTTGGAGGTGCTTGGTGCTGTCTCCTTGACTTCCTAGCACTGTGGTATCTCCGAGGTCTTGCAATATCAACACAACTGTGGCTAAAAGCATTGCACAGTGACATGGGGATAGTACAATCTCCCAGAGTAAGGAAGGAGCCTTACTGCAAATTCTGTTCTGTCCCATTGAAATGGTCTGAGCTTTATTGAGCTTTACTGTCAATGTGGACAGCAACCTCAGGGTATTAAGCTGAGCAACTTCTTCTAGCAAAACTTTTAATTCTGTATGTGGAGCCACTGTCCAGAGCCATATGAAGAATTTTTCCTCAGTCTTCTCCATTGTTATACACTGGTTTAGCCCAGAAAGCATCATGACCAAAAGAGTTTTGTGGCTTAAATACTGAAACTATTGGAAAGTAAAAATTTCATGTGTCTCAAAGTATAGAGCTTCTTGGTTAGAGAACTGCTGGGAGACTTAGCTCAGCATCTGCCAGGTCAGTTCTCTGCCGCGGTGTTCCTTTCTTTAAAGTAGAATTATCATTATTATATTTCACTAATAGGACTTGTAGCCAGCCTAAGATGCCTAATAACTATTGGAAAACTCACAAAGAACTACACACAGACTTTCAACACATTGATAATTCTTATCATGCAGTAGAAAACTTCAGTGAGCCCACCAAATCGATGGGGCTAGGATGTTCCTGCTGTTCCCTCCTGCCTGGGCACAGCCATGCAAAAAGCCCACCCTGCAAGGAGCTGCCTGTCTGCAGTTGGACATAGCCTTGGATAAATGTCAGTGTGTTTCCTTGGCCATTAAAACATGGGAAATTGCTTTCTGCCCTCTGCAGTGTCACAATGGGTAGCTGGGCTGTTACTGGGAAGGAACAGACAAGCCAGAAATCGGCCCCAATTTATCTCGGGCCAATTCGTTCATGCAGCCTGGAGCTGCTGCAAGACACTTCTGGGCCCAAATTTTCATCTCTGAATCCTCTGGAGATAGTTCTACTGGGCTGAAACATCTCATAGGAAGATTTAAAAAACAGCCAACGGTGATATCTTTTGCCAAACATCAAAATTTTTCCTGACAATCCACAAGTGTGTTTATGCCTGATAGTTTATATCCCTTCTGATATTCCCTCTCCTATCTCTTACAACTGTGAATTGTATGATTCCATGAATCCTCTCATTAGTCATACTGCACCACTTCCAGCACATCATTTAATCTTTCTTCATCAAAACACTATTTAAATGAAGATTAACCTATTTGAAATGTGGCTGCTGTCATCACTTCCATCTGTGCTGTATTTATTCATGGCTCTATTCTTTTTTTTGACAGTCGTGCCAGGTAGCTTTCGATCAGTAACACATTGTTCACATATTGCTGTCATGTAGCCAAAGCCCCAAAGATGCCATCAGAAGTAAAAATAAAGCCCATTGCGAGATACTGAAATCAGCTTTTCTGCCTGAGTGTGTGCCCTACCCTGTCAGATAGCTTGTTCCCATATCACTCTCAGTCCCTCTCTGGAAAACATCCTGCTTGCTTGCGCAAAAAGAAAGCACAAATCCCTTAGAGTTTACTTGAAGGAATCATAGTGCCTCACTCAGAGTCACTTTATGAATGATTAAAAACCTGATTGCAGATAAAATTTGTTTGGGAGGGTGCAGAATATTTCTGCTGTAGCAGAAGAAAACCTTATTTAGGTTGGTGAGAGTGCATGCCCATTTTTTGGCTAAATAGTCATTTATAGTCACACATTTGCAGCGTTAGTGTAAGTTGGCTTATGCTTGGAAGCATTCATGGTGTGTAAGTAGTTTCAGAAATCTATTCTGTTGTCTTGCTGTGTAAAAGCTGCCAGGAGAATGCATTCTATGTGCTGCACGGACATCATTTCAATCATTGCTCAATGCCCACAAGACTGGGGTTAACAAAACAAAAGGGAAGAGAGCACCAAAGCACTGTTGATAACTGTATGTGCACCAGAAACAATGTCATTGGCTTTTATGGAGGAGCTTTCTATCATTTAATTGCTCAATATTCAAAGCAATACTTGATAGTGCTTTTCCAAAGATTTGGGGTTCCAGCCAGAAAAAAATATATAGACTGACAGAAAGGGCAATGTTGGGAAAGTCACATTAAGAGTTGCTATGAAAAAACATCTCGCCAAAGAAAACAATTCAGTGATCAAATGCCATGATAAAGGCTGGTCCAGGACCTATAATAAAACTAAAACTTCACATAGCAAGGATGTTATTCTGGAAGGAATTAAGAGGTCCCAGATCTAATTAGTTGTGATCTGCACACTATTCCCATCACAAAGGTAAGAATGAAGGGTAAGGATCTGCACAACACTATATGGCAGAGGACTAAGCAGATGTGGAAGTCATCCCTCCAAATCATACCATTTCCTACCAGATATGATCCTACACAGTGTTCAGTGACTCCTTTTTATGCACTTGTGAGCATCCTCAGGTTATAACCAAACTATTATGGGAAGTTTCTTCTTGCTTAGGACAGTAGTTCAACTGTCCACATGCAGAGGAAGAACTTGAGATACGAGGAAGATTTTAAACAGGAGTACAATGAGAAAAAGGAGACTGAATATCTGCTGTGTTTTTTCTCACGGGAGAAGTAGAGGGAGCAGCCTAAGAGAAGTGTGGAGCTGGAGGTGCAGAATGAGAGAAGACTGGAATGAGAAGTGCTGTCAAAACAAGATCAACCATCTCTGAAGGGGAGGCCTGGGAGATCCCCATGCCCCTTCTTTGCCCAATAAGAAGGGATTCAAACTAGAGGGAGCAGGGAAAGAAGGAGGAAAGGGAGACACTTGCAAGCCAGATGCTAGCAGCACGTCTCCTAGAGTCAGGTCCAGCTGGGGAAGGAGGGAACTGAGCCAATCTGAGACCCAGATGTAATTTTAACAACCAGATGGCAGGTTGGACACCCAGCCCGAGGGCAGGAGCTTGTATGTTTTCCTCCAGCTGCCAGGTTTTCATTTCTCACCCTGCACTGACAAGCTCTACTTGAGCATAATTTGGTGTCACGGAGGCATAGGGAAACCAAGCCAGATGCTGCCAGATCAGAGAGCTTTGGGATGGCTGCAGTCATGATTCTGTTGATGGAGGAGCAGTTTGAGTCAGTCTTTTACAAAATGGCCTTAAAAGCCACAGTACAGTGGCTGCTTTCTAAGGTGTCCCACTCTTACTTCTTGCTAATAAAGGCTCACAGAGGGTCTCAGCTGACCATCCTGTCCAGGCAGGCTTTCCCAAGTGAGGGAAGGGGTAGAACCTGACATAGTTTGTTTTGCACATTTTAATCATCAGAGCAATGATTCATGAGTACTCTTGTACATGCCAGAAACCATCCTCCTACACAGAGCTGTCAGTGATGTTAAACACAGTGAGAAGCAAGAAGGCCCAATCTCCTATGGGTCAGAGCTGCTATTTTCAGGGTCATAGAGAGTCCAAAGTCTGGACTGACTTAGGAGAAGACTTTCTTATCAATTCAGTTCGACAGAGTGAACAGGCTCTGCTGTGGGGCAGAAGGGGGTAGGGGGTGACAGGAACCCCCTGCAGAACCCATGGCTTTTTATGACAAGCAGTTAAAGGCTGAGGCTTTACAAAACTCCTTGAGTGCACAAGTGTATGACTTTCCTCTCATGAGCTGGCATTTGTCCATTTTAGCAGTGCTAGATCTTTGTTCTACTGCAGCCCCATGACTGATGATAATAATGCAGTGCTGAGTTTGGACTGCTGGAAGCTTATGATTTCCTCTTTTTAAAGTCTGTGCTATACATGTGTGTCTATAGAAACATATGCAAGGATGATTATATGATTTTTATGGCTTTAAGTATATATACATATGCACATGAAGCTGTAAGTCCTGTTGTCTTCAGTGGGGTGGTGAGCCTGCTTTGGCACTGTGGTAATCAGTGCTTAAAACAGTCACAGATCAATAATCACATGGAATTTTGGATTTTAAACTCTTTTAGTCAATAAGCTCTCTTTTCAATCTGTCTATAATAATATGAACACCCTTTTGAGCATTATAATGAATCCATTACTACTGACAGCAATTACTGTAATAACAGTAGCAAACTCCTCTGGCAACACAAGAAATAGCTCCAGTCTCCCCGAGAATGGTGGCTGAGAATTGCCCAGAGATACACCTAGTCATATTCTCCTGTTATTTACCCCATAGGAAGCAGGAAGGAAAACCAACAAAGGCAATGAACCACAGCTGAGTTGGTGGTTCCCCATGATTTGTAGCCACCATCAAATCATAGAGATGTTCTAGTGCATAAATGGAGCTTGCCATAGTATAAAGTCTTCCTCCCAGCAGCTTCCTAGGACTGCTGTGGTGAGCACAAGGCTTTTCATCTGCGGGTCTGATCCTGCCCAACACGAGCAGTTTAAGCACAGACACCTAAAGATCCCCTTGCCTTGCATGGGCTCATGATCAAGTTGTAATTACTCAGCTATTGCATCTGTTTGCATAATTAAAACCAGTTGTCTCCGTCCTAGTTTCCACCCAAGAAATAGCTGTGCAAATACATTTTTTACTGTTAATGTAAAGAACAATTTTGTGGCCTCTGCCCTAAGTGGCCCTTCAAAAGTAACATTGATGTTTTAATTCCTTCCAAGTCCACACAAAAATATAACCCTCCAAAACAGTCAGTTCCTCTTCTATTATCCAGCATAAGACCTGAGACATTTCCCACTTGCATGGATTTATTGCATAGTAATTATAGTTCATTAAATCCATTCACAGTAAAGTGTGTCCTGGATCCTCCAATTCTTCCTGGCAAACAAAATGTTTAACATCATGAGAGGTATAAAAATATAAGAAATCGTGTTTGAGTCACTTCTAGTACAACATTAGTTTGCAGGGTCTGGCAGTGTTTATATCATAAATCACACTTTAGTGATGAGAAAATACTTCTCGATTATCTAGTTCAACTGTTTTTGTGAGCATGTATTCTCTGCTGCCTTCATCCAAACCTAATTTAAGAAATATCTCTGTGTATGAGATTTCCACCTCTTCCCTTTGGGATTATCCAACAACTTGACAGAAACCACCATTAGGAAATATATCCTGACATTTAAAGCTACAGTTTCCATCGCTCAGTTTAAGCTTTTTACTCCTAATGGTCAAACTTGAGTTAGGATCCCGTTCCCTTCCCTTGTTTCATTCAGTGGTCACAGTCTCCAGATATTTGCAGCTGTTTCAAACATCCTCTTCACCATTGCTCCCAGCTAACCTGTGTGTGGGTATGGAAAAGGATACCTCTCTAGCTCTGCTTCCCTCCAGGTCAGGAGTCACCTTAGTGCTCTTGAACATGGGTTTGCCCCCTCAGAGAAGAGAAAGGATTGCTAAGGACAGGTCAGCAGCCAAAGCAAATGGTCGTCCCACACAAGAGAGCCATTTCCAGTATTTTGTATTATTTGTTTTAATAGGTGGGTTTTTTCCCTCTGGCAATGGTTCAATAACTTTCCCCTTAGCTGAACCACTCCTCCAACAGGAAAACAGGAGCAACCAACCTGCTGCTATGTACTTGAGTGTTTTGCTTTCTCACAGACGTGCTTGGAACGTTGTGGCCTTGATACTGAGCAAGGAGAAACTATGTGGATGGGGCATGTAAAGTACATATTCCCCTCCTTGGCAGGAGTTCCTTGGCAGCAGTGACTTAATGCACAGTTCAGCACCCTGATTTCTTCCTCCCAACCCCCCTGCTTTGTTCTGCACTCGATACAGGTGAGCTTGCTCAGTGCCCTGGTGGGGACATGAAAGGTGACCCAGTTCAAAAATCCCACTATCTCCTCCAAGACCAGGATTTCACTTTAAATGACTGTTATTCAAAAGCACTGAAGGATTAAAACTGTGCCACATGAGTGTGCCAGTTAAAATGGAAGACTTGCTAAGCAGTTACAGGGTCCAAAAAGAGTTACAGAGGTCAAGTTTCCAGGTCAGTGAACCCTGTCAGCTGTCCCAGGGCACAGCCTGACTTGGAAGGAACAGACTTGCCATCCACACACTCCTACAGGAATTTAAAGGCTGAGATTTCCAAAGCTTGAGGCCTTGGAGGCACATAATCTGTTTGCTTTTATGCTGATGGGGAATTAAATTCCAACCAGACCACAGCCTTGCACACACACTCCTCCAAATTTAGAGAGGTGCGGTTATCTGGATTCGATAACGCCTGGCATTGCCAGCGCACCCACAACAAATCCACTCAACACCACGACCCACGTGGCTCCTCCAAGAGACACCAGGTCTGCCCAGAGCCTCCCAGTGCTCCCAGGACAGAGCTGTGTCCCCAGGGGCAGTCCCTGCTTTAGTGGCCCTGTGGTTTCTGTGCAGGGGATCAGGCACCAAACAGACACCGGGCTGCATGGCTGCATCACAGGGATTTGACACAGGGCAAGCTGACAGCAAAGACATCAGGGAGGGACTGAGATTATTGGAAAGGGAAGCAATGAAGGAAAAAATCTAAGGCAAAGAGAAAATCTTTCCTCTCCTTCTCAGTCTCTCTGACCTTTCAGATGTTGGGTACCTACACGTTCGTACCACTTGGATACAGGAAAGGCAATTTAGGGCATGCATCAGGTGGTTTTCTGTGTTGCTTTACATAAGCACAAATATCTTTCAGCAAGCACAGTAGCGTGCCAACCTTGCAAACTATTTATCCATATTTTTAATGAATGCAGAACAGAATATAAAAGTGTTTTAAACAAGCACCTGTGTCAAACTAGACAACCCTTGTCCCTTTTTTACACTTATTGAGGGCAAGGCTCCAGCATAATCATCTTCCAGCACGTTGTAACACGCATCTGTGAGAAGAGCAAACTCCTTCTCCTGGAGATGAAGTGTTTATAAAACAGTGAACCTCAGCAATGGTAATACCAACACAACAGAAAATATCAGGTTCAGCTACTTCTGTGACCGTTTTCCCTGTGTGGAAATGTCACCAACTGGATTGGGTTGGAGCATAGCCAGAGAAACAGCTCAACCCTTCCTACAAACCCCTGTTCCTGAGACAATCTTTCCTCCGTCTCCAAGATGTATCTCTCAGAGGAGCTGAAATGCTGATTTCACTTGCTCCTGAAAGGGCTGGGGTGAGGCAGGGTGTAAGAGGCAGTTTGATCACAGAATGCCACAGGGGAGCTCCTGCAGACACTTCTGCTGACAAGCTGCTGCAGAGCCAGTCCTGCGAGTGCAATACAAGCATGGGTTTGTGCCAAACTCCCCCATTTTGAACAAAGGAGACCTGGGTATATGCAACTCTGAAGGGGTAAGAGGTCTTCCATGATGCCAGCCAGCCAAATACCCTCACATTACCTCCACTTCTAATGTATGCTTGGTCTGCTGATCATTACTCTGAATATATACCACAAAATTCCTTTGTAAAGGAGGGATCTCAAATTTGTAGGATGGAGAAGTCTTAAGATAAAAATTTCAAGGGCTTGAATGAACTATTCTTCTGAGTGCAAATCTGAATTCAGTGCAAGGTCAGAGGAGTTTTCCTGTTTGAAACATCAGCTCATGACATAGTTTGTAGCATGAGTATGTGGGTCAAAAACTTTGAAGCTGTCCGACAGCCCCTGGCCCATTGCAATGTGCAGCTCCCTCCTATGAAGAACTACAATGTCTCCTGTCATCCCTCAGAGGTATTTCATCAGTCACCAGGCTGTTCTGCAATGTGCTTAACAGCACAGTTGTGTAAGCTCAAAGAAAGTGAAGGCAAAGAGCAACTTTGGCAATCTCTGTCCAGGACAGTGAAGGTGATGAAGGCTGAGAATGGTCCTGTGATGTAGTCACAGTACAGGTGGTGATCAGATATTTGCAGACAGTTTTGCAGGTGTTTGCAATCCTGAAACAAGGAAGCAAAGGCTTTGAAAAGAGATATGTGAACTTTTTTATTGCTTCAAGCTGGTTAACTGAATACAGCAAACAGTATAAAATTTCGTGTCTGTGGTTTCTCCCTTTGCTACAGCTGATACCACAAGATAAAATTGTGGTTTATAATACCTTTATAAAAAAAAATGGTAATTGGCACTAATTGTAATCAGTGCTCCTTTGCAAAACAGAAGCCAAGAAAGGGAGCTGAGCCTGAGGGAATGGATTTAATCAGCTTCATTGACATTTGGCCTGATCAGTATAACTGGAGCTGGTCTTTTATCTTGTTTAGCGCAAGAAAGTCTTGCTAACTCACCACCAGTAAACTTCTGGACTGACTGTGAGAACCAGTCTTCACATTAGATCAGGGAGGAGCTAAAAAACCCCCACAAAGCCACATTTCGCTTGCACTTCCAAACAACTTTCTCCTGGTCTGAATGACACTGCAAGAACAGACAGTGGCTTGCTTTTGTCCACAGTATGCCAGTTAAAAAAATGCCGTGTGCTTCTCACTCAGCTCTCTGGAAACTGGTGCTTTTTCACATTAGAAAGTGAGATGGGGCATCACATCATTCCCCCACGCATGTCTGTCATGCTGCTCTTCAGCCTTGGGGGCTATACACCAAAATCCATAGTTTCCAGGAGTAGAGACAGCACATCCAGACAGGAATCACTACACACAAACCTGGACAAAATGTGCATGATGACCTGAATGTGAATTGAAGATATGCCTGGATTTTTTTCATGTTAAATTCACATGAGGATTGCTCCAATGAAAGGTGCTGAAGTGGTGGAGACTGAAGTCCTGTATTGATCTCCCACAAAGGCAACTGCAATGCAATGTGCCCTGGCCCTGACCCACACAACTGGCTGCAGAAGTTGCCACTCTCTCCTGGGCATTGGGCCTCTCCGTTGAGAAAGCCAGCACAGAGGGCAAGTGATGTCACTGATCTGATAGCCAGCCAGAGGACACTTGGCTGCTGGGTTCTGCTTAACTCTACTAAACATCCCTTAAGTATTTTTATGGCCCATAACCCAGCATTACATCCCACAGAGGCAATCTGAAGAGTGGGTGATTTTTATAGAAGGGTGGTACTGGGTGTTTGCCTCTGGCAATTCATTCAGCAGCATCTCTCTGGCTCCAGGAATGCTGAGGAGAGCAATACCAGTTTTCTGATCACAGACAATGATGCAACTAGTGCATGGAAAGCCTTACCTTTAATGAAAGTCAAAGCAACTAAAAGCTGACTCAATAGTTTAGTGATGAGATAGTCTTTTCGTCTCTAGATAGCTGGTGCTAATTATATAGATTTTATTTTATGATGATGTTGCAAAGTCACAGAATCATAGAACCATCATGGTTGGAAAGGATCTTCAAGATCTTCAAGATCATCAAGCCCAACCATCAGTCCTACACCACCTTAACAAATAAATCACCTCCCAGAGAGCCACATCTACCTGTTTTTTGAATATCCACAGGGATGGCAACTCCACCACCTCCCTGGGCAACTGGTTCTAATGCTTCACCACTCTTTCAGCAAAAATTTTTTTCCTAATATATAACCTGAACCTCCCCCAATGCAACTTGAACCCATTTCCGCTTATCCTAAAAGTCATGATAGCTCAAGTAGTTCCCAGGTGAAATGAGCCCAGTTCTCCCCAGACAGGGTTTAAGGGAAGCCCAAGAGCAATTGCCTTTAGCCAGACTTCCAGCCTCTGATCCCAGCTTTGGGGTCAAGGCTTGGCAATCCTGGGACAAAGACTTCCTTTCAAAGATGGCTCTTTCCTGCTGAAAGGAAAGTTTCTGCTATCCTCTCAGCAGCACAGTGTTAAAAATGTTTTACAGGCAGTCTTGCCTTTAAGATCCCTGTGATGAGGGCTTGCAGTCAAAATAAAAAGCCAGCGAAATAAGAGAACACAAGAGAGGGAAAAGGAGAAAAAAATAGAAAGCAACTGCAGTGCCTTGATTTGGGCTTTTTGGGATGTTCTGCTGGAGTTGTCCTGGGAATGACAGATAATCCCAGGGCTTTGAATCCAACAGCATTTGCCAGCATCATCCTTTGGTCCTAGTAACACAATAATCAAACACCTCAAAAGGGGCTGCCGGAGACATTTGGATTCCCTTGTGTCTAATTATGGATAGTAGAGCTGTGGAGGGAGTGGGTGTTTCCCCTATTTAAAAAAACCCCAACAACCTATAATTGTTTAACTCCACACCCCCTTGCTTTCTAATGTGACACACAGAGGGAAACTCATACATCAACTACAAAGTGCGTATTGTTCTATGTCAGCAGATAAATATTTCACCATCTGAGGACTTGGAAGCTTTTCTCTTAGTTCAGGATTATTGTTCCACTTGATGCATGAAGTTGGCAGCTTTACTTTCTTCTTCTTCCCGAGAGAACTGGATCACTCTAAGACTTGAGTAACTTCTAGCATGATAGCTCACCAAGATATTTGTGTTGTGTGAATGCACACACACTCCTGTGGATGAAGTTAGATGGAGAGGGGATTTCATTTGTCTTAATTTTCATTCATTCTTAACTACATACTTTTTCAAGATAGTAGTAAAAAAAGCCTGTGATGTTGCAACTGTTCCCTCTTGAATTTCTTCCAGCCATCCTTAAAATCTATGATGCTTTCTCAGCCAAAAGTCTCAAGAGAAGAGGAAAGGGCTGTGCTGTTGCTGGTTGAAGATTTGGTTTTGTTTTGGCTTTTATTTACTGGGGGAGAAAAAAAGTATCACAGAGAATTTGTATTAACACACATCTGAGCAGGGTACCACTCTGCCTTTGGTGACAACCTATCCCTCTTTAGACTGTTCCAGCAGTCAAAGAAACACATGTTTTATGGCAGGCATGATATAGGCTCCTACCCCAATCTTCAAACCAAAGGGAAATCCAGATCTTTACCCAGTAGTCCTATTCCTGTGTTTTAGTGCAGAAAAAACAATGATCAATACAGACCTTCATCGAGAGAGAAAATTCCTAATGCGATTATGTTTTTATTCTGGTATTCTTAATAGTAATTAACATTCCCTTGAAGAAGAATGTTTTTCATTGACTTCAGCAGGCTTTGGATGAGAAACAGTCTGGAGGGTTTTGACAAAATGTTATTTTAATGGAAAATGCAGACTCACTGAAACTGAAACAGTTCCTGGGAATAACTTTCCCTGTGATAGCTCAGTAAAAGTGCTGTTATCTCAAGGTCCACGATGTACTTTGCAGAACATGAACGAGAGCAAGAAAAGAAAAAATGAAGTAGTAAAGTACTCTTGGCCAGGTCATCCACCTCGATAAGAGACTCAGTGAGGTTTGAGCTGTGGATTTAAACATGCCTCAGCTTCTCCAAGAGAACCCAAATTATTGGGGCTTTCATTAGGTTCAATGGGCTGCTTCTACTCTCCCATTTAGGAACTGTCAGTCAATCTCAGCACAGAGCAGGACTATTTTTGAATGTTTCAAGTGTTCTTCAGGATAGGAAAAAACCATTTCCTGCCAGCTGTACTTTAAATTGAGCCATAAAGCTTTATGTTTAAAAACAATTGTGAAACATGACTCAAACAAGATGTCCTCAGGGCTGCACACTGAAGACAGCAGCAGCTTTGCTGTCAGCTTTGATGAGCACTCAGCTAGACATCTGTAGCCCTACATTTCCTTAAAATATTTATACCTCTATAAGAGAAAGTGAGGGAACATTCTAACTACAAAGAAAAATCTCTCTCATTCTGGACATCTGACAGTACCAGAGATGGAGATGTAATTGCTTAGACATAGAATTATTGTCTATGAATATCAGAGGGAGAGGATTCTAACAGTTTATTCAGAGAAATGAACAGGATTGAGGTTTCTGCCACTGAGAAAACAACTGCCCCAAACCCCATCTGACATTAAATGGCACGTCTGCCATGAATTCAACAAGGTGATATTGATTTACACCAGCTAAGAAGTAATCCCAGAAAGAGACTCTAAAATAGGGGCAGCGTTCAGGAGGAATTTTGAATGCTTCATGTCTGGGATGGGTCCAAGAAGAAAGGATCTTCTGGCCAGAAGTTGCATTTGAAAAGGACAGAAAAGAAGCAGCTGAGATCTGGCACAGAGCTGTCCACAAGCAGAGGCTGGAAGGGGGGCTCAGATGACCACTGCCCCTCAGCAGCCACCACCTTGTCACACCTCAGGCTCTCTGCTGCTGCACTGCCCACTGGGGACCGGCACGTTCGTGGGCCAGAATTACATCGTGTGCAATGATCAGAACAGCAAGAACAGCAAATGAGACTGTTTGCTTTCTTAAAACAACATCACTGAATGGCTTAGTGTGTGTCAGAGGAGGGCACAAGATTTAAAGTTGTTGTTTGGAGGTTTTTTGTTTTTTTTTAACTGCACAAGAGCCGACGGATTGGGACGGGGTTGTGCAAGGATTTCATTAAACTCTGTGGTACATTTCCAAGTTTGTTTGTCTAAACAATTGACTCTGAGCACAGGCACTTATCAACAGAAGCCTAAACAAATTTCAGGACAAATTTTTTTTTTTCTTTTGCTGACTTGAACATCAAGGCCTTCCAGGGCTGCAGTTGCTGTAGCAACAGGAAGGAGCTCATTAAATGATCAACCTGAAGGCCAAAGTTATCAGAGTTGAAATGACCAACAGTTAATATTTAACCTGAATCCTCTTATTTGTTTAAAAACATTCAGCTCTCTTCATATTAGCTGCTGCCTTGTGGACATACTTCAGAAATAGCTGTGGAACCAGAAGACCTCTGAAATTCTCATACATGTCCCAAATGATGTCCAGTTTCTCAGTGATGCAGGCTCTGACAGCTGCCTCCTACCAAAAATCAAGCAACAATATACTTAAGTAGAGAGCTTTTTCTTCTGATCTTTTGTGTCTGACAGTCACTTAATATGCATGTATCAAAGCATGCTGCCTTTAATGATTTCTGCAATCTAACAACATTATACATAACTTAGTTTTAAAAGCTAAGGAGAACGAGCATGATCCATTTTCAGCCTCATTAGATTCTGTCCTTTGGACAACAGTTCCAGGGTTGAATTATGCTTTTTCTTGGGCTCAGCAGGCAAAACCAAATGGCAATAGATTGCTGGGGCAAAATGAAGTGGCCCATGCCCTACTATTGCTTAAACATGTCTAGCCTCCCTCACTGGTGTTTCACATGTCTGGCACTCCACTCTTTCCACATCTTTCAATATTAACTGCTATTTTTCATCAATGAAATGGTACCTCTGGATATCCAGGAGGAATCTATTTACTGAGGCTACTTTGTGCTTGTCCACCAGTAGAACAAGGATACTCTGAGGAAGGACCTCATCTGGTCATCTTCTACTTTGCTAACATAAAACAACACATCTATAACAAATCTATTTCACTGGATTTTCCCAGGCCTTTTTTTAATACACATAAGTTAAAATTAATTGCCATTTGTGACCTAATTAAGCAGCATTTTGTTATTCTGATTAAATGTCAGAGGACACCAGGAAGATCATGCAGCCAAAGCAGCAACATACACATCACTGAACCACAGCGTTTTCTAATACTGCTGATTCTCCTTGGCCAAAGCCAGAGTTAAGATCATGTCAAAAATTCAAACATTCATCTTTTGCACATTTATGGTTAGCAACACCACCATGTGAAACAAAACTCTGAAGCATGGTTGTGTTGTCCAAAAGCTTCATAAAAACAAATTTCCTTGTTATGTTTATGGAGTGGCAGGACCCAAAGCTTTATGTTAGAGGAGCCAGGCCTAGGTGCAACTGCCTGGCGTGGGCTCAGATCATTTTTAGTGTGAGCCTGACATCTCCTTTACACCACAGCAGCTTGAGGCAGTTAGATGGGAGGCTTTGTCTTAATCCAATGCAAGACTATTTATTAAACTATAAAAAGGTATCATCTTCAGTTGAACTGTTGGGTCTCTTGCAGAGCTAGAAAACAGCATACAAAGATCTGAGACAACCACCCATATAGCCCCAGATTTGGTCACACATCTTAACATATCCCAGTTAGACAATACCTTGCTTGGGGGTTATTTTTTAGCCTTTTGCCCCATGTTCAGCATGTTTCAGCTGACCCTGTGAGGGAACAGAAATAGTAGGTTTATTGGGAGAGCTGTATACCTCAGCTTGAAGACAGGGGTGGGAAGGCAAGAAAAGAAGCCAACAGGATGGAGGCATCCACTTGGGGGGTTTTAGCTACCTGCTCCTCACTGCACAATAACACATCAGAACACCCTGATTTTCCCTTCCCAGACACCTTCTACCAGGCCTTGGCATGCCCTGGGCACACTCTTCCCCCAGCTTCTCCTGTCTATGTCTCCTTCATCTGTTACTCCCACATTATACTCTGCCAGGAAATGACCATGAGTCCAACCAGGAAAGCTTTGCTTTGCATCCCCTCTACACTGGTGCTGTGAAAGGGCTTCTCAGCAAGTCAGTGGAGGTGTTTCTGCAAGGGTCACAAGAGCATGTGCTGAGCCTCCAGGAAGTAAACTCCTGGGAAAAAAAAAAAAAACAAACAAAAAAAACCACTCCACATAAACCAAAACACACTAAGGCTCAGTTTTGCTGTTGCACTATCTCCTGGCTGCTCTCTGAAGCCAAACTCCAAGGAGGAAATGCACTTGGACTTTACACCCATGTGGTCAGCATGGAGAGAGGCCGGGCAGGGTGCCTGCATCTCCCTTTCTTTCCTCAGCTGCTCCCCCCGCATGATCTCACCGCGATCTGCGGAGCTGCAGCTCTCAGGGTGCCGGCTCCCTCTCTGCTCCGCTGTGCAAGCAAGCGGTGACTGCTCGCCTTGCCTGCCTTCCTAAGGCAACACTTGCTCAGCAAACACAAATATATTTACTGTGGAAACTTTGTACTTGCCTTACTGCCCTTGCTGCTCTTTGCCAGGTGTTTTTCTTTTTATACCCACAGGAGACGCAGAGCCATGTTCTAATATAGAAATATAGGTTCATGTGCATGAGTTTATTAATAAACAGTTGGGCAAATCTATTTGCTTACTACCTCATTTCAGTGATTTATGTAGTTATTTTTAGACCTGTTAGACATACAGACTCAAAGCAGCAACATCAGGGCCTGCCTATTGTAATATAATCAAGCTACATTCACAGACTAATTTTTCCAGGGAGAAAAAAAAAAAAAAAAAAAAAAAAAAAAAGAGAGGATACACAGCTACAAGGGCACCCAGCATCAAACAGAACAGCCTGGCTTGTTTTTGCACTCACCAATTTTAAGTTATCATTAGTGCCTGCTGTGATGTTGCCCTGGAGGTAAATCAGCAAGAGAAACAGTGGTCAGGTAGACCAGGACCTCCTCTAGGCGCTCAGGACCTGCCCTAAGGGCTGAAGTACAGAATCATCCATAAGCACCCTGTTAGCATAGCTTAGAGCAACATGTTTTTGTACTATCTGAAGGCTGGTGAGTATTTGTATACACAGAGGGGCATAAGAAATCCATGTTTTTACATTCTGGTATAAAAGAGGAGTTGGAGACACTACTTTCACAGCCCCAGGTTCAGGGGAGATCAGGAGCAGAGAGCACAGCTCCATGAGCCAGGCACACAGTGCAGATGGGAGCAGGAGGTTGGTGCCAGCGTAAGATAAGGGGCTGGACCCCCCAGTAGCTCTGCATACAGCCCAAACCAACCCTGATCCCACCAAGATCAGGCTGCTTAGGGACTGTCCCAGCCAAATATCACCTTGAAAAAAACCACATACAATTTGTAACAGGAAGAAGATGAATGGCAGAACCTCCTTTCCCCAGAGGACTGCTCAGGTTTATTGAGAACACAGTCTTACCGAGATCCATGAGGATGCACTGCAAGGAGGAGACTTAAAGCAGCACAAACAAACAAGAGGCTCATGAGATGGGCCACAAAGCAAGAGCTCCTATACAGTTATGGGTTAGGCAGGGTCTCCCACAAGGTTTTTTTTCCCCGATAGCACTGTTCCTGCTAGTTCCTGGTCCCTGTTCCCCTCTGAAAATTGCACAGGGTCTCCCTGAGGTGCCTGCCATGGATTTCATACCCCTCTTGGGATGCAGGCACAGCTGAACAGGCACTTTTGCAGTTCCTAGCATCCTCCTGCTACCCTGTTGCAATAAGCATAGTCGATTGTCAACTTCAGCCAAATAAGCAAGCATAAATGCCAGTAAAGGAAAACATTGCATACATCCCTCATCTGGAAATTATTTTTGTTTGTATTTATGTTCCCACATGTTGTCAGGGTGATGTCTGGGCTCAAGCCCACACGTGGAAAAATCTGGACTGTGCCCTGCACAAGGAAACTCTCTAGCTCAGAGGCTAAACTGTGTTTGCTCCTCCTTGCCTCCCAGAAAAACAGCCTGTATGCTTCCCTTCTTTGGGTCAGAGCACAGCTGCTTTTATCAAGAGAACAGGGAAAAAAAAGAAAAAAAGAAAGAATTGAGAAGAGGTTTATTTTTTACACTAGGACGTTGGAGCAAGAGGAACCCTCTTCTTCTGTGCCAGAAGAAAAATGGGTCCAGAAAGGAGCATGATCCTCAAAGCCACACTGGATGGCGCAGCCCAGGCTCAGCCACCTGAACTGAAGGATCAGTCTTACCTACTCCTAAACAAGCCCAAACACACCCAGGACCCCAAGCTCAGACACCTTGGTTGGGGACCATCTCAGCTTTCTCCCAGTCGAGAGCAGTTCATCACTGCCTGGGCTCACACACCAGCAAACTCTCTTTACCCCCCAGCACAAAGCCTCTGTCACCTCTGCAGGGACCATCTTTACTCAAAAACCAAACAAAGCAAAAAACCCAAGAGATTCAACCATGCCAATCATAGCCTTCTTAACACAGTACCTGCTGAAAGTTTGTTCCTCAAAGCATCTCCCCACAGAACTGCTCCTTGCTGCAGCCTCCTTCCTCGAGCACTTGAAGGGGTTTGCACCTAAACCTTACACACCCCATTACCACCCCACCAACCCAAGCTCCTCCCTGATGGAAACCTGGATTTGCCTCAGCTGAGACCTCTGATGAGCCCCAGACCCAGGGGGGAACACCCTGTACCTCCCAGATCAACCCAGCCATCAAAGTTCCTAACTCTGAGTAGGAAAGCTGCTTGGGTACAAATGAAGGGTGACACCAGGGCTCTGACAAATTCAGTCAGACTTCAGTCTCCACTGACAGAGCTGAGTCTTCACCTGGGCAAGTGCCATTTTTTTGTCTTAGTCTCTGCACCAAAAGCCCGAACAGGAGAGGCTTCAAATCCATGTGCTGCTGACCATCCTGGCAGATTTCTCATGAGGAAGGCCACAGTTCTACATCTTCTAAAGAGGCTCCTGTGGCCATCACATTTCTGATGTGAAAAGTGAACAAAAAGTCAACTTCAAAGAAAAGTTTGAGGTTGGAACAAAAGTAGACAATTCATGAAATTCCTATTTGACAAAAACAAAAGCATAACAATATTTTTTACAAAAACAGAAATAAATCTGAAATTCATTTGACAGAAAAGTTTTGAATGGTGGAAGACCTTGAACAAGAAGGAGGGAGGGCATGTCAACAGCAGAGACAAGTGGGTTATGGAGAGCCCTCCACTGCCTTTGGAGCCCCTTGTCCCACAGTTCCTCGATTAACATAGAGTTAGATGTGGGGTCCATCAAGGACAATCTAAGAGATTCCACTCCTCACTCTCTGCATAGCATTACGACTGCCACAAGTCACCAATCAGCACCTCACTTAAATAAAATCCCATCCAGATGTGACATTTTGCACTAGAAAATTTACATCTTTATTTCATCATTAGAGCCTTTCTGGTAAACCCAGAACATCCTCAGTTCACAAGAAGAGCCTCAGTGGAAAGAAACCAAGGAAGGATCATCACTTCAAAACACACAACACCAGCAGGCCCAGGGATGGCAAAGCCACAATCCAGCACTCCTGGGAACTGAACCAGCACAGCTGCATCCCTGGTGACTGCCTGCCACAATGCTGGCCAACCTGCTGTCTCTCTGGCTCCCTTGCTCTCTCACATCTTCTGGTGAACACTTCCATTTCTTTTCTGATGAAAAGGAATTATTTTTTTTCTGGGCAGCCCAATTGTGCTTTATTTGCCCTGTGCATCCTTTTAGCCTTCCGGGTGACTCAGGCTATCTCTTGCTCTGCAAATATACTGCATCTGTGACACAGAGACTTCATTTGTGAGGTTTCTCTGGGTTACATATACCTAGCTAATCACTACAACTAAGACAGGTAGAAACTTCTCAACAGCACATCACTCTAGCAAATTACTATTTATTTGTTGATCCAAACAAATGAACTCCCTTGAAAGTAATAATTAGAACTTATCACAACAAAGAGTAGCATTTATTAAATTTCATTGCAAATTATCTAGTTGCAGAAGTTGAATAAAAGATCTGAATAAACAGCAGATATTACATTGGACTAGATCTTCTGTACTAACTTACAGAGCAGGCATTCTTATGCAATCTAAACCATTTGTGTTAATGGATAACAGCTAGGTAGAGAGCTCACATATAGTGCATCAGCAGCCAGTTATTTTCTTTAAAACAAATGCATTTGAAAAGGTGCCTGATAGCACAAAGTATTAAAGAAAAGAAAGATTGAAGGTAGATCTATAGGAAGATACTGCAAGGTGCAAGTTAACCTCTGAGGTTGCTAATCATCCTTCCCTTTCGAGCACACCATAAGGGTGAAGTCTTAAACAGCAGGGAAGTGCTTTATGGGGTAATAAAGTCAGGGGGGTGGAAATCAAGCTGAAATTCTTCCTGCTTACTGTGGGAGCCAGCATTGTTCCCACAGAAGTTGAAGAATATGAACCCATCTGCAGAGATCACTGAGAGCTACTGCAAGGATCAAGAAGTCAAAAGCAGATTCAGCCAACTTGTTCCCCCACTGCTCCCCAGGTCCTGCCGCAGCTGAAGGGGCCACAGCACACCTGTGCCAACATCCTTCATGATACATCAGCAAAATGAACATTTGTTATTCCTTGCTTGACCTCATGCAACTCTTAAGCCTATACAAAGAGCTAAAAAGCATCCCCACTTCTCTACCCACGTGTGCTTCAATTAATTGCATTTGTACAACAGTGCGTACAAATCCCAAAATCATGTCAAGTGATAAAGCTGTGATTAAGGTCTGAGAAGGAATTGGTTTATCTGAGTTTGCTCTACAGCTCTGTCACAGGCTCCCCAAGAACAACTGGTCAAATAATTTAGATCTTTTTCCTGACTTTGTGCAGTGAAGGTAACAGCTACTCTTCAGGGGGCTGGAAAGGCTTAGTTCCCCATTGGGATGCATGTTCTGCTCCTCAGCTGGAAGATGCTAGAGAAGTGCCAAATATTATTATTAATTTATGACAGCTAATTTCTCTCACTAAGATTAGTGTGAAAATGCAGGAGAAAAGCAAGGAAGGTGGCATGAGCTCTTCCTGGACTCACGGTCCTCCACCCACTGGGGATCTGTCACAGGGTATCGGGTAAATCACATGAAGTCATCAAGACCAATTCTAATTTGCTAATCATAACTTTGGGCATGACATGGATTAATCTGGGGTAAACTTTCACAGGTGTCACCAATCTGCCACACAGACCTCTGTGCCAGTGATACTGAGTGAGGGGTGAGTGGTCAGGCAGTGCTTGAGAAGGGCTGTTGAGAGCTCTGGTGACAAAGAAAATCCACACTCTTCTGAAGAGAAATGTGTTACTAGTGGCTGCTTATTTTTTAATTGCTAGAATAGCTTGTGAGGAGACTAAAGGTCCCAGGTGGCAGGTAAATGAACACACTCCAGTTGGGCCATTAATTCCTAAGGAGCAAGAGGGAGAGTTGTCAAACTTGTCAGCTGTAGCTGACTGGATTTGCTGAGAGGACAGACTGCTCATCACCCTGCGCTCCCCTTCCAGCCAAAGCTGAGCTTCCTCCAATAGCATCTCACACTTCCAGAAGGGATGAGCCCATACCAGAGGCCAGTTCCACATCAGCCAAAGCAGCTTCCCACCTCAGCCCTGCCCTAGGATGTCCACGTCCACATCTCAGCTCCACGGTGCCAGTGTGTCCTGGTCAGACCCGAGAACCAGCAGCACAGCAGAGCCAAGGTCCAGCACAGGCACTGGTCCATGAGAGCGCTTGCTCCGCTCTGTCGCCTCAGCACAGCTGGGTGTTTTTCCAGCCACTCTGGCTGCAGGATGGCCCCTCTGGCATAACGAAATTTCCAAGCCCTTTGGCCTCCCCCATGCATTATCTGCCACTAGGGACACCCGGTCTGAATGAATCCAGCTCCAGCCAACTTGCTCAGGTCCAGGACATGTTGTCCATGGAAAAACAACGCACACCAGAGAAACAAAAAGTGAGAGACTACCTGGCTGCTGTTTATAGACTTCTCAGAAAAAGTCAGCAGTCAACAGCCAAACTTGAATCTTCACGTCATTCCTTCACTTATGGAACATGAGTTTGCTAAATGCTTGGACGTTTTTCAGGCCAATAGCCCAATCCTTGTGTTTTCAACCATGATGCTGGAATAACCAGCAGGGCTTAAGCTGGTGCCTGCTAGACTCAATAGGAGAGGCAGATGCCAGAGGCTTTTTTAGATACAGAACAGTAATTCTTTGTACCTTTCTTTTTGCGGGTTGCTGGACTCCACCCTCAGTCATCCTCACATTCAAAACAATTCCTAGATAGATGTTCCACTAATAATCTCAGAGTACCTTATAATTATTGAGGTTCCTGGTATCTGGGTCAAATGGATAAATAATATTTCCGCTTTGGGAAGTGCTAAGACCCACTTGAGGCCACTCCAAGAATAAGCTACAGAATCAGGGGGGAAAAAAGCAGTACCCTTACACAAGGAAAGGAACCGGAAGGACATAGAATGAGGCCAGTGAGCTCTCCAAAGAATAAGAAGTTCATCCAGCCTCAGCTCTGTAGATCAAGTGTTTATGCGGGTTTTGAGTCAGTCTAATCACAAAACCATTAAAAAAGTGATAATCAAGTAGGGAACAAGGCAAGAGATGAAGAATGTGCTCCTACTCCACATGGAAGAAGAGCTGTGCTGAGCTGGCAGAGCAGATCAAAGCTCAGACTTGTAAAACACTAAGGAGCTACAAAGCTTATGATGTAGGATCATTTGACCAGAAAAGTCATTAATCTCTCTAAGATTAAGCCATCTCTCTATCTGTATCCAAACACAGAGTAGTTAAGTCAAGAAGTCTTTACAATATCTATTTTTCACACACCTTCAAACACCCCCACCTCTCTTCTACCTCCCCCCTCCAAAAAAAAAAAAAAAAAAAAACAAGAACAAAATGAAAACCTGTGGGATAGGTGATTGAAAGCCACAAAAGCACATATGTCCCAGAAGAAATGAGCAAGGGAAGCCAAGGACCCACCACGATCCGTGGTCCCAACCTTAGCTAGTAAATTTTTGCCCAAGATAAGCCATGGCAGTCACTGTCCTTGGCTTGTGCTGAAGGCAGTAGAAGGCTGAGACAACTCATTCTTTAAAAGCAGCATCTCTGAATGACAGGCAAGCAAAGCATGGCAGCCACTGAACTAAGTGAATAATGGGATTCATAGGTGCTCTCAAAACTGGAGAAGGAAAATCCCAGCTGGCTCCCAAAAGCTTTCTATGTGTGTTGGCAGGCCCTTGGTAATTCTGCCAGACAGAGAGGGCACGTCCCAGAGCCTGTGGTACAGCACATCCAACCTTACATAACCCAAGATGCCTGGGGTAATCATTAATGCTGGCTTATTGCCACTGGCTTTGTGCTGGAGTCACCTTGCTGTTTGGATTAAATGTATAGTGGCCATTTAGACAAGGAGAAGGCTCCAGGCAGAAGGATTGAAGTGGAAGCAACCTCCTGGGGAGGGTGAGAAGCAGGGGGCTGTCGCAAACATTGCAGGGTCTAAACCCAAGCACTCCTCCAGGGAGCCAGCTTTACCACCTTTCATTACCACACCCCTGCTTGGTGAGCTGCTTTGCTTTCCACAGAAGTGCAGCTTCCCAAGCTCCCCCAAAAACTGCCAGGAGAAAAAGGGGAGCAGGAGCCTTTTACCTGGGTGACCCAAGTGCAACACACCAGCAGGCACAGTCTTGGTCCTTTCTCCTTGGTATCCTTTGCAAAAGTAGACATTATCAGTGCAGCCTTACTTTATCTCATGCCCCATCTTTACCTTCCTTTGCTTATCTCATGTCTCACATGTCCTAGTATTCTTTGCCTTCTGTAACCTGATGTTAGGCGTGTGGTCTGTGCCACAGTCTGGGGCAAAGGAGATTTGGGACTTCTTGGTTCTGTGCCTGTTTTCCCTCTCCATAGCTCTGTGTTCTCCACAGCTTTGTGTTTGGCCACAGGTCACAGAATTCAGGTCACCTTACAGAACTATCACTTTACTCTTAATATTTACACTTAGCCCATACCTTGAGTACAACCTTCCCAGCTGGGGGTCCTCACCATTGTTCCTTCACCATGAGCCCTGAGATAAAAACAGCCAGAAATTGCCAGCAAAACCTTTTGGAACATGAAGAGATCTTGAAAGTATTAGGAACCAGATCATGATCATTATGCAAAGGTGCTAACACTGCACATGTGCCCACTCACTCCTCAGAAACTCAGTTATGGGTGTTTTAAGTCAAGCAGATTTATGCATAGAACTGTGCCATGCTGCGCTTTGCCTTGCAGAGCTGCTGAAGCAGGGACATCATAAACATTACCTACAGTTGTGCCATCAAAATGCTTAAATATATATATTTATCTTCAGGTAGGCAAAGAGTTATCAGGCTTAAGACAAGACCACATTTTTCTGATGACCAGCATGGCCTAGGCAGGCCAGTAATTCCACATAAAACAAACATCAAACTGTTCTGGAAATTACACCTTTTTTGTGACAAATCTCAGAAAAATGTCATTGATTTTCATGCAGAACTAACTCTTCTTTCACAGCAAACATGGCCCAGATTTCTTGGGCAAAATGTTGTAACTTTTACAGAAACTTAAATTTACTTATAGGTATTAGATGGAAAGATCCACACAACCCACACTCAAACTTAAAACAAACAGGAAAACAAAAAAAAAGCACAGTATGTTTTGTGGAACATACCCCAGGCTAAAACATAGCTTAAATCTTAGATTTCTGCACTGCTGTGCTGCAACAGCAGGTATTTTGCATTACTCCACTTCAGCTTTAGGTATTGCCTCTTGCAGAAAAATAACAACTTCTGCCCCGAGTGTCTTGCAGGGTGGATTGCCCAATGTTACAGCAATATCAGAACTCCAGGTGAGATGGGGAGGATACGGAGATGCTGGCTAAAATAAAGCAGCTGGTTTAATGCATGGAATTGATAGGGTGAGAACAGAAGGGAATCAGGGATCCTCTTTGGTGCAGGCTTGCTAATTACAGCATGAAGGCTACCGGCACTCATCAAACTGCTGTCCTGAGGACTCTCATCTTCAGGCTACATCTCAGGAGATAACGACAACCTAGAGTAAAGAGAACTTACTCTGACATATCCCTCAGTCCTCTTGTCAGACTCAAAGGTGTTCACCAGGGAAAATAATCAGAGGTCTGGAGATCCCTGGCTCTTCAGCTGGCTTTCTTTTTGTGGTTGTTCAGCAAGGAGAGACTATAATCCCCAAGTGTCTATTAGTCTTAGAGTGATTCTTGCTGGGAGAAGATCTGGACGCACTCCACCATTGCTCCCGAGGAGACTCAGAAGTGCTATTAACACCAGTAAGGCTGCCAGTTTCTTCTTCCAGTGGAGGCCAAGCAACCAAAGCACAGTACAAGAGATGTCACAGCTTGCAGGTAACAAGAACACCTTCATGCCCCTGTTGATACAAATGGGAAGCAATGGTTGTTGTAGGACAGGGTGTCTTCTCCTCAGGCCTGAGACATGCTTCATACCACAGATCACTCAACATCTCTCTTTCAGACGTGGGATTTACAGGAGAGCCAACTGAAGTGCCTTGGCACCAAGACCTCCATCGTGCTGAGCCTTTCTTTCACAATCTAATCCTGTGACCACTGGTCTTATTTCTTGCTCCTTCCGTCCAAGAATGACACAAATGTAAATTATGTCCTACAGTATCACCACGATGCGTTATGATCCCCATTCTACAGGAAAACTGTGCCACATGGCAACTGGGTCCTCTGTCCTGTCCTGGGTCACACAGTGAGTCACCACCACAGTCTCAAGCAGCCTCTGAAGCCCTTCCTCCTTCATACTAACCAAGAGAACTCAAATTTCCTTCAAACCTTCTTGCTCTAGCTTAATAACTACAGTTTTACTGCAGCTGCAGACCTGTTCCATAGCATTCAGAAACCACGGAAGGCAATTCAGGTCCCAGTATGGCTGCTAAGCGAGGCATGAGGGCTCTGCCTAAGGGAGAGCTGAAACATCACACAACTCCCAAGAACTTTCCAAGGTGAGAAAAACTTCTGAAAGCAACTTCAGATCTGTTCCATCATTTCCCTTCTACCCAGCACCTAAAAAGTTACATCCAGGGAAATAGAAATTTAAAGCGCTAATGTCCTGGTTACAAAACTGGCTACATAGGAAATTAATGAAAAATAATTTCAAGAAGGGAATTAAAATTTCCATTTTCATTTTATTGTCAAAGTAAATATATTTTTATGAAGAACAAAAGAAAATATACAGAATTGTAACTTATGTACACTGGCTTTATAGGTATTTTTGTTTCCAATTTACACAAATTTTGATATGTTATTAAAAGATATTTTATATAGATATGCATCTATGTACAGTTTTATTTACATACATTCATAGGATGTGATATAAACCAGTCAATAGATGATAATTCATTTATATTAATTTCTAGAGGACAAAAGGAATGCATTTGCTTCAGCTAGACCTGCTGTTCTTGCGCCGCATGGGCTCCTGCTCTGCCCAGCGCTAGAACCACAGTTTCCTATTTCCCATTTTGCCAACAAAAAGACACACAGATGCTGTCTGCAAATGGAAAGGAAATGCAACATCCATTATAAAATTGTACCTAATTACTGAATTCTATTTTCTTCTAAAGCTTCTTACAATCGCCAGAGTTCAAAAGGAAAAACAAAACAAGAAGAAACACAAACAAAATCACTCGCCTGCTACCATCTGATTGTTAAAATTCCCTTCTTAGCCAGCCACTGCACAAATTTGGTTTTTTTTGGCTACTGTTCTCACCCATCCACCCACCCCAGCTGCGTGGAGCTCTGACATGGCTGTTGGTAAGGAGAGGATGAGCACCGAACATCACCCTCAGACAGAAGACCTCACACTGCTGTGCCACCAGGCCATGAGGTCTCCCACTCTCCTCTGGGTAAAGGCACATCCTACAAGACCCTGCTGGCCAGCAGACAAATGGAGACTTAGCTCCAGCCATCAAGGCATTGACTCTCACTGGATGCCCAGGATGCTCACCGGGACCTCAGGGGATCCTCCAGGGCAGGTGCTCCAGTTTCTGCCCCAAGATCACACAAGAGGACAGGAGCAGAGTTCAGCCATTCTCACAAATGACTTCCTGCTGCTTTACACACTGAACAACAGCACTTCTGCTAAAGACAGTGGATGCTGCAAACCAGAGTCAAAGGAAAGCAGCATTTCCTTTGACACACGGGCATCCTTTCACCGCCATCGCAGCACGGGACAGGAGAAGCATCCACATGGTTTGTGGCCAGCGACACCAAAAGGCTCAACTCCAAGACATTTTGTCCAGCCTGAGCTTTCAGACTTGCTGGGATAGGTCTTTCTTTAAATATATATATATATATATGTATGAATATATATACATAAATATTTATATATAGCCCTGACCAAGGAAAAGGCAAATGCAAGACAGAGAAGTCCAGGAGGCGCAGAGGTGCATTCCAGTGCTCTCCAGGCCTTGCCTCCCCCTGTCCCTGACTCCCACTGTTCCTCCTCCTATGGTCAGCCCCTACAAATCCTTAGCTCAGGCGACCCAAAAACAAAGGAGTTGTTTTCATTTCAAAAGGAATTTGCTGTTTCCAAACTGGACAAATAGAGCAGCTTAATAAAAACTCACAATGAATGGCCTGTACATGAGCAAAGCCCTCAGGAATGCCAGGGCTATAATTAACTAGCAGCAAGCAACTCTTACATTTTCCTGTGCAGCAGAAAACAGCTAAAAATAAAACACTGTAATTTCCAAAAGCAGCAGCAGCAAAGGAGGGAAAGATCGAAGGAAAGGAAAATAACATCTCCTTAAAAAACAAAGAAAAAAAAAAAGAAGGACAAAAAAAGGAAGAAGCATCCCCCTCCCCTGACCCAAGAAGAATTTCATTCTCAAATCATCTTTTGACATGGGACACTCATACAGGGTGGTATCAAGTAACAGCATTGACTGTTCTGTGGAGACAAATAAATTATCACTAGAAATGTAGTGAGCAAAGTGCTGTCATTGGCTGTTGTAGGATGGCTGCAGGGAAGGGGAAAGAGGGACCCATCAGTTCATGGAGCGGATGGAGCGGTTGCTTCGTGGGAACCGATGCACCTTGACGTGTTTGGACAAGTGGTCACTTCGAGCAAACTTTTTCTCACAGACAGGACACTGATAGGGCTTCACCCCTGAATGGGAGCGCCTGTGCCGGGACAGCTCATCTGACCTGGAGAACCTGTAAGAGAAGAGAAGCCTTTTCAGACAAATGGGTTTTCACACTGATAATTCTCTCACAGTGAAAAATAAAATTTTTTTAAAAAGTCTCCTCAGGCTGTTGGGAGACTTTACTTTGTGGCAAAATCCAAATGCACAAACTGAAAGGGACACACAACAGAGCCAGTCTGGTGCCCCGGAGCAGTGATGGAAACACACAATTATCAGCAATTATCATCCCACAACTCTGGACTTGCAGCAATGCGTGGAAGCAACATTGGTACAAACCTTGCCTTAAATCAAATAGTACAGGTACAGCTCAACAAAACCAGCACAGCCAGTCCCCTCCAAAGTCCATCCTGCAACCTCTGTCTTGTATTCAAGCACAGAACCTTCTCGAGCAGAGTCAACAACCAAGAGCTGAGCTCTGCTCTAAGCTTTCACTGACAGGAGCACAATGGAAATTCAGTATAACAGCTGGACATAACTACCCAGAAGCTACATGGTGTATCAGATCCAGCTGAAAAACTGGCCTTTGTACCTTCTCCTGCAAGCTAAATAGTCATTAACATCTCAGTATCAGAGATGCACAACTCCACAACAGGTGAAATCCAGGTGGGCCCCAACAGCCATTAGCATTCTTTGTGGGTAAATTGAAATCAAGACTGAGCTTTTAATTACCAAAATTGTCTCCCAGAGTAATTTGAATTTTAGATATTTGCCACCTTCCATCTCCACAGAAAAATCCCCAAATAGCCACCGTGAATCCCACAGGCTTTACTGAACTCAAATCAGCTAATCCTTTGGTCTTAACAGCAGAGCTGGCTCTATTTCCAGCTTGGACATGACTGGGAGCCATGGGGTTAATTAATAATGTCCCACTAAAACTGCCCTGCCCAGATGGGTACACAAAATTTGTTCCCTGCCAAAGGGCAATTCAGTGTTTTGTTACCAGACCAGCGACAAAGACCAGAACAGAAAGAGAGCATGCAAGAAATGGTATCAGCTGTTTACTTACAATAAATAAATGAAGTCATGGGCACTAGTTGGATAAATGGAGGAAAGAACATATAGAAAAATGTGCCCTTATGGAGCAAAATATCACGTCACCAACAGAGTGAATATGCTATTTTTATGAAAGAGGGAAAACAGGACTGCTGGGCTCCTATGAATAAGTAATTCATAAAAGAAAAATAAGTTTCCACATAAAGGTTTTAATTAGCTCTGATCTTCCACTGCCAGTTGAGAAACAGAGTGCAGGCACTGGGAAAGCTGGGATCAATTTCCTCAGGTCCTGCAGCTTCTCAGTTCAGTGATGGTACCCAGAGAGCGCAAAGCAGACACAGATACTTGCCATGGGTGAGGTATAGTATGGACACATCTCTTTAAGAGGCATTTCTAATGGATATTCCTTCACCCATTCTCTAACTCATCTCTCTTTCCTTGCTCTGATATCAAGGTGAAAGAGTCAAATGCACCATGAAAACCAGCACACAGATGCCCTAATGGAGCCAGCAACCCGTTCCTTGTCTGGGACACATCTTCTTTATAAAGGCTAAAACAGATGACTCTCTTCACCCCTAGTACTTGACCATCTCTAGCACCTGTGCTCCTTCCATTCATGGCTTCCCCAAACCACAGTCTGATGTGGGAGCAGCAGGGCCAGGTATTTCCACTGGAACCTTAGCAGTAAGCTAGGCCAAGTGCTGCTCTTGTAGAGCTACAGACGAGTGGGACTAAGCATCTTTCTGGAGAGGGTGGGATGCTGCCTGTTGCAGGCTGGCTCAGTAGGACTCAGTGATGGACAAGGCTTATCACTCAGAGGAATAAAAGCAGATGTGGGCAGTTTTCCTTGTACCATGCCCTTGGCCATCCATGTACATGGCTAATCCTGCACAAGAGCTCCACAAGTGAAATTTGATGGGGACTGCACGGATGGTGGGGGAGAAAGAGTCACATATCAGGAATGAGCTGCTCTGCTCATACCCCAGGAGCTCGGATGAGTTCATCTGATAAAAATACACGCTGCCTCATAACGATGTCCTTAGCTGAAGAGGCAGGAATGTTGCAATACTGTTCCCCAGCAGTCACGGAAAGATCAACTTACAGAACCCACAGAAATAAACCTCGAGCTGTCGGTGTGTTTACAAAAAAACAACGCAAAGGTTAGGACAAGGAAGCCAGGAGGGTCTGGTGGCCTGGTTCTTCAGTGAAATGGTATTTGCAGCACATTCTGGCACTGAGATCACCCCAAGAAAAATGCAAATAATCCAGAGGAATGCCAAATTCTAGCAAAAACAAAGTAGCCCCAAGGAACAGCTCACTTCCCCAAGTCACCGCCATCTTCAGAAGAATTCCTCCTTCAAAAGAAAGGTGGAGGGATCTGGGCAATCCCACAGCAACTAGAAGAGTCTTTTTCATCCATATACCTGGTGGGACCCCAAAGGGCCTGTAGCACATCCCTTGGAGACAAATCTTAGAGCTCCTTAATGTCTAGGATGTGTCCTGTGTCTCCCAGGCAAACAAGGACATTGCTTTGTGGCTTACAGGGCAAGAAAGGTCAATGGCTTCAGTCTGGTACTCTATGGTCCTTACCATGGCCACCAGCCATCAAGAATGACCCAGGCTGTACCTCTCCTCCTCAGCTGAAAGTAGACTCTGGACTCATCCTGCCCACCCCCCAGCACCACCCTGCTATGGCAGTGATCCTCTTGAGCACCTGCAAACCCCTTTGCACAGCACTGACAAAAATGGCCAACGTGAGACACCTGGCCTGACCACATGTGCTCCTCCCCACACTCCTCCAGCCCCATCCACACTCCTGGCCATATGCATTACAAGCCCTTAAACCCTTCCATACCAACCCAGAGGTTATACTGCTCACTGTCACCAGCAGAGCCAGCTGTGGGGAGGCACCTCCAGCTGGAGGATGCTGCAGGGCATCAAAACACAACTGCCCCATCTCCCAGGCCCTACCACAGCCCAACTTCTCACACTGCTGCACTGGCAGAGGGGAAGCCAGAGCTTCTCCTGCTCTGTGCCACAGCACAGCTGCTGGGGACCAGCCCATGCTGCAGCTCAGGTTTTTGGTCGGGGCTGTCTCAGGAGCAGTGCTGACCAGAGGCTGCTGTGCCAAAGGTATAAGCTGGTAGGACACGGATCAGCGTGCTGACCTGTACAGTGGGGTGTGGAACACAACAGGTCATCAGTCACTTATGAACACCTCTCTGCAGCCTGCTGAAAACAGCTCTCATCCCATGCCAAGGAAGGGCACAAGCAAACAGGGTTCAGCCTCCTCCACGGAGGTCCTTGGGGATCTCTGGCTGCCCGAAGGGCTGGCAAATGGGTTTACTGGGTACACACCCTTACCTTGGTGCATTTAAAGCATGCATCAGCAGCACAGCACGACTGCACTGAGAGCAGGGAAATCTTTAAAACACCCCTCAGCTTGGCCACTTCGTGCTAGGCAACACTTTGGTTTGTTTTTTTTAAATTACTATCTTCAATGAGCTCAGATCTGAAGTGTCTTCAGTGAAAAAAATAAATACACAAGGACAAGAATGCAGGGAGATGAAGGGAAAACAGAACCCAGCAGTGTTTTAGTGCTTGAACTCATCTGAGATTATATAAACCTGGGAGCAAACAGAGAGCCCAGATACATTTGACTCAACTCATGCAAGATCACAGCTCTTGCTGAACTTCTGGAAAAGGTAAACATGGTTTATTGATGAAAGGGGACTGAGTAATTCAGTGCTCAATTGGGTCCAGCCTTTGATGTGGGAGCACCATGAAGGCCATCTGCAGGAATCCCAGGCCAGTGTGGAGGATTCCTCTGAGCTCAGGGAGCAGCTTCCCAAGGGCTAAGAGCTCCTGCTGGCTATAAACCTCCTGCTTCTCAGCAGAGCCCTTCCAAAATTTGGGGGTGTTGGGGATCAGGGTACCAGCTGTGAAATGCAGGAAGACAAACAGCAAAAGTGAGTCTGAAAAGCTCTTCTGGCAGCTGTTTGTGGGCAGGACACAATTCTTCATAAATTTCTTATCCCTGTTGGGCTGCTCATCTTTAAAGAGTTGTGGCTGACTGAAAGTTCAGAGTACTCCATGGAGTAGGACCTGTACTTCTCTTAGCTCACCTTACCCCCGCATCCTGCTTTTTCTGATCCACACCACTCGCTATAATGCTGGCAGAAGGCAGGCACTTTAGCCTAAATTCAATCTCCATTCCTTACCACTTATTTTTCTAAATGTTCCCTTTGGTTCTGCAGCCTGGGAAACACCAGCTCTGTAATAAGAGAAAGCTGGAGAAGGTCAGCCACAGGCAACACTTGAGACTCTTGCTCTTGAGCCACAGAAGTGACTGGGAATACTGGTATAAATCTCAGTGTGGATCAGAAAAACCCTCATGTGCCATGTGCAGTGGCCACAAAAGTGAGAGCTCCCAGTGTAAGGAAAACCAGCATGACACCCTCAGGCCCATGGCACATCTGCTGCCTGTGCTCACCTGCTCCAGCAAACAAATCAAAAGAAGTGTGTGCCTTTACTGCAGGTCAGGAGCAAACCAGCCAGCAGCTCATGGGACCAAGCAGATAAATAACATGGCTTTAACTTCAGTGCACCCTGAGCAGAAAGCCATGAAGCCCAGCTCAGGGGGAGTACCACTAGTACAAAAGGAAAGAAAATCACCACCAGTTTGTAAAGCCACCACAAACTGAAACAAGAAACAAAAATCATCTAAAGAAATTAACTGCATTGAGCTAAATCCCACCAAGAAGGAAACTTCAAACTGGTCCAGCTAGGGAGCAGGGGATTCAGCCCCATCCTGACCTTTTCCCTCAAACCAATCCAGCCATTTCTAACCGCTGCATGTCTCACATACTTGCATTTTTACACAACCCTCTCCTGTTACTTTTTACCTCGTCCTGTTCCCCATGATCATAATCCATTTCCTCATTAGACACCGCTTGCAGCAGCCCTGTAGGATAGTCTTTGAAAGAAATCCAGTTTAATATAATACAAGGGAGTTAAGATTTTGTTTTCTGCTATGATAATTTGTGGTGCTGTATGTTAACATGTGCCAGAAGGCAAGCTAGTAATGCAGATAACTGGAAAGAGCAAGGAAGGCTTCTGCTAAAGTTTTCTTAAAAGGTGGTTGTTTGTTATTTTTTTACAAATTTTAAAATTTTCAACTAGTATTAAAAGTGAACAAACAAGCAAACAAAACCAAGATAACACCCGCTATGAAACATTTTGCTCAGTCAGACCTACAATCTTCCACACCACCCCAGTGTTCTGGCTACGTTGTTACATCAGACAGCTTTGTGCAACTTTGAGTGGCACCCACGGATTTTTCTGATCAATGCAGAGAATAAAGCCCAGAGCATGCTGAAGTGTCACTGCCAGCATTTCCAAAAGGAGTGAGATGGAGTATATTTTCTGTGAAACTGCACAGAATACTGCTGCAATTAACCACACTTGCTTGTCACAGCCCTTTGGAGATGACATTTAGCCCCATGCAGCCACAGGGATTGTGCCCTCAAACATCCAGCTCACTTACAGCCTTCAGCTGGTACCAGCCAAGCATCTGCTGTGTTGCAACCACACTGGTGTGAACATAAGTTATTGCCTGTGGTAACAAGCTTAATCTGACCCTCTTGGAATGAAATAAAAATTACAATGGACTACTTCGATTTTTTATAAGACACTTCAACAGCTGATTCCAGCAGGTGATACTCTGCTATTTAATTTATCAAAACCTCTGGATTACCTACCACGAAGAAAAAGATCTTAATTCTCAAACAAACCAAATGAGTTTTGGGAACAGAAACAGTTTATAAATCTATTTGCTCATCAGATTAGGTCAAGTGAGCTAAAAAAGGGGAAGGGGGATTGGATAGTGCTGCCCCCCCCCAGTACTGACCTCCATCCGCAACCCGGCCACGTGCATGCAAAAGGCTTTTCTCCTGTATGCCTCCTCAGGTGGGCTTTCAAATGGCTGCTTTTCGTGTACATCTTGGTGCAACCAGGAAAAGAACATTTGTGCATTTTAATGAGTTCTGCTGCAGGGTTCTTTTGAAATTTCTGACCCATGATGATTCCCGTCTGACCCTGGATCATGCCTCCTGGCCCAATTGGCTTGGCGGCGATGGGGACGGGAGCAATGCGGACAAATTTAGAGGACAAGTTCAAATTGGATGACTGAACTATCTGAGGCACAAGGGCAAATGTCTGTCCTTGGATGTTCACTAGAAGCTGTGCAATTTTAATGTTCTCTTGTGCTGGTCCTTGGGAGCTGGGGCTTGTGTTGGACTCCTGTTTGACCTGTACAGGCTGAATTTGGAGCATAACCGGTATCCCATTCTCCAGGGACATTCCTCCATTTGAAGCTTGGCCACCTTCTGTTGAGCTGCTCAGCTGTTCATTTTTACTCTCTTTCAAACTAGCGCTGGGTAACAGATGGTCTTTTTGCTGTACTGAAGCAACAGCAACTTGGCTACAAGCTCTCAAGTCCTTGGTCTCACTTTTAGGTCTGTCTTTGAGCTCCAACTCCATATTCTCCTCCAGAAATTCCTCAATTTCCTCAAGTGTGGGCTGAAATGGTCCAGAGTCTTCCATATCCACAGCAAATTCAGGCAACCTAAAGTACTCCTCTTTCACCACTGGCTGAAGTCTCCTTTTGTCCCACCATGATGCAGCAGCGTTCCCCAAAGATGCCTGGGACAGCAAGTAGTCTAAGATACTGTCCTGACTTTCCGCGCTGGATGTGCTTCCATAGCTGGAGCTGAGAACCTGGGAGTCGGGACTGGAACAAGAACAAAAGCTGGACGAGTCGCTGTCATCTTCAGACAGGGGGGAGGGCAGCATTTGGTAGGACCTCACCCCTGCTGTCATGTCCCCAAAGTATCCAAGAGAAGATCTTGTAGATGAAAAGGATTCATCAGTAGGCAGCAAGTGATCCACCATTCCTGGGCGATCTCTTACGGATATCCCAACAGCATATACTAGGTGGTGAGAGTTCAGGTGAGAGCCTGAGTGTAGGAAAACAAAACAGCAACAGTCAGAAGTTGGTTTAATCATTTATCTCCGTGAACTAAAGCTAGTAAAGCCCTCTAGCTCACAGGAAGGTCCTAAACATCCAGCCTCACTGAGTACACATGCTGCTACATGCTTTGATATGTCTGTACCACCCCCTAAGGACTGTCAGGACTGAAGCATTTTGCAGGATTGCACCATGTATTTGCAAAAGAATTCTTTCAGAAATCATTTCACAACTGTGTGCACTCACTCTAGATTTACAGCTCCCTTCCAGAATATTACTGACAAGAGAAAATAAATTATGGGCTTTCACCTAACAGTAAAACCTAGAGCCAAAGGAGGGAATGGGCAGAAAAAAAAAAAAAAAGACTGGTGGCCATGAAAAAGATCCTTTCCATATCTTGTAGCTTTCCACCAACCTTATTTTTAACTTCCTCAGTTCCACAAATGTAGACTAATCAGCATAATGCAAGGATCAATCTGTCAGAAGCCAAAAATATTTACTGTGCTTCAGCATTTACTAGGTGGATTTTCCTCTCCAGATGTAATGAATCAGTTTGCCAACGTCATCATCACCTGCACTGCTCTTATTAAGGCTGGTGCTGCGCCGAGCTAATTACCACCGCCTGCTTTCACCCCATCATTCCATACTCTCTCTCTCTCTCTGGCTGTGGGGGGATCGAGGTGATCTGAGCCTCCTGCCAGCTGCCAAATTGGGTGGGCTCACATGGACCCCCAGTATCTCAATCTGCCGTGACTCTCGGCAGGCAGCTGAGAAACTCCCAGTTTCCCCCCCCCCCCCGTCTGGGCAGCGAGCAGGCAGCATCCCGCAAGCCCCTACTCACGTGAGCCTTAATCCCACAGCAACCCCACGGAGGCAGGAGGACAAAATCCTTCCTTCCTAGCACAGCCCACCGACAGTGGTGACCATCCCGTGCTTTCCCACTTAAGCCAAGCAAACTTCCTAGAAAGGTTTCTGGGGAGGGGAATCTGCGTATTTGTTTGCCTCCCCCCCCCCCGCCCAGAGGGGGAAAAAAAAATAAATCGCTTACGGACGGAGACCATGCCTCTGAGAGAGCAAATGCAGAGACCTCCAGATGGAACAAACACTGGCCCTCAGTCATTCACTCAAGGTGACTGATTGAAAACAGAGCTGTACATGTGCATAATAAAACAACTCTTTCTGTGGAAGGTATGTGGACTGCAGAGATAGAAGTCATTTGATCAGCCTATGAGGTTTTGTGTGTGTGTGAATTAGGAGGCATGTGACCCAGCATGAAGGAAATGCCAGTCAATCTTGTTACACGCTGTCATTTTCCACAGGCTCTGCCGCTGCTGCGCTTTGGACGCTTTGCCATGAATAGTCAATAGCTCCCAGTTTTGTGCAGGGAAAGGGATGGTTGTTATTGCTATTGCAGAGCATCTTTGCTGCCTGGTCTCCAAAATTTGCCCCGTCTTTCCCTTCTCTGGAGAAAAATCAAAAGGTGTCTGTGTGCTCAGTGCTGCTGCAAACACAGTGCAAGGTATTTTACACAAAACCCCTTAAGAGCTCCATCCCATTGGAAGCATTTATTAATATTTCATTGAAAACAGAGGGTAAAAAAAAAAAAACAAACAAACCATTTTTCTTAAAGATATAGCTTCCTCCAAAAGCACACAGAGGAAGCTGGGGCAGGTTGAAAGAAAGATTTAAAAGTAAGATTGCACATTTTCCTGGTATGCACGGCCTGTCAGTCAGCAATGCCTCTGAACTGATAATGAAATACCTACATGTGCCGAACAGGAGGAAGTTCAAACAGAGGTTAGTGGCTCTGTTTTGTGACCTTAGCCTATAATAATTTCTTATAGTAAAAGTGAAGAGTCAGAAGAGCTGACCTAGTTGTAAGTCAGTAATTTTTCTGTTTGTTTTTTTCTTCTATTTTTCTGCATTCATGGAAAGTTCCTCCAGCAGAAGTTCTAGAGCCGAAGTATTCCCAGTATTGAAACAAAAAGCACATTCTGCTTGCGAGAAGGTTGTACTGGCTTCCAGTAAATATGCACGCAAGCAGCTTGTTTCTATCTTGCACCAAAAGCTGGTGACTGCCTTGTGAAATGTGGGGCAGAAAGGAGGACTTGCCCTCAGATGGTTTCTGATCCTCCCTCCTATGTCTGCATTGTTCCAGCCCGAACTTCTGAAGACTGGTGCTGCGAGTGAAATCTAGACTGCACCATGGCTTTTTTTTCCCAAGAGAAGCTGACCTGTTCCATGCATGCAGGGAAAGAGCCTGCATCAAAAGCACTTGGTAAGATTCTTTTTTTATTAAAAAGCTCCAACTTTTCTTTCAATGGCTGTGAGAACCAGGAAGGCACATATCAAAACATCCATATATTCCACTGAGAATAGACCTAAATCCTGATTTGAATAAGAGCTGAAAGGACAAGGGGAAAAAAGCCCAACAGACTCCTAGCAACTAGAGGGAGCAAGGTCCCCCAGCAGAGAACAGGCAGCACACTTATTTCCCCATCTCTTCTGACAAGCAGCAATGTCACTTGCTGTAACCAGAGTAATTTTAAGAAGAGAGGGGACTGTCAGTGGCAAATAGATCCAGGGACATTACCAGCCAGATCTGCTTTCTGTACACTCTCAAAACTTGCAGAGCAGCCAAGAAGATTTTGGGGAATGCCTGGAATGCAGGATCAGGCCCAGGCTATATTTTATCCTAAAGGCCAAACTAAGAACGAAAAGGCAATCAGTCCTACTTTGCCTGATGATACAGCCAAAACCAGAAAACTAAAAAAACAACAAGAAAAAAAGGAGGGGCTTCACAAGCTACGAAAACTAATGATGCTGTTTACATAAAGCACTTTCATCTCCCTGAGCCCTGGAAACATGTTAGAAATGTAAGTACCTATAGAGGGACCTCAGTGCCTGAGAGGCTGAAAAACAGCCACTTCTGGAAGGAAATACAGCAGCTGTTCAACAGCACCCAGCAGTGAAATGGGCTCCAACTTTTAAGGGTTATGGTGTCCTTCCTACCAGAAATATGTCCCATTTAAACCTGTCCACTTAATTGCCAGCTAAAAAAACCCAAAACAAACCAAACAATAATGACAAAAAAACCCCAACCCAAACCAGAAGACATAGAAAGCAAAGACTCAGAGTAACATAAAAATGTTAAATCCTGGGGATTTGCTGAAACATGGTGACATATTTCCCAGTCTGTCATTTCTGGACAGGCAGTCCAGCACAACAGATCACACAGTTCAGAGATGCTGACAGTAATTTCGTAAGTATACTGCTACAGCTCCTTCTAGTTTAGGACTAATCTCTTTAAGGTTTTCCCTTCTTCATCAGAAGATTTTAAATCCGTTCAGGCTGACTTCTGCTCCACAAACAGAGCCACAAACCAGGCACTGAAGCAGGCCCAGCATTTAGAAGAAATTACAATAAAAATGAATTGGTGGAAAAAAAATAATTAAAAGTTTAAAAAATAATAATAAAAAAGAAGCCAAGAGCCTGGAAACCCATTTGGTTTCATCCCTTTTGCAAGGTGCTCAGGCTGCCCCACAAACACAGAAGGGGGTGTTTAGGGTCTTCCAGTTTCTTTCTAACACCTCTGGGAGCAAAGCCTTTATTTCTGGAAACTACCCTCCCCTCCATCACAAAACTTTGGCTTCCCCAAGAGGAACCACTTTATCCTCGCAGCAGCAGCCCCCCCGGACGGAACTCCCCGCACCCCGGGCTGACCACCCGGCAGCCGACTGTGCCCCAAAACAACGCTCAGCAGGAGGGTTCTGGGGGTGGGGGACAGAGGGACACAGTTCCCATCCCAGCCCAAAGACAGCCCAGGTTTTCACGGCTGCAAAGCGTTTGCTTGTTTGTTTTGGGGTTTTGTTGTCGTTGTTGAGTGGGCCTTTATTATTATTATTATTTGTATTGTATTCCTCCTCCTTCCATCCCTTTTCAGGAGGCTTTGCCACAACCCCCGGGCAAGATAAGCAGGAGTAGCCCCCCCACCTGCCCCTCACACCATGGCATGGCACAGCTCCAGCCTAAAAACTGCCCCCCAACCCTGGCCGCAGCCCGGCGGCCCCTGCTGCACCGCAGGGGTGGGGGTGGATTTAACCTTCCACACACCCCCAGGACCGGGCAGCAGTGGCACAAACACCACCGCTCCCCCTCCCATTCCGCCCCCCCCTTCTACCCCGGCGACTGCGGTAACGGGGTGCAGGGGCACCGCTGGCGGGACGCGCACCCGCGCAACCCTCCGCACCCCTCGCACACCCTTACCTGAACTCTGCAAGCCGGGGAGTAGGGAGAAAATGCCAAGAGCGAGTAGAAGAATGCAAAAATAACAAGGGAAATTAAAAAATAATTAAAAAGAAAAAAAAAAAAAAAAAGAAAACCACAAAAATAAGAATAAAAAGAAAAAAACAAACAACCTGAGAAACAAGAATGCAAAAGTTACAAGAAAAAAAAATGCAAAAATAATATTTTTTTAAAAAATTAAAACCCAACAACAACAAAATGCTTAAGACTCCCACGACAACCAGAACGAGCCCCGGCGGTGCGCAGGGAGCGCGGAGCGGCGGAAGGCGGGCGCAGCTCCCCCGGGAGGCGGGTGCGCGGCTGCGGAGCGCGGCCCCGCTCCCGTAGTACTATATCCCCTCACCGGACGGGCTCGGCGGCGGCGGGGGAGGCCGGGGAGAGGCTCGACCGCGTCCGTCTCCCCCATTGGCCCCGCCGCGGCGGGGGCCGGACCGACACCGGTCTCAATGGGAGCCGCCGCAGCGCCGGTCCGGCCCCCGGGGCGGTGCCCGGGAGGCTCCGCACATGACGAGCCCCCGGGGGGCCCATGCGGAACCTGTAAGTGTGTGAATGGCGGGGGGGTGTACGCTCCGGGAAGCGTGCAAATCCCTGGAGACCTGCAAATTCCTGGGCGTGCACAAGTGTCTGGAAGTGTGCGCATCCCTGGAAGTGTGCAAACCCGTGGACACGCGCAAGTCCCTGGTAATGCACAAATTCCAGGAAGAGTGCACATTCCTGGAAGTGTGCAAGCCCCTGGCCATGCATAGGATCCTGGAGGGGTGCAAGTCCCTGGAATCAGCAAGTCCCTGGATGTGTCCATATCCCACATCTGTACACCTGCCCCTTTCCTTCTCATGTGCTGGAGCCTGATGGGAGCATGCTGGGGAATCTTGAGTTTTGGGGTACCTCCCAGTCTTATTATAGTTATTCCTATTTCTTAAAATAAATGCATATATATATATGTATTAATATATATATATATATATATATATATACATATGCACACACCACAGTAATACAATGTTCAGCATGGATCAGGATCCATTTTTAAATCCTGCAGTGCTGAAGCCAAGCTGAGGAAGCATGCAGCGTGCCAGCTGCAGAAGTGCTGATTATTTCTGTTCAGTCAGTGGTTTTTCAAACTCAGGTTTTTATTTTTCAGACCCCTGGGAAGATGCAGCCTGGGATATCAGAACACAGACTCGTGACAACAGGTCTGTGCACAGGGCTACATGGGACAGATCATCATCCCCTCTCTCCCACTGCAGAACTGTGGGCCTCATAGGAAAAATGAGGGATTCTCCTCATTTTATGACTTCATAAGGAAATTGAGGCACAGAGTGTCAATCCAAGCATCTGCAGCAGAACCAAGCCATGGGCTCTTATCTTTTCATCTCCAGCCCAGGGCCTTAAACTGGCAAGAATATCCTCCATCTGCATTGCTTCAGAATTGCCAGAAACACATTTCACAGTTCAGCAAACACAAACCAGTCTCTTCCCAAGGGGGTGATCAGCTTCTACAAGTCATGGCAGACACAACCCAGCAGCAGCACAGGGATGACCCTAGAGATGGTGCCTCTCTAGGTGGGTATCACTGAAGGACCTGGGGTTGCTCAAGGCTCTTCTCTCATGCACAGACCACTCTCTTCCTCTCCAACTTACCTCAATGAATAATGCATAAATACATACTCATCACATTCCTGGGTACTATATTTATACAAAATCATCAGGGCCAAAATCTGCATTAGTGTAACTTCCCTGATGTAAAAAGCATTACATTAGTAAAACTCTGGCTTTAAATAATTTTACCAAAAATACATTTTGGGCAAACCTTGCTTTACTGTTTTCTCTCAGTAAAACCCTGCTCTCTGAGTAGGTGCAGTTTAGCTTAGTACAGTGCAAAGGGGTTTGGACACAGCTAAAATTCCCAAGCCCTCAAGACTGGTATTAAATGAAATTTGAACTGGTGGCTATACAGATATGAAATATCCTTATGATTTTTATTACCATGAAAATAACCAGAAGTTGCAATCTTAATTTTACCATTATTATAATATACATATGCATTGGGACACATTATAACAATACAAAGATTTTTCCCATCTTCAGTGGACCAGTCACTTCCACAAACAGGTAATAACTTAAAGGTAAAGAGCTTGTAAGTCTGCGTCCAAGTTCACCCATGGGATGGAAAAGCTCTTCAGTTCATCATCACTTTGGTTAGCTCAAGAATGAGTAACTTCAATTACACTGCAGAACACTATAGAGCATCTCACCTGTTCAGTACAAGGCTACAGCCATCACTGGGAGATGAAATGCAACGGCAAAGCAGAGAAGTATATCTAGGGCTTCTGCACTTCTCCCTGAAATTTCCCTGAGGAAAAAACCAAAAAAAACCAATAAATAGTTCTATCACACAGTGCTTCCGAAGAGGGTCCAGAGCACCTGGGATAAACCCCTGACCTAAGCTCACTCATGCCTTATGTGACAAGTTCTGGGTGCACCAAACTTTTTGCATACATCCAGGTCCCCTTTGCTGTGCACGTATCTCCAGAAGGAAACTTCAGCAAAGCCCTTGTGTATCTGCTCAGTGACTTAGCCTTAGGAGTTCCTGGGAGTGCAGCCCTCTTACAGAAATTACTGTCCTGAGCAGACTATTGGATGTCAGGACAGCCTGGACAAATACCAAAGTCCTCTTCTTCTATCCAAGCAAAACTTCTAGACGGAGACAAAGGACGTGTTAAAAACACAGAGAATATACAATAGCCCAAGTTCTGATATTTCACTTTAGCATAAAAAGTTTCACTTCTGCATCAACCCATCATTGTGGAACAGAAAATGAGAAAACATACAAAAGTCACTGTCATTTGGAGCCCAGATCTGGGGTCATCCTTGGTGAAATGTGTACAGAGGTTCATCCTCTACAGCACCTTTCCTGAGCAGGGATTTTATCATTAAAATTTTCTTTCCCGGGATGTTCATACTGTTTACCTATGAGTCTGAGGTCCTCAAACAACAGTCCCGGTTTTGGGGAACGTGGGACCACTTTGGGTCTTAAACCCAAAATCAAAAATTACAAGCTAAAGTGGCAGGTGACAGCCTCTGGGCTAATTCAGCCACTTCTCCATTCCTCCATGAGGTCTGACTATACTTCTCTAGCTGTGAATTGGTTTACTGATAAATTCTTTGTAGCCTCATGACAGTGAAAGCAAATTGACACACATCTAAGTTTTGCTCAAGGTTTTGGAAACACTGCAAGCCTTTATTAACAGCAGGAGAAATGGTCAGAGCTAGATAAATATGATTGCTGATCACTTTTGGCTGCCAGCTTTTCATGAGAGCCAGGAATGACTGTTGGGCCTGGACAGGCTATTGGCCATGAGTTTTTGTGGAGCTGTGACTGATGTCTCACATCAGGCCACATCCTTCATTTGGTACTGCAGAAAAATAGAGCCCACTCTCTGCTGTAAAATACATTTGTCTTTTCCCCTGCCCCTTCCTTTTTGTCCCTCACTAAGAAATTTCCTTCCCTTTCTTCATCTCTTCACTAAGTCTTTTTAAGATCTGTTATTACCCTTGTCCCTTCGTCCTGCTTGGGGATTTTCCATTCTCTCTTTTGCCACCTTTCAGGAGAGAACTTCAGTCTGACTGGTTCCCCTGCTCAGACAACCTTTCTCGCATTGCTACAGCCCTATCAAACACCAGGGCTAACATAAAGCTAATGTCTTTTTCATTGGCTTTTGTCTGACAGCTACGTGTTAAAAGATCCAGTCAGGAAAGGCAAATAAACCTTGGCATTGAAGCCTTTTAAAATTTCCCTGCAGATAATAATAGCAGTGCATTGTAAAGTTGAAAAGAAACTGTAGGCTGCAGTTGTTCCTGTGCTGTTATGCCACGTAGCACAGACCCATTAAAGGTGGGAAAGGCAGCAAAAGGCTTATCCACTCCCTACTCAACAGTTTACACCTAAGAGTTATTTGGCTTTGCTCACACTTTGCCTTCCCATATGTGGCTGTACAGAGGCTGATTTTGCCTGCCTCATGTTTTTCCATCTTCTGTTGGTCATTTGAGTAGCTTTGTGTTAGAAATAATTATTACCCCCGCCCCCTTTTTTTTTTCTTCTTCTTTTTTTTGAGGGGACTGGGAAAGAAAATGTTTCAAGGATGGGCAAAAGGAAGGTTTAGGCTTTGTCATCATTAGAGGTCATCTGTGGTATTTCTGCCCCAGTCCCTGCTATTCTCCACTAATGCATCAGCAAAGTATTAGTAATCTGTTGAGCCAACCAGCCACTTGGCAAAACAAGGGTTACTCAGGCTGAATTGATTGCTCACACATTTCCATGTGATTTACAAATCAGGGCCACTCTTTTCCAATGAAAGAATTTTTTTTTTTAATTAGCCTTTTGCAGCCGGATCCCTTCCATGTGCCACAAAGCTGGTGGCTGTGTCTGGCACTGGCTGAGCTCTGCTGGGCTGCAACTTTCAGCACCAGAACAGTTACACCTACAGGAATGAAAAAAAGTCTGTCAGACTCTCCAGGACTGTTATGATCACTTTAACTTAGCAGTCCTTGACACTCACAGATAAGGACTGCAAGTTCTCTTGGTACTACAGAAATATTGACACAAAGAGTATGTTTATCCCTGGCTGGGGTTCTGCAGGACAAGGCAACAACAGGCATCTCAGGACTTGATTTCTTTGGCCCTGCAAGGGCATCCACACTGCAGAGCCAACAGCTTATTGATTTTAATATTTTTTCCTTTCCTTCACTAGTTTGAAAAATAAGTTGTCTTTTCAAGCCAGAGTCAGGGTTGGAAGAAACAAATTATAGGATTTTTAATCTTAATACCTTTTGGACTATTAAAGACAGTGGGGAGCCAGGGAGAGTTTGAGATTTTCTGGCAAACTTTGTGTGTATTAAGATACCTAGAGACATAACATCAACTGCCTTTCTGGCTGGTATTTCTCTAGGCCATCTTTAACCAGGTCCATCTCCAACTTGGAGTTTCTATGCATAATCCCTGGATTTTAATCTACTGGCAAAAGCACCCATGAGCAGAGCTGCACCTGCTAAAGTTATGAATCAGAACGTTTCTGATGGAATCAGACCACCTTCAGCAGGGGTATGGGCACACTGAGTGTGTGACAGGCAAGCTGTCCTATCACAGCCTCCTCTGGCTTAATGGTGAGGTGAACCACAAGGTGAAGCTGTTGAAATCCTGGTCCTGAAGCTGCATAGAAGCTAATGTGTTCAACAATGCACGTGAGTCTCATTGCAAGAGGTTCCAGAGCAAAAGGAACAGCTCAGTCCAAGCTGTCCCTTCTGAAGATGCCTCAGGGACAGGTAGGTTTGTAAATGTGAAAAAACCCAGTGACTCACTTGGAGGAGATTCAGTACTTCCCTCTGCTTATCCAAGTTCAGGAAAGCAAAACAGACTAGAAGATCTACAGGAAGATGTACAGGAAGATCTGGGACACAACAAATGTTGACCCCTGTTCAGGAGCTCATCTGCAATAAACTGTATTCCCCTGCCCTCTCCTGGAAGGAATATGCCAGAGCTGGGTGTGTTTGTGCAAGATCCTTGTGCTGAGCACTCCAGGGAAGTATCTTAAGATGGTTAGAGGAGATGGTGATTCTGAAGACAATGTTTACAGGAACAAAAAGCCATGACCATGGTGTGTCCACGGTTTGTTCCCACCATCATGTCTGCCAGAAACTGGCTCACCTACTCGGGAATGTGAGTATTTTCAAGGAAGAGCTGCCTGCCTGTCTGGACATTTGCATTGAATTGGGAAACAGAGAAGATGACCCAAATGATGGAATCCAGAGCCTCTCACACACCTTAAATAGTAAACACAGAGCCTACATGAAAACATCAGTAACCTTTGCTCAGGTCACAGCAGAGCAACAGGTCAGAAATGCAACATGGCAGCACCAACAGCTCCTGGGGGTACTGGTGCAGAATGGGCAAGTAGGACTCCATCACTTGGCCATTGATATGGTGAGAGCCCAGCAGGGAAGTTGACTCAACTTTTTTGGAGCTTACAGAGTACAGGCAGTGCCAAAGTACAAAGTCCTCAAAACTGGGAAGACGCAGGTCTGGAGGTCTGGTCCTGAACTTTCAGGTATTACTGTTAACCCTCCAGACACACAGTTCAGCGACTGTGACCCATTTACATAGATTCACACTTGAAGATATTAGATATATTTGCAAAGCTTCCTTCTTCTCTAGAGCCACATGAATTCCATTTATTAATTATTTTTTTCCCAAACACACAAAGCAATACTAGTCCTGTTCTACAAAGAGGACTGATTAGCAAGTTGCTGCCTTTCAGATAAAAATTGGAGCAATGAACCCCAAAAACCTAAGTGTAGAAACTCTGCAAGTCTATAGTTTAATAGTTACAGCACAGGGCTATGAGTCAGGAGCTCTGGGCGGGGACAACCACATGTGCACTACATAACCTCAAAAGTGTCTCACATCCTTCAAGTTTTCTTTGCAGTTGTATTTCATGAAGTCTTTGTAAATCCAGCAAAGAGGTAATGCCAATATCCTCCAACATGTCAGGGAGCTGAATCACCTCCTTGCAGCTGGGGTGCTGCTCAGGACAGGGGGAAAATGACACTCTGTATTGTAGACATACTGTGAGCAAATGTGTGTGGGTAGGTCTTATCTTTTAAACCCTGGCTAATTGCTTTATCTTAGTGATGGGGAAGATGCTGAAGACCACAACAGACATTATGTAATATCTCTGTGAGTTCCACAACTGTTTTCTTTCCCAGCTCCACCTGAGTATAAGTTTGCTGGGTTTGCAGTATGTTCAGTGCATTTCCTTACCCTATCCTCCACCCTCTTATCAAAAAGATGAACCTCAATAAAGCAGTTCCAGCTGCCTTAAAAGGAGGGAAGGTTCATATATCCTGCATCAGTACAGGGGTTAAGAACAACCTTTCTGTTCATCACAGAAATAAACATTAAATGAAGCTGAGTTATATCCCTCATGTGACTAATGTTCTAGCTTGTTTTCTAAAGTGAATTCTTCATACACTTCTTTCCTCTCTTGTTGTCTTACATTTGTCCAGACTCCCTTGCTCCTGGGGGACTAATTACCCACTCAGCAGTTACTCTGAAGTCCAATTGTAATAGTTGGCAAAACTCCATTCTTCCATGCTAGCTTTCAAAATAATTCCTCAACTTATTTCAAACAGCACCACTCTCTGCAGCTTCTTCCCAATTTGCATTGCCCGGGAGTTAGATTTATTTCACTGCTGGTGGGGACTGACTTCTTTGCTTGTCACAGAGCAGATATTCTCAGCAGAATAATTAAAAACAAAGAAAAGAAAACTTAAACAATGGATTGCTTATTTTAAAAATTACCCATTGTGATGTAATCTTCTATTTTATCATCTGCTGAATCCGTAGTAGCACTATAAACAATGAAAACATTGTTTTGGACCTGGATTACTCTTTCCTCAAAATAGAGATGTGATCATAGAAAGTGTTTTCATTCACACCAACTTTGGACTTGTCAAAGAGTTTAGGGGAAATTTAGTCACACATCCTGTGATCCAAATGTGCTGATTTTCTTATTCTGTAGGTATTTGGGAGCAAAATATTCACCCCTACTGGGTGAATTCACACCCAGTATATTCACACCCTACTGGGGTCACAAGAAATAATGAAGAGCTAAATTCATATTACTGGCAGAGATCTATTTTTTTTTCTTATAAACACTGGTTGAGAGGAAACCACGTCCCTTCCCAATTCTGCTACTATTTAATTGTCTATATGGCTAACAGTGACTCACTTCATCTCCTTGTTCTTCAGTTTCTTCACCTGTTCCCTAAGGATAATATTTCTTATATAATTGTGTAACACTGAATAAAATGATGTTCATAAAATGTAATTTGATTGTCTGGTGAATAATATATAGAAAAAAGATGAAGACAACATCTTTTTTTGAAGGCGCCTGAATAATACCAACAGCACAGGGAATATGGCAGCTCCTATGAGAAGAGCCTGTAAGCACTGCATGAGAGAGAACATCACATCTTATTTAATGATTTCATTATTCCCTAGCCTCTATTTAATCTCATGCTAATTCTCTTCTTCCTAGAGTGATGACATCTTTAACCTCTGCACATCACTCAGCATTTGGCCAAGTGGACTTGAGACCTGTCTGCTGCAGAGGCACAGTGCAGCAATTGCCCTTGGCTCTAAAGCCCATTCACCCCACTGCTTGGCCAACATTTAGATCTGGACTTTTTTTTATTTTTTCCCTTTTCTTTTTGCTTAAGCTTGCATTTACTTGTTATCATCCTGTGAACTAATGCAGGTAGTTGGGCTTCTCTAGCTAGCACTACAGCTCCTGTCAATCAACAAGTGTCAACTCTCTATTACAGTTAAGTGTTGCCCAAACCAACTTATTAGAGCTAACTGAAATTTACTACTATAATTCTCTTTGTCTAAATATCACAGTCCCTAAGGTAAATACTGGCTAATTTCTGCACTGCAAAGATCAAAATATTGTCATACCAGTCCTTCTCACAACATCGCTAGCACTACCAATCAAGAAAACTTAATTTGTTTTGACACCCAAAAAGAACATAGCTATCAATATCAGAGAAAACAGAAAAGATGTTTGCTCTGTGATGTCAAATGTTTCACTTTAATTTTTCACACTGAATTATAATCACAAGTGTAAGTTATTTGCTGATGGGACCAACAGCAATTCCAGTACTAGCCAGGAGTTACTCAGCAGAGCCTAAAGAAATCAATTGCAAAGTCTGGGTCTTTATCAAAATTGATCCAGTAATTAAATATTTACTTTCAAGACTCATCTCAAGTCCTATTTCCAGGTCAGAATCACAGGTTTTTAAAAGATACCTTACCTCTGCTCCTACATTTTAAAATCCAATCGCTCCCATTTTTGTAAATCTAGCAATTATTTTCAATACAGTTTCCCACACCTTATAGTTTCTTCTCTCAATAAGCCATCAAAAACATTCCAGCTAACATTACAGATTGTCTCTTTTTTCACTTTCCTCAAGGCATTCACTGCATGCAGCAGCTCCCTGGGAGCAGCTACTGCCACCCAGCACTAAGGTGCCCAAAGGAGAGGATGCTGTGCACAGCCACAGGCATGCTGCAACTCCTCCTGCTGGATTTACAACATGGAAAGTCCCAGCATTTCCAAAATCAAAACTTGGGAGCTGTTCTTAGTCTGTCAGCACCTTTTTAAGAAGAATCTAAGAACTGCCTGGACAACCATTTAAAAATTGTCAAACACTCCTGCCTTCCTCCCCAGCCTATGTTCAGAGTGGTCAAAATGGATGGTAGCTTGGGCCAGAACATAGCTGACCAAATCAGGACCATCATTTCAGCCACCCAGGGCTGGCACCAGCCCACTTCAAACTGGGCCTGGCAGATGTGAAATGTCAGCAGCTGCCTTACCAGTGGGCAAGGCACAGGCAGCACTCGTCATGATGCCAAGAGGTCACAGTGAATCAAGTCCTCCTGAGCAGCATTTCACAACTTCCCTGCCCAGCCACAGCCTGCAGGGAGGGCAGCAGACTGGGGTGCCTTGGGGAAGATGCTCTGCACCACCTCGAGGATCTGCTGGTTCTTCCTTCCCTGCAGCACTGGGAAACCTTCCCTACTGCACCAGTCAGGTGTAGCTCTGTATCTGGCACCCTTGCTTCACCACAGCTGGTTGGGTGCAAGCTGGGGTTGCTGCTGTAGCTGTCCCATGGCCTTCAGCAGTCCTCAGCAGCAAACATTCACAAGAGCTGCTTATAGAGGATGTACTCTTATTTTCTTAATCGGTGCCACAGAGATGAGCGCCAAACCCCAGCCAGTGCTTTACTGTCACCCTCTGTTGTGCTGCCTGCTGCAGCTCTGTGACAAACAACACTTCCTTGTGCCAGCCCAAGTTCCAAGAACAGACAGGGCTGGAAGTTTGCTGGAGTTTTGTCTGCTCATAGGTCAACATCAGAGGATGCTCCTTTCAAAAGCAACCCCCATTTTACTTTCAGACTGAGGTTTCTGGAGCAGCAGGAAATTGCAAGGAAGAGCCAGGCGTGCGGGCAGATCTCCATGGTGCAAAGCAACACGAGCCACCTGGGCTGCCAGGCAGTAACCTGTGAATTGATCCGAGCGTGACTGCAGCAGCACAGGGCCAGGCCAGGCACTGTCAGCACTGGGGAGAGGAACAATATTGCAGCCTTTGACGTCATTCCAGTGGGATCAAGCTCAGACGTCTGTCCCAATCGGAGATTGCACACGGCCTCCCCAGAGAACAACCACGTTGTGCAATGCCCAAGCAGACTTTGCTGAAGATTCAGGCATAACCATGGCTCGCAGCAAATCAGCTCAGCACCCCCAGGATCTGGCCTTCAAGTGTGCAGGAACGGCAAGAGTTTGGCAATGGAAGCCCTGCAAGGCTGATTAAATGGCTGCTTAATCAATTGCACCCAGGCAAAACCATTTTAAAATGTGCAGCAGCAAAATGATGGGCAAAAGTCTTGTTTGCCCTCGTAAGAAAATGCCCTTCTCTGCATGGGGCAGAGAAGAGGGTTTGAACAATCCTTGTGTTTTTTTGTTTTGTTTGTGCACTGCTTAGGAAAGAGAAATAAAGGCTAGAAGCATCGCAGGGACCTATCAGTCAGCATGAGTGCATAGGGATGTTTAGTTCTTCCCTGGGCGCCAGTTCCTTCCCTGGAATCAAGGAGGATTCATGGGGAAGACAAAAGATTGTGATGCCTTTGGGGGTGATGGGATAGAGAGAAACCAGTGGACAAGATGCAAAAAGGCCCTGAGGAAGCCGTAGGAGTAGGACACAGGCAGGATCAGAGAGAGCCCCGAGGGCTCTTAGGCAGTTCAGCTGGCTCAACACTGGTGTGGGATGTCACCTCCAAGAAGAATGCAGAGGGACAGCATTTCTATTGAGACAATGGGAGATGAGCAACAGAAGGGAAACTGGGCTTAAAGATGGATCAAGGAATCAAAGATCTGTAGAAGGGAAATGAGAATCAGAAAAAGTTTTCCCAGAAAAGGCTGAGCTGAAGTCTGCCAGGACAGAGTAGAACTGTATCCAGGCGTCCTGGGTGAAGCTTGGCTGCAACATGGCTTTTTTGGAAACAAGGGATGGGATGTGGCCCAGACACCAAAACCCACTGAGATGAATCCTTATAAAAATACAAGCCAACAGAAAAGCTGCAGCAACCCAGAACAAGAGGTACAAAACAAGGGATAAAAAATGCTGAAAAAAAAAATTCACCTTGAGCAGAAGCTCCTAAGCCACACTGGAAGACAGACTCCATGTGGGACAGGGCCAGCCCAAGGACTTGGCTCTTTTCAGCCCTCTTTTGGAGCACACTGAGACCCAGACGGGAGACCAAAAATTTTTGTCAGCTCAAATACCACATCCTCCTCCCTTTGGAGAGAAAAATGTGCCAGGAGCCTTCTCTGGCTGTCTTCAAGTCCTCATACCTGCTGAGAAGCCACACGAACTGCTTCAAGGGACCATCTTGAGCAGCCATACATTAATGGTGCTGCAGGATTCACCATTTGAAAGGACATCAAGCTGTGACCCAGGATGAGCACAGCACAAGGTCTTGGGTCTAACACAGTGGGAGTGGAAGGTAAATCAGGCAAATGGGCAGAGGTTTCATTTGGCTTATCCCAAAGTGATGCTATATATTCTTAGAACAACTAAAGAGACTTTCAGTTAGGAACTGGGCTCTGTTACTTCTGTTGTAATGAAACAGATACATTGGAGCAGTAAAATCCCTTGGTTCACCATTTCTGCCAAAGGCAGAAGAGGATTTACAAGATGCTAAAAAAATCAACAAGAGTCTCTTAACTAGTCCTTGAGAATGGTTTAACCATAGGCCAGGCTCAGAAAGCACTGAAAGGTCTACAAAAAACTAAATACAAGGATAACAGAAATCTAAAGGCTCTTATTTTACAGGACCCTTTCCCACAGCCACCACTGATCTGAACAACCTTAACAAGCTCCATCAGACTTTATGTGGAAAACTTCAAAAGCAGGAACTGGCAAAAGGAGCTGGATCTGAAGGACAGGCACCAGGCTGCTTTCCTCTCAGGGTATAGTCTGGGGAAACTGGGAGCAGTAAATTTAGCCCATATAACAAACACACACGTGTAATGGGGGCCATTGGAGAGGGTACAGCACAGCAAGTGATTTCGGCCCCGTTCTCCATACACAGATGGGGTCCTGCTGCCACATTGAAAAGGTTCACAGTAAGACAGAAGCTGCCAATCTGAGCTCAGACCAAAGCTTTTCCAAAAAAAGGTAATTTACCTTGGACGTGCTGTTGCTGACAAGGGGAAAAGCCATGGGCAGGCAGTGAGCAGAGTCTCTGCTGAGCCAGCCAGCACCCAGAGCCTCACAGAGCTGCCAGTGCTGGGACAGCTGCTCCTCTGACCCTGGGCTAGCAGTGGGTTTGCTGATGTTGCACAACCCCTGGGGAGATAGGGTGAGAAGGGAAACTATTGCAGTGGGCACCTGAATGCAGCTGAGTCTTTCAGTAGCAGACATGGCTCTTGTCCCTCTGCCTGACTCAGCCTCCCACTGTTGCAAAATCCCTGCTCATATCATAAGCAGGTAGTGGGGTTTCTAATTTAGAAGCTGTGTTGGAACAAGAACAGAGAAGGTATTCAGGAGGGATGGTTTAGCCTGGCACAAGGCAGCATTCAGCAGGGTGAGTCTGATGCCATGCCCCAAAGAAACGCTCATCAGAGGTGCTGAGCACCACTGCCCCCATTCTCTGCAGTGAAAAGTCTGGGACTGGGATAAACCTCACATCTCCAGGGCATATAGATAAATTTAGCAACCACAAAGAACCACTTAAGATGTAATCATAAAACCTGCCCCTAGCCCTAATGCAGCAACTCCTGATGCTCTCTCCAGACAGCTCAGCCACAAACTCTTCTGGGAGGATGGCAAGGGAATGGCTTCCCCAGGGAAGCACTGTGCCCATGATGGGTGGGCTGCCCTGCAGAGGTGGGGGTGGGTTGAAGGGATGCAGGATCTGTAGTAGGAGCTCATCTCCTGTTGGAAGAAAATGGGCAGTCTGAAGCAGAACCTGGCTGAGAGGGAAAAAAAGGGCAAGCAGCAACACACCATGGAGACTTGGAAAGAAGTGGAACAGGGGTGGGTGCCAGTAAGGGGAGAGACTGGCAGAACACAGGAGGTAAATACTAGGAGACAAATTCCCATGAACTTCATCATCCTGACTTCTAACTATCTGAAAATTAGACATTTATCAGTGTGTGAGCTATTCACCCACGGCTGTTGGCTGCCAACAAGACACATCCAGAAGGAAGGCAGGCACTGAGAGCTCAGTGCAGCAAGAACTAAGTCAGAAGGAGAGATTTACCTAAGCCACCAGCCTCAGGACACACCCACTGAGACACACCACTCAGCTGGGGGGAAAAACATAGTATTCCTACAGGCTGATGGGACCCCTGGGAAATGGGTGCCATTTAGTAATGACAGCTTTCACACCTAGGAAAAGAAATCATCTAAAAAAGAGCAAAATTACATAAAGACTGGTCTTGGAAGCATTGCTGAAACAGGAAGCCCAGAGGAGAGAGAGAGGTTTTGGGACAGGGTCCTATCTGCCAAAAGAGGATAGAAATTGTAAGCATTTCAAGTGTGATCTTTACCCTGTCTTGGGAAAGAGGGTCACCTCTCAAAAATACACCCCTCCTCCAGCATTGGCAGCTATCAGGAGATAATTCCACCCATGAGGAGTGATGGGATAAGTGATCTGCAGGTTGGTTTCAGGTGAGAGACCTTTGACTTAATGGCAGATATAGGCACTGGCCCTCTGTGTTGTGTGAACTTTATTCCATTTGCAAAACAACATGAGCTCCTCATGCCACCTCTCAGCTGGCTGCTGGCTGCATCTGTCAGGTCAAACTGTGTCTGAAGGATCTGACTCACTTCTTGCATCAGATCTGCAAGAAAATGACTCAGGGATAATCCTAAATATCCTGATCAGCCCCTGGAACCTCCATAGATCTGCTGCCTAAGTTCATCTTTCTCTGGCAATCTCTTTGGGAGCCAAATTTGAGTCTCATTCAGTGCATGTAGGGGGTGAGAATTACAATGGTCACCACTCAAGGAGGTTGGCAAAAGAAAAAGGAGCTAAGGGATATGTACTGAGGCATCACTGAGGGAGGAGTTTACACCAGGGCTTGCTGTCTTTGCTGCTCTTGGTCCACTGGAAGCTTGAGCATGTGGTGGTTAGATTGGAGCACTGGTGCTCAGGAAAGGATTGCCAGACTCATGGTGGACTTGGTGAGCCCATCAAGGAAACAGGATCATACTTACATCAAGACTATGAAAAGGCTCAGTGGCTGAAAGGAACAGGTGAGCACAGGCTAAAGAAGAGTTGTACCTTCAATACTCTTAATACAATACATACAGAGAAGAGCAGCAGCTGGCCCTGTGCCCATCTGAAAGCCAAGAAGATCACTTTACTAACAACACTGTGAGAAAGAAGGGTTGAGAATGCTGATTGTGATGATGGTTCTGCATTATTAGACAGAGCTGTTTGCTCTTGAGAAAAAAAAAAAAAAAAAAAAAAAAAAAAAAAAGGAAAAGGATCCAAGGGATCCAAACTTATTCTTTCTCTTTGCAAACCTACTACAAGAGAGCTAGAATACAGATTTAAGCACAGACAAAAGTTGATAGTTGTTCCAATTAATGTTCCAGCTAGCATCTGTTCTTTTTAATTAGCTGAAGCCTTCTTTTGTGTGAGCAGAAGTGTGCTGGCTTCTTTTCTGCTTAGCTGGCTATCTTGAACTCTCTTGGCCTTTGGAAACTGCCCTGTTTCAGAGAAACCAGAGCCTATTGTGCATTGATACTTGGTACGTGCCCACAGGCTGTGTACACGCTTTGCTGCAAACAGCTTCAAATCTGTGTTTCCCACTAGAGGGAAAACTGACACAGGAAGATATTTCACAGATGCCCTCTCCTCCCTAGAGACACGTATCTGTGTATTGCTTCAATATCAGCAACTCAGTTCTCTTCTGCAAACAGGGATTATCATAGAGCAGATGCAGGTGGATGGAGAAGGGTTCCCCAGGACCTCTTAACCTTCCTGTTTTGCTCCGAGCTCACTGATCCTTCACCTCACCCTTTGTAACAAGACCTTTGAGGATCTGTGTATTTCAATTACATACAGATGAATAATTTACCAGCCCCGGCTGTAGCAATAAACAAGTCTTTCTGCTCTGCCCAAGCACTCAATGGCTTGTCTTAATTTTAACTTACTTGATAAAAACCCCACGAGTTAAGCAGCATTCAAAAACCTTCAAAGTTTCTGGTAAGAGAAGAGCAGGGTGGAATATCACAACAGCAAACAGCACCCACTGCAAGTATTCCTCCTATCTCTGAGCAGGGCATTGACCTGCTGTACAAACTCCAGGTAGGAAACCACTGGCAAAGCAACTTCAGATGTAATATTTACCTAAGAGGAGATATTTCAATGGAAAACAAGCTACAGGATCTGCTGATATCCTGGTGTAGAGAACAGCAGGCATTCACAAAGGAATAAGGACTAGATGTGGGAACTTTCTAGCATTTCCAAGTAATAAAGCTGTCCTTGCATGAGGAGCATGTTCGTGCTGTCTGTGACTCCAGCTACACAGCTCTGAGAAGTTGGGGATTTGAGGCTTGTGCCACCAAACTTTCCTTATTTGTGCCCTAATACTCATACTTAAAATAGAGACAGAGATAAGCAGATCTTAAAATAAAACAGCCACGCTGGCATCAAACATTTGTGAGCCATTGCAGGTGGTATCCAACCATGCCTCATTCTCTGGCAGGGGGAAGTAGATTCCATGAGCTACCCTGAGGATGTGAGCCACAGTTGTGGATCACAGGTAACAGTTCCTGTACAAGCTTCTCTGGAGAAAAGGTAGACAGCACTGAAAGACCTCAGGAGCACTTTGAATAACAGGATTGGTTTTATCTTTAATCCATTTCACATGAGCTGAAAGAATTTGGAACCATGTGCTCCCTTTTGCAGCTCTTAGAAACAAGCATGACACATGACTTGACTTGATGAATCCTTTCTGGTATGTTCCATACATCTGTGTTGAAGGATATTTGTGAGCAGGTCTTACAGGATCAGCCTGTTTTACCACCACAAAGCTGAAGTTTCATTATGTCCCTAAGCCTCCAGTGCACAGGCTGCCACTTAAAGGGGTATTTTGACCTTCCCCCAGCCCATGTGTCCATCTTCCTGAAGCCATCACGGTGATCATAATGCAAAAGGATCTTTTCCTCAGGCAGGGTATTATTCAGCTGGATTGGTTCCCATGCAGTCACAGCAGCTGTAGTTTTGCCACAGAGCAAGGGCCAGGAAAAATACTGGAACTGTGCCTTAAGAGCTTAATGCAAAATCATGAAGTTGCAACCCCAGGTTCCTGGGTCATTTGTCCTTGCAAATAACATGGATTTATAGCCCTGGTTAGGAAAGGCTCCTTGGCTGCAGCTTTGTGGTTCTCTTTACAATGGGCCAAATGCAAACCCCTAGGTCCCAAAAGTACTGGGCTCCGAGGGAAGTCTGGAACTAGTTACAGTTTTCAGTTTAGGCTCAGTTCTAAACAGTTTTCCAGTATTGGCCTTGATATTGTAACCATATCATCCATTTAAATTCTCAGCAGAGCAAACCAGTAGGGCCACAGCTCAGCCTCCATCCTCCATGGAGTTTGTGAAATCTCCCTCCTTAGAGGTTTTCCAAACAGCTGGGCAAGGCCTCAAGCAGCCTGATGTGACTTTTGAAGTTAGCCCTGCTTTGAGCAGAAGGTTGGACTACAGACCTCCAGAGGGCCCTCCCAGATGGAATTATTCTGCGATTCAGTATTATTCTGTCATTCTGCTATTTTTCTGCTGCATTTTCATCAGGCTGTGCTCTGACACCACCACTCGACTGACCAGCAAGCAGTCCCCACACCAACTCATTCACAAGTCAAGGAGCCTGAGTCAACCAACTCTTCATGGCCTTGGCTGCATGAGCTCGTGACAGTCACTGCAAGAAAGACTCCATGCCATCACAGCACATGCTAAAATAAGCTTTGCATTTCAAAAGGAACTGCCCTGATCTGGCAAGGATCCCAAGATGAAGACTGCAAAACATTTCCTCTTCTTCTCAGAAGGAATGAGTCTGCATTCTCAGCAAGAACGGGTACAAAATGCAAATCACTGAGGACTTTTGACCAGTGCTCATGCAGCAGAAGGACAGGTGACAGGGGCTGTCAGGTCAGTCCCGCATGTTCCTTCAGAGATTTTAGCAGCTTTCTTCCACTAGGCTGAAATAAGATCAGTTGAAATTCATTTTGAATGAGAGAGCCCAAGAACACAGTGGGGATGAGGATCAGTGGTAGGCTACAAAGGGAGCCCTGCTCCATCAGTCTTTGCAAAGATGAGAACTGAGCAAACAGGTCTTCTTGCAAAGGCCCCATCTGGGGACTCTTCTCCTTCAGCAGCCAGAGGATGGACCAGGTTTTTCTTGGTGCCTGTCAAGTATGAAGACTTCATCTATAAAAATGGGCATGGAGAAGCAAGAGTGGGAAACAGGGATCAAATGTTTCCCCAGCTCGGGCCATACATCAAATGTTTTCCCCAGCTGCCATCTCCTGGCTGGGTCTGGCCATGCAAAGGTTACAGAGCACGTTTTTCTAGCAGAAAAATAAAACAAAACATTGAGATAAAACCTCTCCTGGAAATAAGCTTCAGCAGGAGGGAGCAGCTGGTAAACATGAGTGGCAGTGGTTGGACACCATGGGGCCATGGCACCTGAGTATCACATCTTTGCTGTTCACAGGTGGTGTCCTGCTTGCTTACCTTCTGCATTAGCAGCTGGTCCCTGTTGGGGGGTAAGGCTATCACTTCCATGTGTCCCATAACCTAAGGAGACAGTAGATATCCATGTTACTGTTCAGATTTTCTGTACACGTGCAGCAGTCAATGTGTGTGGCCATTCAGCTTTTAGGACAGTCTGATGCTGAGAAGGGAGAAGAATCTGCAGGAAAATAGATTCCTATTCCTAAAATCCCATTCACCATGGGATCCCTGTAACCAAATTGAAGCTGCTTTGCCTCAGGCAGAAAAAAGGCAGGAGAACAGTGTTCCAGAACCAGCAGAAAATGGTCTGGTAAGGCCACAATGCTTTCATCAAGCAAAAAATCTGACAGCTCACCAGAGAGCACACTGAAGCAGAGAGCTGTCTGCACTGCCTTCAGCAGAGCTCTTGCAGGTGACATCTCATGGACACCTGCTTGCAGATCCCTCCCCTCCTTCCTTGTGTCTAACCCCTGGGAGTTGGCTCCAACTTCCCCTTCTCCTTCCTGAGATGCTCCAGGTTCTGCAGCCACACAATTCACAGTGAAAAAGAGGAACAAGGATCTCTAGAAAAAGAAAAAGCTGTCAATCTATTCAGTATTTCTGTGGCATTCACTGCTTTACTGCCAGACTTCTCTCTTTTTGTGGTATGTATTGTGGCTGCTGCCATAGAAACGGAAGTGAAATACTTAAATTAATTCATCTCCTTGAGAAGACTTCAGGCAATGGGGAGATGACTGCCCAGTGACCTGGGCACTGTCCTGGCTACACACGGAATTTTCCATAATGATAAGATTGCAAAGAAATATTGGCTGCATTTCTCAATCAGCCATTTCAAAACTTTTTGCCAACATTAATTAACCCTCACACTACCTCTGTGGAAGGGGTCAGCATCCCCACATCACCACCAACCTGCCACTCTCACCATGTAAACCACCTCTTTCTCAGCTGAGCACCAAGGAAGCACTGTCCAGACATTTAAGAAGCCCTCAAAACAAAGTGGCCCCAAGTGACATTACACTGCCCAGAAATCCCCCAGGAGCTGCAGACCTGGTGTAGCAGCACAGCCCCTGCCACCAGGCAGATTCTCCCATGATGTTGCTCATGCTACTTACTCCAATCATCAACCAAGTTACCAGTGGCTAAGAATAGACCCCCCCAGATGTCCTTTCAGCCTTAAAAATTTCTTTGCCCTCAAGGAAAACCAAAGTGTTTATGGCATGTGCAGGAAATGAGCAATGAGGCACATAGATGAAGAACTTCCACATTTCCAACAATTCACAAAAACACATTTCTGCTTTCAAATAGTCTCTGTTCCAGTTTAGGAAATAAGTGTTTAGCAAGGAAAGCACAGAACAGAGTGATGGATATATAAATGTATCATTCATTGATATGGAGATTGTGTTGACAGAACCATAGTTGTTCAAACATCTTGGCTTCCTGTTACCTATTTCTGTGATCTTATCATCACAGCAAATTCACAGCTCTGTAATAATCTGGCATTTCTGAACTAAAATAATTTGATATTACGCCCTTAGAAAAATGCATCCTAAGTACAACTTAATAATGAATTATCTTTGTGGTAATGGAAACTATTCTATAGTTAAATCTTTGACACATACTCCCCAATACATTTGGGAAATTTCCCAAAGCATATTAAATATCTTTTTTTAATGGTTTTCTGCATCACCGCTAAAATTCAAAGCATTCAAGTGCAGAATAAAGAGAAATTTCTTCCTGTACAAGCATTTTCCTTCTGCTGCCTAACTCCCGTCTCTTGATAATCAGTAATTACTGAAAAGAATGATAACAATCAACTGGGATTTTGCACTCACAGAAAATCATGCTATTTATTTCAAGAGTTATTCAGATGGAGAAAGCTGTTTGGAAACCTATTGGTAAATGAAAAGAATTGTTCTTTCAGAAAACTGAAATTGTACTCATAGAGAGTTTAAAGAGTCTAGAAAAAATGACAATCCATTTGGAACTGATTTGGCCTTCTCAGAAACAGGAAAAAGTAAACATGGGGATCTAAGGGTTTTTTCCTCCATTAAAATATATTACTTTTTTCAACTGATATTTTAGCAAACCATCTTAAAAAATCTATTTTGGAAGGTGATATTTGGGGTTCTGTTGCACTACTGACTTGGGAAACCTCCAGTAAATGACAATGTGTTCACCCATATCACACACAGCCTCCAAACTGGGGCTGCTCAGACTTTACAAACAAAAAGACAGAGGCTCTGAAATGATAAACCACAGTCAGTTCCACAGCTGGGGGCTCCAGCTCCCATTAGCTCAACCCACTGCTTCCCTTGCAGAGATGGGGTTAAATACCCCATTCCCAGCCCAGGTGGACAAGTAAAGAACCCAGCAAGCTAGGGACACCTCGTACACCACAGAAATGTTTTTTTTTTTCCTTTTCCATCCTGCCATCTGGTTTGAACTGCAGCGAGCTGCCCACTCAGGAGACCTGCACTGTGGCAGCCAGGCATATGATCTTGCAAAGCCACCCGTGGTTTTAGGGGGACCCACCTGAGCCAGCTCCACTCCATCAGCGTAGTGACACACTTGTCACTGCTGCAGGGACCCCAGGTTAACACCCGAAGGCAGCGATGCATCCCCCAGCCCCGAGGCTGCCCGGCAACCCGAGCCCGGGTTTCCATGGTGCTGCAAACAAGAAACGGGCTGGGAGCTGCCCAGAGCTGCAGCCACCTCCACATCTGAGCACAGCCCCCTCTGGAGAGGACCCTGGAGGAGCTCCCTTTCGGGTGAGAAACCAACACAGAAAAGGGTGAGGGCAACCACAGAAATTTCTTTCCCGTTTGTGACATCAGTTCTGTGTCTCTCTCAGGGAAGTGGAGGTGCCTGGACAAGGGCTGGCACTAACCAGCTCCTTCTCTGGGATTAAGTAGGGGGTTATGTACTGGGAAATGGGACACATCTGTCCCTGGAACAGTTGTGCTCTAGCTCCAAACCTGGAGTGTTTTCCCAGTGAGCACAAGGAGCCTCCTCTGCAAGCATTGGTATAATTTAAATCATTTGAGTGCATACAGCATTGCTTATCCAGTGCTTAGGGAACATGGTGGTTGGATTTTATTGTATTATTTTTTAGAACTGTTTGCATGTTTACTTTAGCATATTTTTTCCTGCAGAGCAGCTTGACACTAGGGAAAAGCACTGAATAAATGTTTCAGTAAATTAAAAACATAAGTGCCTTATCTATTGATTCACATACTACTGGCTATTGGTGTGTAGCTACTGCAGTATAAAAATGTCAGAGGCAGTAAAATACATGCCAAATTATTCTAGCAACAAAGCAATTTTTATCTGCATTATTAAACTTAATAATTACAATTAGCACAACCAGCACTTCTGTAGCTTTTGGCACAATTTCCAAAGTGATGTGCAAACGATCTATTTAAACCACCCACCAAGCTCAAACAAAAAATACCTCAATAAGATGAATATTTATAAGTTAATCTTTGAAACAGATTCCTCTACTTTGCTAAAGCTGTATTATAAAGCACTTTTTATCTCAGCAGGTTGTACTGACAATGATTTTCCATGTGCTAGTATCTTCTGTCGAGCCCTGCTTTTCAGTCCCATTCCTCATAGCAGGAATTTAAATCAACCAGGAATTTAAATCAACCACACAATCAAGGACATTTTTATGAGAAGGTTTTTACATTAAAGAAGTCAAGGTGCACATCCAGGTATTTGATGCAACTGTTCTGCATATTTCACAAACTATATTCAGCTGAAAACTGCAGGCATGTGTCTGCCTTCCTACCCCTGCCCTGATGGGCTTTTCTCCAAACCTCACATCATCAGTAGGGGTTATGCTGCTCCAGAACATAGATGAGGTACCCTTAGAGAAATATCCCATTAAGTTAGGCAGAGGTCAGAGAAATATGAAATCTAAGCAACAAGTCAAGGAAGTTTTTAGGAAAGGTGCTTCAGAAACTGAAAAGCAGAGACCAAACATTTGGGATGCATTAAACCAGCCCAAACTGACAGCTGGACTTGGTGATCTTAGAGGTCTTTTGCAACCGTGACAATTCTGTCATTCTGTGAAATTCTACCCCAGCCTCTGAGTCTCATCAACAGTGAAAGTTTGACACTTCCAAAGAATAAGATGTTAATTGGGCAGCTGCAGGAACACAGCCAATAGGAAACAAAGCACCAAGGACGTATATGGAAATTAGGTCAGATGAGTTTAGCTCAAAATACATAAAAAATGGAGGCTGTTCAGAGCAAAAAATGATGCTCTAAAATAGCCTTAAAAATACGATAATTGAAAGAGGATATTTTCTGCTGTATCTTATTACAGTGAAGATCAGGAATGGTCCCAGAAGCAGAATTTCATCAATTGAACTGATACCTCACTGGACCCAACTTGCTGCCTTTGTTGATAACTTTACCAAGAGCCTATCTGCTCTTCCTGAGATCATTACAATCATGCCTTTTCCCTCAGGACCCAAGCAAAGACTACAAAAAGAAACTGGATTCAGAGGAGCAAAAAAACTAGCCTTCAACTGTTTGCCAGCCTACAATTAAACACAACAGAGTTCCCTACATCATGTCTGTGCTTTCCAACAGTCCTTCAGCCTTATCACAAGAAATGCAAAGTGATGAAGCAATTACTGGTAAGAGCTTTAGGGAGTAAAAATGTTGCTTGTGGACCAGTGATAGGAGGATGAAAAAATAAAGGTGTAGATAGAAGTGGGGATGGAACAAGAGGCAAGGGGGCAAGGGACTTGTTATCTCCAAACTAGTTTGGTTTGTTCTTTTCTTTCCCATCAGTGTGAGTGTAAGCAGGACTGTTTTTTTACACAGCTTTCACATGAGCATCTCCTTTTTGGGGTCAAAACACAAATATTTTCCAGTTTAGCGAAGCTTTTTGTTAATTCCTACAAGCACAAAAGTTGAAGACCCAGAAAGCCCCTAGGCCCATCACTGCTATAAAACTTATTGCATCAGTTACTGGCAGGTCCCAGATGATTAATTTGTTTATGTTTTTCTTTGGGCCAGGGTCAAAGATGTCACCAGCACATACAGAGTCACCATCTGAAAGTCACTCTTCCAATCCCGGAACAGAAACCCCAGTGCTGTCTGGTAAGGCTACAATGGTTTCATCAAAGGAGAGGGATTTATTCAGACTCTTTTGCCCACAGTCAGATGAAGTGGGTAAACCAGCTCCAGACTTATATATGTCCCTGGCTAAAATCCCAAGCTGATCTGCAGATATGGTCAAGCAACATAAACAATGAAGAGAGATTTCAATTATATCACTGGTTTCTTACAAGCCCCATCCAGCTCCTTGTTGTCATTTCAGCTCTGTTAGACATTTGCAGCTGTGAGCACAGCTGCCCTCCCCTCAGCAGCAGATCAGAGTCCCTTGGCACTGGATATTCTGATACTCTGCCTCACGTCTTCTACAGCCTCATCCATTTTTTGCAGAAAGCCCTGAAGCGGCTGAAGAAAACCAAATGAAAAATCCATTTACAATCCCTCCAGATATGGATATTTTCTCAATACGGGACAAGGAAAGAAAAAAGGCTAAGGAGGTAGGCATGTGTGCTTTAGGCCAATGCATATACAAACAGTTCACTAGGGCAGGCAACCAACCAATACAATGTCCAGATTCATGAGAAAAATACTAGCTGCCAAATGCAGCTGAGATTCCCCTTATCAGCTTCAGGTCCACTGAATTCCATGATGAGAGACTAACTTTAACAAAAAGCAGATCTGAGTACCAGCTTGCTGGTTATTAGTGCAAAATTTGGAAAGCACTGAGCATGAACAACCTTTTACCATCCAGAAAGTTCTGGAGTAGGTTTGAATAGTTCATTTTAACCTGAACCTGACAGCTGAACTCGAGTGGATATTGAGCAAGGCCTGTCCTTTAGTTCCCTTTAACTGGGAGACTTGATGAAGGATGAATCTGAAAACTTCCATTTTCTCCCAGGAATAATCCAAGAAACATGAGGACATTGAATAGGTACAAACAGACATAGCTGGTGGCTGGATGCAAAATACAAATCAACAAACTAATGAGGACAGATGCTAAGACATGAGGTGTTCTGGTTGCCTCAAGAGAGAATCCCACAGGGAATAGTCAGCAGAGTATCAGTAGCCTGCAAATTTCTAGACTGTGCATAACCACTCATGTTTTTAAAAATGACAGCAATAAAACCCACAAAATTAAACTGTCCACATAACTGACTTACAGGAACGTGAAAGGATGAAGACCATGAAAGTTCACGAGAAAATTACTTATTCCTCTAAAATAAAAGCAAAGCATAAAGGGCTTAGGAAAGCTCTGCAAAAGGAGGAAGAAGAGGAGGCCAGAAAACAGGCAACAGATAAAGAGAGACTGAAAACTCTTCTGGGTAGTCCTTCATGTAAGAAAGCTGGTAAAAATGGTAAGGAACAGTTACCATCTTTGTAGAGGTGCTGCTCAGCTGAGTAACAGCCTAAAGCAAAATCAAAGAGGCAATAGCAGTTAGTTCTGGATGATTTTGGTGAGGTCTTGCAGACATAATAGTTACATGCTACATCTTGCCAACTTCCGTGGCTGGGCCATCTCCATCTCATGCATTTACATGCTGACCATGTGTCATCCCCAGCACAGAAGCCTGGGCTCCACCATCCCCTGTGGCCTTCTCAGAATCAGCTGAGAGTTTGCAGGACTTTGTGTCATTAAGACATATCTACTGGGCTGATCTAAAGTTGGGTTTTAGTGGATGTGGGCCTCCCTCTGATGTGAGGAATAGCTTTGCTACTAATGTCTAGAGGACACTGACCTCTGTAAGACAGTCCTCTACTCCATTCTACCTGGGTTATACTCCACAAAATCCTATATGAAACTGATCCTAAACAAGGTTAAAATAATAATAAAATAAACGGTATTGCTGGCTCCAACGCCAGCCACATCAATGCTCGTGGCAGTCTACATATTCATGGTGTTTTACCTTGACCATGTTTCCTTCTCTAGCATGACCAACTTTATATCCTCATTTCAGATTACGCAATAGAAAAGGAGACCTTCCGCGACTACGTAAATGACAGAAGAGAGATATTTTTACTTGAGGTATTTGGCCTTAAGAATATTACTTCATGTTCATTTTCTTATTCTTCCCTGCATTGTTTTTCTTTTTTTGGTTGGTTTGGTTTTGGTTTGGTTTCCACCACCACCCCACTCTCCGAGATCCATTGCCTAGAGATCACAGCAAGGTGACACACATCAGACCTCACAAACTGTCCAAATCCTGTGTTACTCATAATCTGTAGCTCACTAAATCCCAACCAAGAAATAAATCACCACAGGTCCTTGGCACCACTCAGTAGCATCCATGCAATTATTTCATTCATGAGAGGCACAGACACCCTAACCTATTGGCTGCAGCTGTCCCATACATGGATTACAGATGGGAGCCATTCTGAACTCAAAATAAGGGATCCGTTCTGGAAAATTCCCATTATTCATATCTATTATTGTGCTGTGACACAACTGTATCCATCTTTATCAGCCAGAAGTTAACACAGTGGCAGAACTTGTAGACTCAGTCTTCAGTTACACTGTGTATTTGCTATGTTACTTCTGAAAACTCTCCTGGCATCCATGTACCCAGCTTGCACCAAGACACATACCTTGGTTTGAAATCCTTACCCTCTCTGCCAACAACAGGTAATCAAGAACAAAGCCAAACAAATATACTTTTAAAACCAACCAACCAACCAACCAATGTTGTCTTTTGGGTTCATTTCAGTATGCCATGCAAGTAAAGAAAGATGAGATTAAAAGGATCGAGAACATACTAAAGAATGAGGAAAGCAAGCTGGAAAAGTCTGAATATCACCTGGAGAAGGAGGCTGCTACCTTTGATGGGTTCCTGAAGGAGAACCAAAAAAACTCTGTCCAAGCTCTGAAAACGTAATGGAAGCCTAGGGAACCACCTGTGTGCTCTTTTGTGCTGGACAAGGAATTTCGTTTGCTTGACATCTGCATGTTTTTTGCTAGCATCTATCTCAAATGCTCTGAGTTTTCCCAGAGCTACAGTTTTGGTGGCACTTTCTTCCACTTCAGTGGAAGAAAGGAAGGAAACCAACAGCTTGGGAATCTCCTCATTGCCAAAGCCCTTGATTTGGTGGCAGGAAGGAACCTGCTGGTGACCCTATCACTTCTGTTCTTGTCACACCCGTCTTTTGAGAGGGAGGTACCTCTGCCCAACCCCTCACAAAACCAACAGTCCCCTAAGTGAAGCTGAGCACTTTGGCCCATTACAGGTATCACAAGGGCAGAGCAACAATCAGTGCCCAACAGCAGACAAATTAGGAAGGCTCTGACCAGGAATTGTCACTGAGCCCCCTTACTCTCTTTGCCACAGCAAGCAGGGCCCTCAGGTAGGACCCAACATCACCTGGTGTACATCTGTAAGAGACATCTAGTGTTGCCCCCTACATCTTTTTCTTTGTTATATATGTACCTCATTACTTACTGCTGAACTGTTTTATGGCTTATGTTTGTGTATTCTTCCATAGTGCCAGAAAAGAAACCACAGGAACAAAAAAGAAAACATCAGAAGTCCAGGCAATCACTTCCCAAATAGAGAATGTCCAAAGGTAATGGTTGTGCATGGCTGCTGCCCGGCCTTTAGCAGCCCCTACAGCATTACACCCTCACAGCCCTTGTGGAAAAAGGGAATTGGGAAAAAAGATTTCTAAACACATTCAATTTTAAGAGTAAAAATGTTTTAGCTTTTGTCCTCCATATGCTGGCTTTGTTTCTAAAACTTTTTAACTAGTGTTACGTTAACATTTTTACAAAGTACAAATATTCGAAAACTAAAATTACATTCAAAACCAAAGTGAAGTAATGGGTTTAAGGGTGAGCTGGGGAAAGGATGAAAAAAAAAATATCACTCCCATTATGAGATGAGCTGGCAAGATTTCTCATGCAGTACTGTGTCCAGATGTGGGGCCCTCAACACAAGAAGGACATGGAGCTGTTGGAGTGAGTCCAGAGGAGGGACATGGAGATGAACAGAGGATTGGAGCACCTCTCCTCTGGAGGTTGCTCAGCCTGGAGAAGAGAAGGCCCTAGGGAGATCTTATAGCAGCCTTCCAGTACCTGAAGGGGCCTTCAGGAAAGCTGAATAAGGACTTTCCATGTCCATGAAGACACACATCCTCTTGTACTTTGTCTAGGTGAAGCTGAATTGGGAGTTAGGGAAAAAACCTTCAAAGAGGGGTTTCCTCCCTGCTAACCAACTTTGTCCATTTCTCTCACCCCAGTGATATATCCAGATTTAAATATACTCTGGACGAGTACAAGATGTACAGGGACTTACTATATCATCTGTCTCCAAAGGAGTGGCAGGCAGAACATGGAAAAAAACACACAAAGGAAAAAAGAGCAGAGCAGGGTGAGTGCCAAGGAAGAGCTGCCCAGTTCTCACTGGGACAGCCAATGCTCTAAGTGTACATCTCTTCTTTTCTCCAGGTCAGGGTCCAACAGTCCTTGACAGTTCCAACAGTACCAGTTGTATGGATGTCCCAAGTTCCCTGCTGCCTTCAGGTTTGGAATTCAGTTCACTACATGAGATCGGGACACAGCTCAAAAACTTCCTGAAGCCTCTATTAACAAGAAAATCGTAAGTACAGGACAATGCAAACAGCACTCAGTGCTGCAGAGAGTGCTCAGCTGACTGGGAGTCAGTGTAGTGGAAATCTGCTCCTCACCTTCACTGTGAACATACCCAAGATCTCAGTCTCACTTAAGCAAACCCCAACACCAGCAGAAAGCCATCAGGTGTACAAGCTGATGTGGACCTCCTCCAGCAGAACTCCATCCTCAAATCCTCTGCTGAGAGCCTGCCCAAAGAGTTTGGGCATTGAACCCAGGAGGAATTACAGACCTTGGACATTTGTCCTGGAGCAAAGCTTCTCTGTGGCCTATTTGTGGCTGAGTTACTGGTTCACTCTGCTGGTCACAGCCTCCGTGCAAATAGCTGCCTCTTGTTTTGCCACTAATGAAGGTCCAAGGCCACTGCAGACCCACAGTACACTGACTGTTGGCTTTCAGTAGGGACCTTCAGACAGGGTGTGCTGGGACACAGGCAGAGCTGGGACACTGTAACACAGGCACGGACAGCCTGAGGAGAGGAGAGGCAGGTGGGAGTATGGGACAAGTATGCCTCAAGAGGCTGGAGCTGGCCAAAGAAATAAATTGCCTGGAAAAGTGTGAGTGGATGGTGAGTCTCCTAAGGGGAAAAATAAAAGGAAAAAAAAAAAAAAAAGGCAATCAGTAGAGTATGAACTAAGCCATGGCTTGCAGGGCCATTTCCTCCCCTGGAAGCATTGCAGGTGCCAGGTCTTCCCAAGCAGGGATGCTGTGTGCCACCCCTGGTGAAGCCACTGCAATTACTGGGCTGCTGCAGGAATGATACAGGGCTGACATTAAGATGATGCAAATCGAGGCTTTTCATCCCTTCCTGGCACCAGCTGACAGGTGCAGACTCTGCTCCTAGCATTAGTCAGGCACTTCTTGCCTTTCTTTTCCAGCTCTTGTGCTGGCTTTTCTCTGGGGCTGAGCAGGGAAGAAAGAGGCCACACTGCTGGTTAATGGCAGCAGGCTGTGCAGAGAAGAAGTGCTCAACAACCTTCTCCCTGGGCAGGTAAAAGCTGTAGACTCCTGTGGAGGCTCCACCACGTTGTTTGGCAGCAGTATCACCCCCCACAGAGCACAAGGCTTTCTCTACACTTCTGGTGCTGCTGTCTGAGCCTTTTTAACAAGGCTCCTGCCTCTGCCTTCTCATTGCCCTAGAGCCCAGCCTCCCACAGAGTTTAAAGGCACTTGGATCAACACTCTCAGTTCAGTCTCATACATCATGTCCTGATGCAGCTGTCCATGGGCAGCTCCTGCTGGCCAGCAGCACAGAAGGCAGCTTGCATGTGGACAGTCATAGCTCCCACGTTGTGTGTGTTTGTGTGACCCCCAGCTCCTCCTGACCTCCAAGCAGCCCACAGCTACGGGGGGGGGCAAATGTGTGAATGTGCAAAGGATGATTCAGGGACAAACAAGAGCAGCAAACAACAGCATTCATAACTCACTAACAAGGTCTCCTTTGAGCTATCATTTCTCTATGGGCTTGATACACAGAATGTTTTTTTCAGAAGTTTACTGGAGGATGAAGAAAGTGAAAGCTGCTCAGATGAAGATGAGGTCAGAAGTCTCATGTTGAAATATTTAAGCTTTCTGTTTGTCCTGTGTCATTTACTGAATTTACTAATGTCTCTTCTTAACCATTCCTTATTGTATCAAGAAGTTACTGTAGCTACTAATTATAAATGTACACTTAAAAATTCATAAATATTCATATTTTAGCAACACATATTACACATACCTTAGTTTAACATCTCCACTTTCCAGAAACCTACCATCATCTCAAAGCTTGCCACCCCAAATGAAGTATGACATCATATAATGAGAGAGATTTAAATTAGTGAAGTGTTATATGGCTGAAATCTAAATTTTCCCAGTCCTAGATGTTTGGACCCAAACTTCCCCAAAAGCACCTTGGTTTTGGGGTGATCTACTAAGGCAGTGGCAAGCTACACATATGGCAGAAATGTTGGAGACATTTGTCCATGGGCAGTCATGGCCTCTCTACATGGGAGAGGATTTGAACAACCAGGGCTTGTGTAGCCCAACCTCCATGTAGTTCAGTGGAAAAAAGCCCTAGAAGATGACAACTCACCCTGTGTGCTTTCTACTCCAGGAGCCTGAGCTGTATTTTACTGAGCCCCAACAACTGTTGTCTGCTTTCACGGAGATGGAGAAAGAGAACTTGTCCTTCATCCAGAATTCCCAGGAGGCTGAGGAAAGTTTTGACAAGGTCCAACACACTTTCATCACCACATGTGAAAGCACGTAAGTGCAATCCTGGGAGTGGTGGGAAGGGGTCCCTGTGCTCCGACTTTCAAGCACAAGTGATTCTCTTTTTTTCCCCCACCCCTCCCAATAGCTCATCTCCACCAGGCTGCACGCTGCACACCACACTCAGTGCTGCTCAAACATCAACAGTTTCTTTCACATACCTGCAAGCCCAGCTGCAGCCCATCCAGCATCTTGTGAGCTCCTGAAAGTGTCCTCTCTCTGTCATTTATGAGACAGGACTTAAGCCTGCAACTTCCTTAGTCCTCAAGGCACAGGCTGGGGAACTGATTTATTCAGCATCCTGAAGTAGACATAAGTCAGAAGTACCCTGTAATAAATAAAGCTCAGAGGAAGAAGGCAGGCATGTCCTGGACTCATCCAGACCAGCACCGATTCCAACTCAATGCAAAGCTTTCTTGAGGAAGCCAGCAGGGACCCAGGTGTAATTGCAATATAGTATTTCAATGGCAGGTAGACACACGTATTCCCATGTAAAGTGCATCCTATCCCCTTCTTAAAGTTTTTTAGTGGAATATGCTTCCCCCATTGATTTATTTAAAAAATCTTGAATGATTATCTATGCTATTTCTCCCTTCCCAGCACCAACACAGTTAACACTCACCAGCACAGTTACTGTTAATCCAGAAAAATCACAAGTTCTCTCTCCTCTCGGAGCTGTGGGTACAAGTTCACCAAAACTGCCATGATGTGTTACCTCCATCTGCCGGCAGCAGGAGGGACGGTCCAGGCTGGAAAGCAGCAGCAGGAGTCCTGTTTCAGAGATTCCCTTTTCAAAACAACCTCTTTTCTTTTCTGGCCTAGGGAGAAGGAGTTAGCAGAGCTGAAACAGCAAGTAGACACCCTCAAATCCTCCATTGCCAAAGAAGAAAAGAGACTGGAAAATCTGAAAGTGAAAGTTCACTTCTTTTCCCTTGGTGAAGACAAAGCTGATGATCAGGTACGTCCTGAGATCAGAGCGAGGGGGGTTAGCACAAGCATAAATGGTTCCTCTCCACCAGCTGTATCCATCCTGGGACAAGAGCAAGCAGTGGGGTGCTCTGGGGAGGGATCAGTGCTGTTCCTCAGCACTGGAGCTACAGCAAGGGCAGGTCTGGGGCACTGCTGAGGCAGCAAACTAGGGCAAAAGTGTCCAATTCCTGCAGCTGCTACGAGATGGGAGAGGCAGCCAGGCAGCTGCAACCTGTCCCAGGCCACAGCAAAGCTGGGAAGATGAGACTTAAGAGTATCTCAATTCAGTCATCTATCCCAGAAATGGGTGCTAAGCAAACAGGGAAGCAAGCAATTGAATCTTGCTGACAGAACTAGAGTGTACTAATTTTCTTTGCTTTTGGAGGGATGATCGTTCTACTGGGCAGAACCCAGCTGTATCTCTCCCTGTATCTCCTCTCATCTCTAGGACAAACTGCTCACAAGCCTGAACAAGAAGGTGCTGGAAGTTTATCACCACTGCACTGGAGAAAATGAGGCAAACCTGCAGACAGTGGAGATGCTAATGGTGATAGAAAAACAGTTCAATGATTTACTGGACATGCTGGAGAGAACCCATCCAGCAAAGATAGAGCGAGCTGAGAAAGTCAGGAAAAAGGAAAGGAGAATATGGTAAGAGTCTTTTCTGGAAATGAGCTCTCTGGTTTAAAATGTTGATAGTCAAAAGCAAAGCCACTGAAAGAGCCAAAATTGCCACATCAGCCCAAGATACTGTTAACAGCAATGTGAAAGCCAATGTGACCAATACTTCCTATTTTACGTATATAGTGGTTTCACATTCATAGTACTTGCATCTCCTGATCAGCAAGCAGCAGCACACAGCTACATTAGAAGAGACCTGGAAGCTTCATTAGAATAGTGTAAAATCTGGAAGGAAAGAATAGGGGGAAAAAATAAAATCTCCTGAGCAGATTCAATTATGAGAATCATCATTTTATGAAGGCAACTTGCAGTAACAATATTTAAGCTGATTAAACAGAAAATTACTGCTCTGTAGCTATTTAACACAAAGTATGACACTCCCTGATATTTTGTCAGACTTAAATAGGTACATAGGGACACTTGTCAGTAATGCCAGCTTTCAAATGTTTCTTTTGCAAAACTCCTGTTTAACTTGTATTATTAAATTGTAGCCAATTAACACAATATATTTAGGTTCCTAGATAAGACACATTGCTTTTGGCTCAGTTACACATATAGTATTTCCCCCCTCACAAGCAGCAAAGATGCAACTGGACAGCTGGTTTTACCTGACCATCCCAAACCAAATCAGATCCAGCAGAGACAAAAAAAACAATACTGGGAGGTTTTAAAGCCAGACTTTCCTTCCTCCTTACTCTTTCTCTGCATCTTTCTTCACCTTTGCAGTAGAAGGGGTGTGATGCTTCTTATGTTCTGTGAACTGTTTTGCACCATTAACTTGAAGAAGAAGTAAGGCACAACTTTATTCTACTCTGGGGATGGAGGGAAATTCAGGAAGGAATCTGACACCCCCTCCACCACCACCACTCCCAATAAAAAGCAAAACCAACCAACAACTTCAAAAACCAACCAAAATCTTCAAATTTCCTGTTGATCACAAAGTTAATAATTCATTTAATTTCTGCCACAATGTTCAAGTAGCTTGAGCACATTTCTCTTCCAGTGCTGCATTTCCATAGGAACCAGTTATCAGCCTCCACTGAGCCCATGGAGGCAAAGTGTAGCTCCATGGATGCAAAGCCTTCCTACTCACACCTGTACATTACAGCCTTGGCTGCACAGGTGAGAAGTTCAGACACAAAAAGCATCATTCACTCACAAAGCTGGTGAGCATCCTGGTCAGCTGTAGAGCACAAATCACCTGCTGAAGGTGGTACAGAGTGTTTGACACCTCCATTTGCAAAGCTTGATGTGCTTTTTTTCCTCCCCTCACTCCAAAAGGAGTAGGATCAGCTGCACCAAGTGCTTCCCTCTTACCACCTTCCCAGCAACACACTCCAGCATGGGCTGTACCCAGCAACCCCCTGTGCTCTTACACTGTTAGAAAAGATGGGTACCAAAAGCATATTTGGAGTAGCTGCAAACCAAATTTAACCCATCCTTTATTTGCTCCCTTCAAAAGGCTCAGAGAGGAAAAGCTCAGACAGCAGAAGCAGCACCAGGAGGAAAGAGCCCAACGGGCCCTGGAAAGATCTCAACGGGCCCTGGAAATATCCCCAGCAACTCGAATCAAACAGGTAACTGCAGTAACCTGTAGTACTCCTGCACCCCAACAGCACCCTTCAGAGAAGCTGGGGGTACTTGAACAGCCAGTGTCTAAGGGAAGAGTGTTACTGGTGTTACCTCCAGAGCTGGGGGGAAGGCACCCATCCTCAGGGGTAGCCCAGTTTACAGGACTGATGTAACTTACACCTGCAAGGAATTTGGCCACACTGCAGGTTATTCCAGCTCCCTGTCCTTTCTTTTTCCTTCTGTCCTTGGGTCTTGACTGCATGGCCCCCTCTTACTACTTGACAATTTTCTCATTAAGCTGATTTCAACTTATCAATGTTAATGAAAGCATGAAAAGCAGCAAATGAGGAACCTGGCAGCAGCAAGACACTCCCTGGAGCAGCAGGCCCTGACATCAGCTCAGCCATACCACCAAACCATACCTTTCTTAGCATTACACCAAACTGAATTTTGGCCCCTCAGGAGGCACAGGACAGAGCTTCAGACCACAGCTCCCATTCCACACTCCACAAGGCAACTCAATGGTGAGGACCTCCCAGTCCTCAGTCACACCCCAAGCCAGTGGCATCATGGACAGCTGATAACAGACCTCAGGAGTCCCTACAACTTTACCCAAGATAAAATAAGAGGGTTTGACAGGCTCCTGCAGGTATTAAACCTTCTAGCTTCCAATGCTCTTAAGATCACAAAAATAGGGCTTTAGTCAGGAAAGTTACAGATGCAATAGTACTTTGCAGAAGCTGAAGCACTAGCACATGTTCAGCCTTCAGGTGCTTGACACATGATTTCAAATAGAAACAACACCCTTAAGAGACACTCTGAAGCCTGGATAGAAAACAGACAGCAAGGGGCCATCGTCCCCCACATCAGGAGAGCCTGTAGGCAAGCAGCAGCTTTAGCTGCAGGATTCAGAAATGCTGCTCCAGCACAGCACTGATGTTCCTGCCTCTTCTTCCCCTGCAGAGTGACAGGAGGGTGGTGTTTCATACCAGCCCACCTGCCAGGAAAGGGAAGAAAAAGCCCAGACAAGAAGAAATAGATAAGGAGAAGGAAGAAGAACTCTTCTATTTCACCTGACAGCTGTCCTCACTACAGTATGCAGGACTGATCCTGCTCTTGAAATTTTTCATACATCTGTATCCCTGTAAAGAGTCTAAGCCACTCTAACTGATGAACTTCATGGTCCCATGAAATTCCCCACCTTCTCGTACCCCAAGATCCAAGGGAAAGTTGCTGTGTCAAACAACCAGTTTTTCCTCCCCCTTCATCTCATGCCTAAGAAAATAAATAAAAAACTTCCCTCATTTTGCTTCTCAGACTTCTGCTTGCAACAACGCTCAATTCTGACACAAACAGCACCATCCGTATAAACCTGACTAGTGAAATTTATTACAGTCCTGGATTACAATCCTTGTTATGGCACATCCAAGTCAGGTACCTTGGAAACAGTTACTCTAAACACAAATCTGTTAAGAACTACAAAAAACAAAGGCCATCCTTTAATGTAAAGGATTTCTACCCCACTACTATGGAGAAGACACAAAGTGAAGGAAAAACATAAGCTCTGCAGAAATTAAGCTGCTAACAAGGAGCTTTATACCAGGTGCATCCATACAAAGAACAATACCCAGTGACAAACTGACCATAAAAAAAAAGCTTTATTAACCCTTTTGCACCAGCAGTTCTTCAGGTATCCATTGCCAGCAATGGAGTTCAAGCCAAGTGATCCCATTTTCAGCCCCAAGAGGTTAGCACTTTACATTCACTTACAAAGCTGAGTGAGGTACAGTTTCAGAAGTAGAAAGATGCAGTCGCAAGTCCCATAAAAAGATGGAGTGTTCCTTGGCCATTTTAATAGATTAAGAACTGGTATGGTCCTTGAGAACAGAATAATGCAGGCATAAGGAGCTTGAGGTGCCTCAGGTTCCAGAGAGGATGGTGATCACCAGAGCAAGACCCAGTAGCATGAGTCTTCCTCAGCCCTTCTACCTCTCAGGAGCTGAATCCATCCTGCAGTCACAGCTACCAAGCAGCTCTCATCTATGAATTAGTTTGTTTTGAGAACCCATTCTGAGAGGGTTAAGAGATCCCCTATACATAATCTGTGAATTCAAAATGAAAGGAACAGAGACACCTCAATGCTCAGTTAAACTAAAGATAGAAAAATAAAAACGGTTCAACCAGAGGATAAAATATTGCCTACAAATCAAGATCTGAAGCTGAATGTAACTTGTATAATTTGTTTTCTTAAGTTTTCAATCAAAAAAGCATTTATCTGGACACATACATAGTTCAAAAGGCACAGGAAGTAAATGCATTTCTGAATGACCTCGTGTGAATTCAACATCAGTATAACTGTAAAATAAATAAATATGTGCAAGATTAGAAAGATCACAATGTTCTTCTGCATATCTTATTTTGTAAAAAAAACAAACAAAAACACATACGTGCATACACACACCTCATGGAGAATAAAAAACAGTACATACACCCTTTTATCAAACTCCTATACATAATTTTATGGGTATTCAGTACATCACCATAAGAAACATTTAAATTATTACCTTAAAATGTAACCAAACTGTTTGTTTCTTTCCTATACAACCCTATACTTACTTAGGTGTCTGCAGTCCAGGTAAGTACAGTACATACAACCTCTTCCACTTGCCCTCAAGAGAAACTGCAGTGTTTCAGTGGGGCAAATCTTCCTATGTAACAATTCTTTTCCCCTCATAAAATACTTAACAACTGCATATTCTGTAAACCAGCCGGAAGCTCCACGTGCATGTGACACTCTGGGATACCAACAAAGAACAAGTGTTACCAGTGTTCAGTTGAAAAAAAAAACCCACCCAAAATCTAAAATAAAAAGATAGTGGCCAGTTTACAGATAACTTGGCAGCAGTTTATAGATGAGATAAAATAAAGGTGCTTGAAGTTACATGACAGTCAACATTCCTCCCAAAAAAGGGAACACAAAGATAAAACGAACCCCTCTAAGACGCTGTTGGACTCTTTGCTGATCACTTACAGTGAACACAGTTCTATTGCAGTTTTCTTTATCAAGTTTTGCTGGAAGAATTCAGCAAAGTATTTGGGACACAGGAGCAAGGAAAGGGAGAAACTCAACATGAGCTACAAACTGATTCACAGCTAAGTTAACATTTAGAATCTAGCTTTCTAAAACAAAGTTTTCATAGTATCTCATTTTCATGGCATAGGACATTAATTTTGCTACATGTGACACCTTATTCCAGTTTTCTGCCAAAACACAGGGGCCAAAACTATTTTTTTGCATGTGAGAAATACTTGCAAATTTTAGCTGTTAATACCTCAACACCACTGGCTCCAGCAGGAGACCAACAGAAGGAAAGTTTTAACTGTCGTAGGCAGGAGTATAAATTTGTACTTGTTAGCTGTAGAATACTTGCTTTCTGTGAAAACAGTAAATATCACCTCAGTTTGAAGTTTAATACAGTACTTCTCCCTGAAACAACACTGTACAGTTGTCTGCCTCAGTCTCTCTAACCACAAGGCAGACCAGGATATCTTACACAGGCACATCAAGCAGGATTTACATTTTTAAGAAAATCTTTCAGCTGCAACTGTCCTTAGCAAATTGCGAAGAGTGCAACCAGTACTCCAACTTTTCATATTTTCCTTGGAAAAAGACCCACACAGTTATCTCACTATGTCAAGACACAATTGCCTGATTTGTTTTCAAGTAATTGTTCTTAACAATGGTCATTCCAGATCCTGTAAGTTTATTGTGCTTCCAGTGAATTGAGAGTTATCGGAACCCGCATCATCTTCAGTGGAATTGTGTGGCTCCTGTTAAAAAAAAAAACAGAACAACACAGAAAGCATAGAGTTCAGTGCTTTCACCTCTAGATGCCTTTAATGCTTACCAATAAGATCACCTTACCCAAGACATTTACCCAAGACCAGACAAATGCTTTAAATAGTTTAGAGGAAACCCAAAGCTTTCATATTTTGCGGATCCACTCAAACAATGCCACTCCAGTTTTGCTTTGGAACCCTTCAGATGAGCATTACAAATAGTGATGAATTTACTATCACTGATTATTTGCTTTTCCTATATTAACTCTCTATCATGGCCAACAATCCTACTGGATCACTGGATCCTGTGTGATGCCCATGCTAACCATTCGCTGCTGCTCAGCTCTCAGTTGTTCCTCCTCACTAACATGCCGTTTACTGAAAGAGCAGAGAACATTTATGCAAGAAGCTACACACAGCTTTCTGCATTCAAACACCACTGACAGTAGTTGCCAAGGGTAAAGTCAAAGACTGTAGAAGCAAACAGACTTTTTATTCTAACAACCGTTTTCATACAGACCCTGCTCTGAAATCTTGGCTCAAAAACTGCATTTCCCACTTGTTACCCTTCCTGTTCCCTGCTATGTATCAATTATGATCCTCCTTGCTTCACATCCTATTTGCAGGATGGGAACAGGAAAACAAGGATTGGGCACTTCATTAAGAAATGAGTAACATTTAGTTATTCATTACTCAGTAACCGAGAAAACAAAAAAAACCACCTCTGCTTGTGTAACACGCACAAGATAAATCTTGCTCTCTGCTTACTGCTTCTTCTAAGTGAAACTGAGCCTCCAATGGAAAACAAGGTATTTTCATTAGCTAGAACACCAATGTTCACAATAAACTGTCTTCACTTTCAAGCTAGGAAATAATACCCAACAGTACCTGAAGTATGTGAACAGGCAAATCCACTGTCAGGTGAGAATGTGATGAGGAAGACTGAGAGCTCAGTTGAAAGGGCAGGTCTCCCTCTCCTGGGGAATCATCCTGTGAATACAGAAATATTATGAGATTACAAGACAACCAAGCATCTCAACACAATATGGGAAATCCAGCTCAACCTCACAATCTTAAAAAACACCTGATAAAGCTAGGGCACTGTACAACTTAGATCCACAAAGGTATGTGGAAAGCTAAATGCCACTTGAATCTGAACCAAGATGAGTGTGCAACTTGTAATGCTATCATAATCAACTTGGAAAACTGGCAAGATAAAGAATGATTCATCTTCCAACAAACAACACTTTCCTAGGAAAGTGCTTCTTGCAGGCAAATGCCCTAATGAACACGGTACATACTGCAGATCTCAAGATCCCATCTAGAGGCAGGAGTAGTACCTGAATTCACAGACAGATTCTTCCATAAATGTGCCCATTTGGTGGACAGAAGAGATGAGATTGTTTTTCCTCCTCAGCTCTTACCTGAAGAAGCTGAATTTGCACATATTGGGCTCCAGTGGCCGGGTCCCTTATTGTCAGCCCTCCATTTGGCAGAACTATGTTGCCACCCAGTCGACTGCCAGGAGTGGATGATGAAAAGTGGGTAGGGCTTATTTTACCACCCTTGCTTTTTCTCTGACCAGAGCCAGATGCCCCTTAAAAAAAAAACAATTTTAGTATTTAAATGGTCAGAAGCAATTGCACAAGTTTCCTGATAGTATTTACACTACGCAGCAAATGTCTGGAACAGTGAAATAGAAATAAGCACCACCTGATAACTGCTGAAGGGACAGACAACAATCAGCTAATGAACTTCAAATGCTGACTAAGCATCTTTTTACATGAATGCCACTAAAATCACACCAAAAACTGCTGATGTTAGGGCTCACCCCTGCGGTAGCACAGAAATATCAGCAATTTGTTACAGAAAGGAATTAGGAAGTGGAATTTCATTTTTGATTTTTAAATTTGCAACTCATTTCCTGAGAAGTCAAGTACATCACTTTTTCCAAACTGTAAAAAGAGTCCAGTGAAGCTCATCTATTTCCAGAAAGACTTCAAGGACTACTGTGTAGAACAGGCTACAAAAGTACAACTACTATAGACTTAAGCATTTTTTCAGTTTAAAACAAGGCAAATAAGCTGCTTGCATCACAAGCTGGAAATCAAAACCTAATAAAAACAAACATAAGGATACAATCCTGTGAGCTGTTCCAGATTTTTTTTTTGGTTTTTTAAATCTATTCTAAATAACAGGCTTGGATAACATCTTTTCAAACAGCGTAGATCCCTTCATTCAACCTAGTTAAACCAATTAGAAATAAACCACTCAAATTTAGACCATTCTGATACACAAAGTAGCATTAAGGCAACAGCAAAAAGTGGACTATTTATTGTTAGTCTCAAGCAGGAACAGCAACAGGAATTTTCTGAAGTCATTTTAGAAAACAAGCCAATTAATGCAATTTCTAGCATTAGTTCTAAACTAATGTCCAAAAGACACATCTGATGACACATGCAAATGTTTGATATTACACTTTGAACTAGATTCATACAGCAGCTCTATTTCCACATGACAATTGACTGAACCAGACAGGGTTCAGTCTGGTTAATTAATGCAGGGATGTCTTTAACAAGGGAAACACAACAGTGCTCACTTCAGAATTAGTCTCCTAAAAGTCACCTTAAAAATTATCACACCTTGATTTTCAAAGGTGGGAAGTAAGACACAGCAAGAAGAACTACAGTTAACACAGACAGATGGATATATAGGTATAATATTCAACTGCATCCCCAAGGGTAAATATAACTCAAATGCCTAAACTTAACGGACCACATTAGATCTGACAAAGCAAAGGTGGGTAACTCACACCAGAGAGCTTTAATTCAAACTACAATTTAAGAGAAAGAGGACACATCTGGAACGATGACCTAAATCTCACCCTGTGCAGGAACTCCCTACATGGCTAAAATCTAAGAGAGAGGTTTGAGTTTTTCTTGATACCTAGGAAATGAATTTCTTAAGACTGCATACACAGTTTCTAAGTGGAACACAGAAGCTACAGAAATCCTGCTGTTTTCATTGTCTGCACAGAGTAAAAGATAACCCATTCAAGAACACCAAAAGCATAAACAACTAAAAGAAAAGTGACCTTATTTTTTTTTTTTTTTTTAAGAAGAAAGTAAGAAGCAGATGAAAGATTGAGGACAATGTCTTGTTAAGTGTCACGAAACATATGGTGCAGATTTCTTTGTAAAGTTACTGTGAACATGGTATTCCACAGAATGTGATTATCCCCAAGTACCAGATGGCACACACGCATAATTATTTCAACTAGCAGTGAACTGGATGGGATATTTATGAATCTACTCAGATACCCATTCCCGTCAAAAACCCTAAATAATTGCATTAAGTAAATTTAACAAAATTATTGGTTTCTCACCTGTGCTGCTCCCATTTCCCTTTTGTTTTCTTTTCTTGGCTAGCTGAATGGCTCTGTAGTCTGTTCTTGCAGACCCACTGCTCTCCTAGAAAGAAAATGAAAGGAAAAAAGCTGAGATGTTAAGTTTTCTGAATGCAAGAGCGAAGAAAAACAATGAAAACTGAAGCTAAGAAACCATTTCTCTGTCATCTTCTGAACTGCCAACACTAAATTCTAGTTTCCTATGCTCTTCTAACTAGTGTCAATAAATTCCTCGAATGTACTTAATATCCAGACTTCAATACATAAAGAAGTCAGCTCCACATTTTTAAGTGTTCAGATTTTACAGTGTAAACATTTATTTTGTACTGTAAACAGAAAGTTTTGTCTACAGCTCTACAGTAACACAGTAAAGCAGAAAGGGAAGAGTACTTAAAACAGGCACGAGGACCATTATGAAAATGTGCAGTTACTCTTCCAGCACAAAACTTTCCCTGGAACAAAATGCACAAAAGATACCACATATTCTTGGGTATTCTTGTAAATTCCACTTCCATCCTCAGAGAGATAGATGCTTTTTTTTTTTTTTTTTTTTTTTTTTACTCCATTATTCTGAAAGGTTCACCCTAAATTCTCCCCACCAGAATTCCAGCATTCTGTGAGAGAATTTATCACCATAATGACTCTACTTCTGACAATACACTGTTCAATGTAACATTCTACAGCAAAAATGCACAATCTGCAAAATCTCAAGGAAATAAGGCACAAGTAGCAATGGATATCCCCAAAGTCAGGATGTCTCAGTCATCTGCTGGTACAATTAATATAGTTGCTGCATACCAAAAATGAGCTGCCAGTCACTGTGCCAAGATCCATTTCTTTCTGTGCACTGTAGCTCCCTGGAGGGTTGGAGAAGACAAACTGCGTCACTACTTTGCTGCCCTCTTGCTGACCAACAACATCCGAGCTAGGAAGCAAATTCCGTTCAACTTTAGTTGGTGTTAGTAACTCAGGCACATTGGTACCACTGAGGCTACTAGAAGGAGTCAAAGTGGCTGTGTCAATTGTTAAATTATTGCTGGATGTCAAACCATGCACATCTTGACTGGAATTCCTCACCGACAGAGATGCGAGCGAACCCAAGGCTTCTGCATTGACAGTCTGTACATCATCCAAATTTAAAGTGCTTTGCTGCAGAACTGTTGTACTGGTTCCCAGCAAGAGAGAACTGTCCAGGCTCTGTGGCATATCACTGCTAGCCACCAGTATCAAGGGATCAACTGCCTGGCTTAAAGAATTGCTGCTGACAGGCAGGTTTCCTCCGAGCGTTGAGCCCACGGAAGCAACATCGATGGTGACAATCCCAGAGTTCACTAGTGCCATGTCTGTTGCAATTCCAGAATTGTTACTAGACACATTGGAGAACAGGGACACCAGGTCTATGTTGCTGAGATCACTCTGTCCTGGACTAGTGAGTTCACTGCTGGGTGTGAGGGAGCTGGTTGACTCAAGCTGAGTTAGGAGATCTGAAAGAGAAGAGTTTGGTTGTAGGACAGACCTTTTATCACATAATGGAGAGAAAAAGAATGAATGATCAAAGGAAGAAGCTCAAAACTCTAGATTCTTAGCCTTCTAAAACACTCCTCAACTTCCCTGAAAGTAGATTTAAGTTAGGCTGCAGAGGAGTGGAGAAACGAGTGCAAATGAAGTGCTTTGCTGATAGTTTACAGATTACACAAAGAATGACAAGCTCTACTTTGCTCAAAAATTGCAATTTCTCATTTTCTGATACCGAGTTACTGATCCCATTGGAAATTCAAGGGGGGATTGGGGACCAGCCAGTCTCAGTGAAGATTCTGCCATTCATATCAATGGGGCCCAGTCTTCAACATCAGTAACCACACATTTTCTTTAACAAAACATTTAGTTTTTCCCCTTCAGTCTCCTGTGGATTGTAACAAATACTTTACCAGGGCTGAAGTTATGCTGCTTGACCATGTGCGTCTTCATACTGTGTTTGGAAGTGAACAATTTATTACAGCTGGATACAGGGCAGCGAGTCTTTAATGAGTCCACATCCTGAAGATGCTTTTTGGAGTGAATGTACAGACTACTTCGTGCTGAAAACTTGGCACAACAGCCTGCAAGAAGATAAACAAGGCTCTGAAGTTTCACCCAATTTCAGTTCGATGTTTGCATTTAGTGCCTTAACAATACAAATCAGAGTAGCTCTGCAGAACTCCATCTATTTTGCAGCACCTGTGCATACATCCAGAGGAATTGGACTAAAGCTAAATATGTATTTTCTATTTTCCTATTAAGGACATCTTAGTGGGTAGAGCAGTTGTTTCTGACAACAACTTGTTTCTGACAAGAAGCTCTTGAGTAATTCAGTGTAGTGCACAACCTTTCCCCACTATGGCATCTTATATGTAAACTCTTCATACAAGTGCTGGCAAAGCCATTAAAATAATCCCCAAGTAGAGCTTTCTTACTTTATGAAGCAGAATACTCCAAATCAGACCCAAAATCTTTGTTCCTGCAGGCCTGATAAGGTGATGGAAGTAGATCTAAGAAACCCACAGTGCACTAGCAAGGCTCCTAAGTGACCACAACAGACACCATTCATACAGCCATTCACCAGCCCATCAGCAGAGAGCACCACAGCACAACCACTGAACACCTGAAGTGACATGTCACAACAAAACATGGCCTTAAAAGTGTTGGACAGGACTACTTTCCACTACTTCTCATGAATCAAGTGAAAAAGTTGAGCTACAGAAGCTGAGTACCAGAAGCAGGATTCTCCAGAACAAAGTAATCCTGTTCATCAGAAAGACAAAAAAAAATAATAAAAAAAAATCAAGCTAGAGCATGAACCAATGTTTTCTCCACAACCCATACATTTGAAAATGATCACTCATTTTCAATTTTATCTTCTGGTTAGTTTTACTTCTCCAAACTCTTCTACAAAACTAAACCGTTCCAACCCTGTAATAAGAGTATGGTTTGGGGAAAACACACACAATATTTAGGCAATTACTGATTACCAACACTGATTACCAATTAACACATACAAGAGTAGAACAATACCTTCCACTGGACACTCAAATGGTTTTGTACCAAGGTGAGTTATACTATGGCCTTTCAAGTGTTCTGCTCTTGTGAAGGACTTCCCACAGCCTTCTACTGGGCACATAAATCTCCTGTCATCTTCATGTTTCCTACAAGGGAAAGAAATTGGCATGATTAAATCCACTGCTGCTTAGCTACTGAAGAATGACAAAGGAAGAGCAAGTGACTTAGAACAGTTCAACCAGAAAAAGCTACCTTTTATGTCTCAGCAGCTTGGACATACTGGTGAAAGACCAGCCACAACCTTCAAAGTCACAGATGAAGGGCCTTTCACCTTAAGCAAAGAAAAGTTCCATTAATCATTTAATATGGAAATATACACTGCTAGTAGAAAAATCTCAAAAGCTGCTTAAACTGAACTTAAGACAAGAAGACTCAACCACCCTCTCCTGCAACTCACTGCCAAGCACTGAGCCTTCTGTAACTCAACGCTGCTGAATCTTTCCCTATGCATTAGGGAGCAGAGATAATAATCAATCCATCTCATTCTCATCTGAGCTACCTCAAAGATTCTTCAACAACAAGCATTATCCAAAACAGAAACACAACTTGAATGTTTTTTCTCATTTCTCATGACCTATGACTAAATGTTCATTACAACACATAGTATGTGTCTTTCCATTATGTTTATAAACATGCACTTAACAGAAGTGACACTTTAAAAAAATTCAAATAAACAAAGCCCACTCTGTAAAGCCATGAAACCAAGAAAACAGAGGACAGTAGAGAGAACACACAATTTACAAGATTAAAAGGCTGGACTGCAGTTTATCAGTTGTCCTTGCAAATCAGGAGTGCATGCCTGAGTTGATATTTATCTTCTTGCTGTTCCAAACCTTGGTACATACACTTGACATTTGAACTTCTGAGTCTTTCAGAATTTACACTATGTTTTTAATGCCTACAAATTTGGGAAGAGAGTTGGGATATTTTCTCTGAGCAGAGTTCACATGACAAAAAACAGTTTTGTGCATCCATAGCTACTTGGCATCTGGCAAGTTCATTCAGTGGACTCTTACCCCCTCAAAAAGACCAAGAATAAACCATTTTCCCTGACTCCAAGTAACTCCTATCACTCCTTCTTCCTTCACAACTTCAAGTTTTTCCAGTGAACTGTCTCCACATACTATCTTCTGTGTACTTCCCCAAGTAAAAGTCACTCTCCAGAGTACCTGTGTGACTCCTCATGTGGATTTTCAGTCTGCAGGCTTTGTCATATTGCTTGTTACAGCCAGGGAATGAACAGGAGAACTGCTCTTGCTCTCTGAAGTGGGCTCGGTTATGGGAGAACAACGCACTCACTGTGATAAACGTTCTTTCACAGCCTGAGGAGGAAAACAGTGCATCAGCTTGATACAAAACTGAACCAGAAAAACCACGTTCTCATCTCCCTCGCAACTTCTACTGTGGGACCCTCATGATCCTTTTCCCAGGATGTGACATCCTGGCACATGAAAAGAACAAGCAGGGCAATCCTCATTTCAATTACTGCCAGGGAAAACTATTCAGACAAAGTGAGCAACACCACGAACAGCACCGCTGAAGGGGTTATCACTGAAACTCGTGCTGTGCCTTCAAGCGTTTCACCACACCAGCCACAAAGCCTCAGGAACCTGACCAGCGGGCACACAGCTCCCAAAGCTCCCAAACTTTCTCTCTGGATAACTGGGCTGGCCCGGAGCAGGGGCCTTCCCGGGGACACAGGAGGAAACCCGAAGAGGAAGAAGGACCGGGAGGGATGAGGAAAATTGAGCTGAGCGGCATCACGGAGGGACACAGCGATCCCATCCTTACCCTACAGAACTATTTTTGGCCAGGGAACCAAGCCCCAGAGGCTTACCGGGGAAGTCGCAGCGGTAGGGCCGCTCGGGCTCCAGGTGGCTGCGGCGGCGGTGGGCGGCGAGGCGGGCGGCGCTGGGAAAACGCTGCCCGCACGCCTCGCACTTGTGCGCCGCCTCCTGCTCGTGGGCGCGGCTGTGGGCCCGCAGGTTGTAGACGGTGGTGAAGCGCTTGGAGCAGCCCGGCGCCGCGCAGGCGAAGGGCCGCAGTTTGTCGTGCGAGTGCAGGTGCCGCCGCAGCTTGTAGGCCGTGGCGAAGGACCAGGCGCAGCCCGGCACCGGACAGCCGAAGGGCCGCGCCGCCGCTCCCGCCGCCCCCCGGCCCTCCTCCCCGCCGCCGTGCGCCGAGAGGCGGTGCAGCCGCAGCTGCTGCTTACGCGGGAAGGCCTCGCCGCAGCGCGGCTCCGGGCAGGGGAAAGCCGGCGGAGAACGGGGCCGCGGCCCTCCCGGCGGCTCGGCGGGGCTGCCGGCGGCGGGGGGCGGTGGCGGGGCGGGCGGCGGCGGCGTGGCACCCGCGGCCTGCTCGGCGCCGGGCCCCAGCGTCAGGACGCCGTTCTCGATGCGCACCACCAGGCTCTGGTTGTTGATGGTGATGGTCCCCGAGAAGGAGCCGTCCTCCGCCCCGCCGCCGCCATCGCCATCGGCGGGGGGCAGCGGCGGCGGGGGAGGAGGCGGCGGAGGCGCCGAGCCGGAGGCCTCCTCCGGCGGCTCAGCGGGCGGCGGGCCGGGCTGGGTGCGCCCCGCTTTCCCGCCGCCCGAGCCCCCCTCTGCCGCGCCACGCACCACGTTGAAGACGAGCAGGAGCCCGTCGTTGTCGGGAGCGGGCCCCGCCGGCGGCGCGCAGGGGCTGGGCGCCGGGCTGGCGCCGGGCTCCGGTTTCTCCTCCACCAGCAGCACCGGGAAGCTCACGTAGAGGCCCGACGCGGCGGTGCTGGCGGCGGAGGAAGAGGAGGCGGCGGCGGCCGCCGGCTCCCAGTCGGGGGGCGGGCGGCGCGGGGCGGCGGGCGGCGCGGCGGGTCCGCCATGTTGGGCGCCGGGCCGGGCCCGGGCCGCCTCCGCGGCGGGCAGCCCCTGCGTTTCCATCTTGGGGGTCCCTGTAGCAGCGGCTGAAACCGGAGCCGCGGGGCGGGGCTGGCGCGGGCCAGCGAGGAAACCCGGAGCACGGAACCGCGGAGCGGGAGCGGCGCGGGAGGTGCCGGGAAAACCCGGAGCGAGGAATCACGGTCGGGGTGGGGTTGGGCCCAGCGACCCGCGGCCCTGGCAGCCACCTCTGTCCCTTTCCTGGGGCAAGGCTGATCTGGTGGGTTGCACCTTGAATTCCAGTAGATAATCGAAGTGGGATAGCAGCATTTTGGGGGTTATTCCACTGTCTGTTTATTCCTCTTCGTATCAGGGAAGAAGCTGTGCCAGAGCAGAGCAAGTCTGAGCTTGCGGTCACATTTTGGGAGTTGCAATAGGCAAATACTTTAGAAAAAACCCTTCAGTAGAAATAGAAAAATAGGGTTGTGAACAAAGTGTTGCCCCCGCCGGGCAGGAGCGAAGTGAAGGGGGCGGTGCCGGGGGAGGACACTGGAAAGGAGGGAGGGGAGAAAGGGCAAACAGGGAAGAAAGAGTGTAGAACACGCTGGTGCTTAAATGAGATTAACTCGGGCAAAACCCCATACAACAAATTCATCTCGTGCATAAAACGTTTTAGGTTTTTCTTTTTTTCATTCTTAACCCAAGACTTCTTTGGGAAGATGTTTAGCTGCCTTCTGCTATTCTAAAACATAGGTTAAAGGGCAAACGATCCGGTATTTGCCTTGAAATGACACGAGTTACTTGTGCTGTAGGACTGACGAGCAGCCCCAGCAGATGGTGCTGTGATCCTTCCATTGGACGAATTTCTCCTTTTCTCTCGGCAATTTTGCATCAAATCTCCAACAGGAAGGATGGGAGGCTGCTGGCCAAGAACTCTCAGCTCCAGGAGAGCTGTTGCTGATTGCCATAAAGCTGTAGGTACACCCAGAGCTCCACTGTGCATCTTGGTAGCCACCTGTGGTGGGTTGGAAGCCCCTGGGTGCTTGAGCTCAACTTCTTCTGAAACAGCCCTTAGCCTGCTGCTGAATGTCACTGGAGGGGGGTCAGTCCTGTTCTTGGCTGCCCCTGGCCATCCTGGTCTCCCTATGGAGGTCTTTCCAGGAAAAGAAAGGTCTGCTCAGAAGCTTATTAAGAAGTTAAGATGCACATAGGTACATCTCTGGTTGAAGGATGCCAAACCTAAAGGAGAAAGGTAAAAGGAAGAAGAAAACAATATATAAAGCCACAAATCCCTTAGATTTGACACAGCCTAGAGAGATCCAACAAGATCCTAACTAAGAGAGTTATCAGCTTTCATGTCACAAGCTTCATACCTTTAAAAACCACTGTAAGTACAGACATGTCCTTTGTCATCAAGGTCTCTCCTTTATCTGCAACTGGCACAAGCTTCTAGGGACAGATGCCTGTGTTTTGAGGAAAGTATTAAGTTACTTTTTAGGTAAGCCATAGAAGGAATGACTCAGCCTGTGGCAAACTCAGGATTTCACTGCAGAAATTGTCTAACTACATCCTCTACCTGGATCTGATCTGGTGCAATGTCTACAGATGGATGGTTTGAAGACTTCTTCCTCTGTATTGCATTTGTCCAGCAATGAGGTCAGCTACCTAAAAATGACATCAGCATCCCCACAGAAAAATAGCCCCTTCACAGTCCCAGTTTCTCTCCAAACAACTTCAGAACAGATAAAGCAGAGGCTCAGCAGAGCTCAGAAAAGGATTCTTCACACTGGGCTTGATTTTGATTTCTGTAATTTGTGAACCACCAGCCATTTCATCCCAGAAAGTAACAGGTTACTGTGCCCCCCCTCAAGGTACGGTAGATCTCAATCAGTTCATATGCTTGAGTTCTGAGGTTAAAAGACCAAAGTAGATTTAAATGTGTACACATAACTATATATATTACATAATTAAAATAAACAACAGTGAATAGTCATAAATATGACCAACTGTTCATCAGTTCACTGCCTTTCTGTAACTCATTTTGCCTCACTCAGGCTACTTTGTTAAGGAAGATTTTATAATTTGAACTTCAGCTAGTAGCTCTTGTGTAGTGTTCATACATTCAGGTTCTATGTCTCCCTGCAAGCAGTCCAGAGTTATCAACTCCCCAGCACCTGAGTGGCATTAAGCACAGGCATACTCTCAAGGCTATGCCCTCTGGTCAATAAAGCTACAAGGATCAAAACAAGGTTCTTTTTTTTTGTTGGGGATGTAAAGGTACACCAGTGCTAAAAAATTCAAAGCTGAATAATTCATAATATTTCTTTAACATTTTGTCTTTGGTGGATTTCATCATTAAGATGAATCTGTGGAGCACCTCTACATTCTTTAGTAAAGAAAAGCCAGTGTATTTTATGATTATTCCTCGTATCAAAACAGTAGCCTGGTGCTGTTGGGCTATGAACATTAGAGTGGTTTTATACAACACCAAGATACTAGCTTTAGATCCACCCCAGTGTGGTTATTAACAATAGGTAATATGTAACATATGTCAAAGCAAAGGTTGTCAAATCTGGCTGACAGCTACTCACATCTCAACCGTGTAACTTGGCAATGCTGGCAGTTTTTTTCCATAATATAAAGAAATTCCAATCAACTGCAGATTGCACTTCACAGAAGGTTCAGCTACAAGCAGATGCCAGACTCTCACTATTCATCTGGAGGCACATACTGTATGTGAACAGAGTAAAGAGCTGATTTGTGATTCAAAATAAAGGGTTTCCTTTACTTAGTGCTAGAGACAATATGGAGTTGCAGAGTGTGCATCACAGCATCCAACAATTCTATAGTTTCTTGAGTCCCCACAGTCCTGAGGAGTGCAACTCATCACACCTCATCTGCAGCAGCCAGCACAGGTTTACCTTGTGGAACTCCTTTTCCTTCCAGGGGTAAAAGATACAGTGCCAAGAAGGCTGTGTGACAGGCCAGATCAACTCCAATACCCCATGCACACAAGGGCAGGGACTGCTGATGCTCTTGTGTTCATGTCTGAATGAGGTCTGTATGCAGGGGCAGTGCTTAACCTGAGACATGATAGCTCAGAATTATTTTGTACACATACACAGATATATATACAGATGTGCATGTAAAACACGTTCTGTAAATACATGTATATATGTATTACAAATATGTATAATATGTATAAATATGTATAATGCTATATGTATACTAATATATGCTATATGTATCATACTATATATTACTATACTATATATATGTATAATACTATAAATACATGTATATACCTGTCAATATGGATGTGTATGATTACACATAAGATACTTCTTATCCCAAACATTATTCCAAATATGCTACTGAAAAGATTGTTCCTGACATCTGTCAGAGAGATAAAGGTTTGCTCCATTAACACATTAAGGAGGGGAAAAAAAGAACTCACATGGAAGAAACATTTAGAAGGCTTTTATAATTTAGCCAGAGAGCAAAACGAGATATCAAGAAAGCAACTTCAAACGGATCTCCAAGGACAACATTGCACTTGGAATAGCACTAATGTTTCAGGGCTTGCTCCAGGATGTTCTCATCCAGCACCTTGTGAGGGAGAGTCACCTTCAGCTTGCCATTCTCTGTCATTGCCTGGCAGATTGTTTCATAAGCAAAGTCATTGCCCGACCAGCAGCGTCTGGCAACCTGTCAGACCAGAAAATCACAGGGTGAAAAACTGTACATGGCTCTTGCCACATCCATCTTACACAACATTTGTGCAAACGCTGGCACCCAATTTCATGACAATCTTTCAGCTCCCTGCCAATTTCTAGTTTCCTTACAGATTTTTTGAAGTATTTTTTGTAATAGCTGCTTGATTTTTAGGAGTATGATTTGGAGGGACTCAGTACATTTCCATGCAGAAACATACTATTGGGCAGGTAACACTGGTACAGCCAAGTACCTTGTAAACTTTACAAAATTTCCTAAAAGTAATACTGCACTCTCTAAAACGAGCTCCTGCTTAGATAAGAGTCAGATCTAAGCACCTGATGGTTTTGTAGAGGGGTAAATATTTTTAAAAGGAAAATGTCACTCAATGCATTTTTAAAGTGTGAAATCAAGGAGCTAAATTCTCTGCCAGCATGTAAGGATGAACTTCTGTGGACAGACAGGGAACTGGTAAGCTCCTCTTTCAACAGCAAAGCTCTGCTTTCTGAGCTGTGTACAAGCAAGATTACCCAGATGAAAAAAAAAAAAATCAAAATTTGGTATAAAAGCAAGTCCCTCACGGTATTCAATGACTTAAAATCTCTATTATGAATTGCAAATCAGTGTCAGAAATATTCAGACTCAAAACAGTTCAAGAAAACTTTGGTTCCAGTTTAGCAAAATATGTAAGTATATGATTATTGTAAAGCTAATGAACAGCTCATCCATAGCAATAACTGCTAGAAACGACCTTTCAAGTAAAAAAACCAGTTTCCCTGCCACCCAGCTTTTATTATTCCTGGCAGTATATTTTCAAGGGTACACTCCAGCTACTTTCCAGTCTTGTATATAATATAGGTAGCATTCTCATATCATCTATTTTCAATTTGTTTGTAGAGGAGTGGAAATGTGCTTGCAATAAATCAGAGCACCAAGTATTTGTTGGGGTTTTAATTGGCTTTCTCAGATACACAGGGCTTGTTAATGGTTTGTCTTCATTACTCTACTCTCCAAATTAATACAATAATGCTCCTCATTCTACCTTAAGAATTTAGCAATGTGTTATTTCAGATCTGGGACAGAAGTATGTGAAAACTCTTCCTCTTCCTCTTCTTGCCCCAGTAATGCCCATAGGGAGAGAAAAAATGTTTAGGCCTAAGGCAAGAAAGAATTCTGGAATTCTCTTGAGAAGTAAAACAGAGCAGATCATGCCAGTGTTGGCAAGGAGCTCCCCCAACCCATCAGGTCCTTGTGAAGTTAAGTGACTGAAAACAGGTTTTATCCTGTGATGAGTCTGTGCACCCCTATGTCCTGTTGGTTTAGTTCCTGCAAGTACTGAATCAAAACTTCTCTGCCACTTCAGAATTGGGATCCTAGTCCTAAACCCAGACAGGATCTATCTGGACACCAATGGAGTGCAAAAACTCTAATGGTAGCAAGGGCTGGATGAGCTGGCACTGAACACACCTTTCAAGATGCCTAATCTAGAAAGAAGAGAAAGACTAAAGTTCATATAACTGTTAATTATATAATGTAGACAAATGGCAATGCCAGCATGTCTAACAAAATCATCATAAGCATGCTTCCCTTTCTGCTTAAAAAAATAATAAAAAACATACCGAGATACATGGAAACTACTAGTCTCCAACACATAAAAGTCAGAGAGAGTGTTCCCCACACATTACCAAGGTATTATTCAGCCTCTTTTATTGACTGAAAGTTCTTTGAGGTTGGCTGGGGAAAAAAATTAAACAAACAAACAACCTGTTGACTTTAGCTCATTCTCAATCCACATCATTAAAAGCAGTGAATAGAATGAGTCTGGTCCTGAATATAACAACTCAGATCCCAAAAACTTCTATCTGAGTGCTTATACTCCCCTTCAGTTAAAAAGAAAAGGAGCACTGAAACCTGAGTACCTAAGGAAACACAGCCCCAGAGGAAGGAAGATGTTAAAGTGAATATATAATGAATTTTGCTTACTCCATTGGAAACATCCCAGCTGAGCATCATCTTAGCCCGTTCTTCAGCCTCTGTAGACCCATCCAGAACAAGGCCAAATCCCCCATTGATCGCTTCACCCCTAAAAAAAATATACGTGGAACATAATTAAATCAAAATGATTCAAACCATTCCCATATAATTCAGAGTGAATTTGTTCGGTTGTGCTGGAAAAAGGATAAGAGCATAGAAATGGTGCTGAATAAGAAACACTATCAGTGTTTACACTTACAAAACAAAACAAAAAAGAAATAATTTTCAGAGCAAAAGCCTGATTTCCTGCTCTGCAGCAAACCCATTCCACACTTCTTGTAATCCCCAGCTAGCAGTCAGTATCTGCTTCAACCAGGGGTGCCAAAAATGAAGCTTGCACTGCAGGTCCTGAGGACTGCAAATTATACTGGCTCTAGAAACAAGTAAAGAAAGGTGAACACCATTGATGACCTGGGGAGTTACCTATCTCAGGATATTTTTAAAGGTTAAGCTATTCATGTTCATTACTCTAGAGTCTGCCATATAGATAAGGTCATGAAGAGGACTGCACTTATTGAAGCAGATGGATGGATCTATTTATATTCTCTCAGGACAAATGAGAGAGCATAAGTATTTTATTTTAAAAAAGCATTAACCACCGCTTAATGCACATCTGCCTCGATCATTTCTAAGACAGCCATTCATTTTGTGTGAGATACATTGATGCTTAAAGACATCAGTGCCAACTTTTCAGGAAGCAGACTTATTGGCAAAAGAAAACCGGAAATACGTTAAAACTAACAGGTTATACTTAGGAGAAATATTAGTCTGGTTTTAAAAAGAAAGGGAAAACAGTCAGAGGAAACATCTTGTCTGACTTGCTGAGTCTGCCCTGCTCAAGTTTGTTTCATTACATATGGTGAATAGTGCTGAATGCAGTTGGATAATTATCTGTTTCTGTAGATCTGTGAGAGTTCTGGCATTCCATGTAACTCAGCACCAGCAGCACCTCAGGGACAGGCAGATCACACAACACATGCTATGAAAGACAAATAATGGAAATCCATGGAGGCTGGGTTTCTTCCTCTGTGTTTTACAGTTAATGCAATGAATAAGTTTACAAAATTCACATAGCACAACATCAGACATATCCATGAGTCAGGCAGGAGTTGGGTGTCTTCCAGTCCAGGAACAAATAATTTCTTACTGTGGATTTTCCAGCTGTAACTTGAGCTTCTCAGGAAACGGGGAGCTGAGGCTGTGTTGGAGCCTGATGTCTGCTTTGAACTAGAACTCACATTTCCTCAGTTTCAATGTAATTATGACTTTAGTTCCCTTTCACTTGTTATACCCACTGCCTGGGTGCTAAGTAGGACCCCATCACACAGTTTAGCAAGGTAGAGTTTTTAAAGTTCTAGACCATGGTACCATTCTGTGAATTCCCTCTACCTTACCATTATTAGATGTATCATTATTACAAATACATTTTCTGTTGAAAAAGTTTTCTTGGAACTGACAGTTCTCAGAGCAGAGGATGAATGGGAATGAATCAGTTTCTTATCTTAGCAGGAAAATTTGAAACAGTCATGCTTTCATTTAAGATGTTTGAATATTGTAAGATCTGAATCTTCAAAATAAAACGTTTCTTTTTTATTGACAGTCAGCACTCTTCAGCATGGGCTGAAAACTTAATTCCCAGAATCTTTTTACTGTGTGAAACCTTTCACTAATCCTGCTCTTAGTCTCATTTGGGGATCAAAAAAACCATACAAACATCTGAATTTCTTGAAAATTGTACTTTTTGAATTGCTCATATTGTTACTATCTCCCCCAAAAGAAGGAATCAGACTGGATAACAACAGTACAAAAATAATTATATCAAGACAAGGGCCATTTGCCTCATCAAACTCTGCTGCTTCTGTGTGCAGAGACCAAATTAGCAATATCTTTACTGAGAAATAACCAAGCTAGAGGACACTTATGAACATCAGTGATACAGTGTAATTGGGATGATAGTGCACACACACCTCAAGGCACTGCAGTGGCAATATCAGACAATAAGAAGATCAGACCTCTGGACCAGTGCTTTATAAAGATATTCCGCATGGGAACATCATGTTCTTTCAGTGGCAAAGATTCCCCCTGTGCACAGCATCCCAAAGAGCATCCCTTGAAGCTTAGGCATGAATGGTGAGCATCACCATGATCTCACTTGCAATCCATAAATTCAGAGCCTCTCCATTGATTTCAATGTTGTTACACCAGTGTAATTTGGAATAACTCATCAGAATCTGTTCTACTGTCTAAAAATCACTCATAAATTAAATACCAATGTTTGTTAGGATGGATTTACCAGCAAAACCTCTCACTTTTAAAAGGGAGCTCTGTGCCTTCATTAGCACTGGGTCACATTTTCAGGTAATTAAAGAAACATGTGCCATTTTGACCTAAGCTACCTCCTATAAATTCCAGATGTTTTCTCCTAAGGTGATCAAAGAAAACAAGGCCTCTCTCACAGCCAAGATGTCACACTGTTGACAGAGCAGTTCAATTCTTAAATTGCTCTGCCTTTTTTGTTACTACAAGTTACTCAGGTTCTGTGCTAACATACATTCAAAATGAATAACATTCATTTGCTGTAATTACAGTCAAGACTATGTTAATCTTAAATCCCTCCAACAGCACATGTGATGCAGATTACAGCTAAATAAACATTAATCCTGCTTTTTCCATTTGCCCTACAAGGCTGTAGCACAGAAAAACCCAAGCAGGTAAATGGCACTTCTGCAGCCTTGTAGGGAAGATGGAACAGACCTGCCAGCAATTCCAGGCAAGCCCAGTCTCCACAGGGGGGAATGGCAGCTGAACACAGTGCAATTTCCATCTCTGAATTTCCTAACAGAAATTTACCACTGACAATTTGATTTCTCTGTTATCACATGCATATCTGTTAATAAATAAATACCAGCTGATGACAAGAAGATTTTGCTGGGCACGTGGAGATTTCTTTATTGCAAAGTCAGCTTAATTTTTAGCTCTCTAGAACTAAAATCTGAAGACATGTCTAAAATCTTCCAGGGAAAGAAAGTAATTTGTTATGGCTGAGAGCCTTTTTTGCTTCTTTTATTACCTTTAAATTATTCCTTTCTTTATCCTTAGAAGGCAAAGGTGGGCAGCCCTTTAACCAGCCAGGGTGGTGCTGTGATCAGTTAAGCTGAGCAGAGCTACCCATACTGCTGTGAATTCTGGGGCCTCCCCAGACCACTGCATCTAATGACATGAGACATCTGAGTCTCAGCATGAAGGCTTTTGCAGAGACAGACCTAATTTTCAGGCTCCATGTTTTTACTGAAGCACAGTAATTTAATCACAGAGGGCTGTGATGGCTCCTGAGAACAACATGAGCAGATACTGTCCCTCAGTGACAATTCATTGAGCAGCCATAGGAAATGTCAAAAAGGATAACCAAACCCTGTTCTTCCACTGATAACTTGATTTTTAGTGAATAGCCACATTTGCTAATTTTCTGATGTATCACTTTAACAACAGCACCTCTGCTCTGTTTTGGGGAAGAGCTTCATTTTAATGATGTCACTTCACCTATCAATTAAAAAAATTCCAGCACGGACAGCTCCCGTTTTCCAGAAGTTAGGACAATCTCATCATTCAGCCAATCTCTCCCTGAATTGCTAACAGGGAAACATGCTAGCAGCTAGAAACATGCAGGAGGGATATACGTGCACAGGGAATATGATCAGCTGTACCTGTTGAAGGAAGCATCATCAGTGCACAGAGCATTCATAGAATAAGCAGTTATTTTAGCAATTCTAAATTATAATTATAATCAAAATATTCTAAACATGTAGTGGAAAGTTATTTTCTTTGCTTGCTTTTTGCAAGCAGATATTTTAAAAGTCTAAACTAAGATAAGGCAGTTCAGACAGAACTAGCCTGCTGCTATCTCTGGAGTCTAAGATTGAGATGCTCAGAGTAAGAAGATATTCTGGGATGCATTTTCCATTCAGAGTTATGGAATTTGTGATTAAAGTCATGGCCATGGTGCTTGTTATAACTGAAATTAGTAAAGGCAAAATTTCACCCTATGTTTCTAGTCCCTCAAAAAGCTTTCTTATCCACTGTTCAATTCTGCTCTCATGTACACTCAGTTCAGTAGTTACTTCCCTAGAATCAAAGGAATTAGAGTACAAGAGAGGGAATTCTCCATCTGATTTGAAGGGATATTTTCTAGATACAACTCATCCAGATGAGTAACAATTAAGTATGTTCTGATGTCTCTGAGGATAACATCTGCTACAAGTTGTTTGGCTTGCTGTCCTTGGAATGCTCCAGAGCTGGATGGAAGAGTCAAGTGGGAGGGTTCACTACAGTGCTTAATAGAGGGTTGTGACCCTATTGACTGGGGACACCATCAAATGAAGGCATGACTGTAACAGGCTTTGCTGGACTAACCTGGTTATAAACCTTTGGCAATCCAGAGTAAACCCTTAGTAGTGTATAATCCATATACAATATTTCTTTCATTCTGCTGCTCAGTTTAGGTATTCCTCTTAGTCCTGCATCCTATGTGAAGGTGTTCAGTCCAGTCCTTACTTGGCTGTGGTCTTTTACCCTCCCATGCATTAACAAGGGGAGAAGGACTGGGAGGGTTGCTGGCACCTGAGCTGGTTTGTATCAATAACCTCTCATTGCACTTTAGCACATGAACATTTATTGGGGTCCTAAGGTCACAGATTTAAATGCAGCTTAAGGGGAAACCTAAACATAACCCATCCAGTAACACTTTGGTTGTGGATTTCTGAAGACAAATTTGAAAGCAGAATACATTCAAAAAGACCAGAGCAGACTGTCCTGTTTTGGCAAGTTAAGTTCTTCAAACTCTGTCGTGGCCAATGTTAAAAAAACTTTTTCTAGATATATGGGCATTAATAAAAAGCCTCATTCCACACCACACTTTACCTTATGACACATCTTTGTCTCCAAACTCATCCTTGCCATGATCACAACATTGTATTACTCCAGTAATGCATCTTTTCTACAATTACCCTCTGGTCTCTCCTCCCCACACACATGCACAGTGGTGCTAACAGGATTCAGAGCCCAGCTTTAGAAACAGGAATAAGTTCTTACCAGCCAACTCCACCCCCATTGTGCAATGCAACCCAGGTGGCTCCTCGGAATGAATCTCCTACAAAGTTCTGCACAGCCATGTCTAGGAGGAGAGGAGAAGTGTTATGGCTCTGACATTCTGCATTCAACATTTTGTTGTCCTGCTCACTCCTTCCAGTAACCCCCTGACTCTGGCTGTGGGATGGCAGCGTTGGGGACAGGGTTTACTCACTGCTTCTCTCACAGATACACACTGAACATCTCACTCTTAGAAGAAACACACAAGAGAGATTTTGCTCCCAGTCTTTACCCTTACACAATTTCACCGTGGTTTGTGAGGACCCTGGAACTTTCTGCATTTGTGATCCAATTCCAGCAGCTGGAGAAACCACCACTCCTCAGCTGGGAGATACATCCTCAGGGTGGAGAGAAATACAGACCTCTCCTTTAGGATGCCTTAGTCATGGAAGAACAGGCTGGACATATCTGGGGGGACACCTGGAAAACCACACACTTGGCAGTTCTTCAGAAGCCTCAAGTATCTTCAGATCATCCTGCAGTGTTAATTCAGCCCTGTGCTGAAAGCCAGTCTAGAGATAGAGTTGTACTTTGAGTTGTATTTTGGGAACAAAGCTGGAGTAATATTGGCCTCTGGACATGAAGGAATTTTAACCGTGAACACAAACAGCTGAAATTACACAGAAGGTGGGTTTGTTTTGTTTTGTTAAATAATTTAGCAGACAAATGTAATTTGACTCACATCAAATGCCTGATTTCCACTGAGATGTTCACTGGAATTTGTATATTCACTACAATTTGTGCTAAAGCACATACCCAGAGAGGTGGAAATAGATATACATAGAGAATAAGTGGGCAAAATCTATTGAAAACCTTTGTCAAGATTGAATTCAGGACAGATTTAATTATCACTTGCTATGCTTTTAACACCAAAAAGTAAGAGGCAAACAGCAATATCTCCACCAGCCATATTTCCAAACCCACATTTGTTATGTGTCTGAGAGAAAAATTAGTTTACTTGAGCACTTATCTATGTTAAATCCTGTCAAAAGCCACATTATGACACCTTTTACCTGGCATTATGTCACTTTAACAACCCAATTATCATAATTACAGTGCTGTCAAGAGGAAATGGGAGAGATCAAAACCACCCTATGCTAAAATGTACAGATTTCTTCCTCTGCCACTAGCATTATAGGAGTGGAGGTTGGACAAGGAGCATGGCAAGTGGACTAATGACATAGTGACATGCTGGTCCTTGGCTGCAATAAAGGTCACTAACAGTGCAAATGTCTGTGCTGAAATAAACTTTGCAGACCAACTATGACCCCTGTTTACCAAGGATCAGGCTGAGGTATTTACTCTAAAACAAAATGAATGAGGCAAACACTCTGGAAAATTCCTGTGTGCTAGAGAGGAGCCAATTTCACCTGAACCGGCTCAAATGTGATGTTAAAACAACAGGAAAGAAGGAAGAAAGGAAGAGTTAAGGTGTTCATTCATTACCTCCATTTGGTGAAACAGAACTAGACCTGGTTTCAAAGACCAGTGAAATCAGTGGTCAACAGGCTTTAGATAAGCCCTTGGAGAAGGAAATGGTCCATGGCAATCAAAAAATGCAAAGAAAAGTACACAGCATGATGAGCAATGAGGGTTTAGCAAGCCTTGCTTCTACTGCTTTGCTCTGAGGGCATTGCCTGAGGTTTCCCTATGTTGCTCATCACTTTAAGGGAGACATCACTTTGGATTCCTCTTCTCTGTGCAGCTGCACTATTTTCTCACAGCTTGTTAGGACTGAACATTATTGAAGGCATCTAACCACCTGCCCTATTACAACCAGCCAGTATACTCAAGAAGTGTTGAATTGGGGCTGATAGACACAGCTAAAAGCCTTATTTCATCAGGAAATCCAGTTAAGATAGCAGGGAACTTTTCTCCTTAAAATTGATCCATAATTTTGTTCCATTATGAAGTCCCATAATGGAAGCAATTCAGTATGCTCAGCTACCTCTATCATAATTTCTCCTTCTACAGGAGCTTGCATCCTCCAATCTCAAGCCACTTTGTGACTGTCACCTCATGACATGCAGAAACACTGCTGGGCTAAAGCCATTATCATAATTTCCACTTTATGGATGGAAAATTGAGGAAGGTTTAGGTTAAAAATTGCTTAGTGTTTCACACATTTTTTTCAGGTCTCCAGTCTGATATTTCTTTGGTTTATTTTTCTGAAGCAGCATTTCACAAATTTAAAAGCAGAGTCTTTAGTTAGCTCAGGCCAGATGAACAGAGTTAAAGGCTCTTTTTATACAGCAAATCTACATGGTTTGCCCATAGTCACACTGTAAGTGAGCAGCAAAAGCCTTGGAGTCTAATCCAGTATTCCTGACTTCCATTCCTATTTTTTCACTATCAAAATATGTTCCCCTAAGACCAGAAATGTTCCTTCCAGAAGGCAGGCTGCTTTCTTGAGTCCAAAGGCAAGGAAGTGAAAGCAGCTGTGAATCTCTTTGCTTTAAGCAAAACACTGTTAGAGACCTGACTTTGATTTTGTGGATCACAAGGAAACACAGCTGTAATTCTGCTCAAATCACCTCTTTGAAACAGTGAAGTGCAAAATTAAAATCAAACAGAAGATACAGATCCTGATACAGACTGCTCTTCATTTACATTCAGGTAAATCTGGTGCATCCTCATTGAATTTTCAGCATTGTTCTGGATCCCTCCGATTTAACTAGCTCTACATTCATGTGTGTTGTACTATTAAATCCCACAAAGCTCCTCAGGAAATCTGATTAATTTGGATTAAAGGGTTAAACAAAAACATTTTTTAAATGTTGCACAAGAGTCAAATTTCTCTTTTAAAGCAATTTCCTTGTTTGCCCAGACAGACAAGCTGCAGTTGCTCTGCTGACCTGCACAAAAGGCTGATCCATCATAAATGTTCGACGTTTCTCTGTAAGGACTGTCAGTCCCACTCACATCATGGTGATCTCTGCTGAGGACTACTGGAGCCTGTAAAAACCAAGGACAAGAAAATGGAATCCTTCATGGACTGTCAATGTTAGCAGGGGTGATAATTTGCTGAATTCAACACATTACATCAAACCTCAGCTTTGTCCCCTCTCCCAAACCCCCTCTGTCTGCTACTTATTAGAAAACAGTTGTTCACATAATGCTCATGAAAACCACCATCCTTTCATAACTAAGAACAAGAGTTTGTTTTTATGCCAATGGCATCCCTCAAAGCAAGACAAGGAGAAGATGAGAATCAGTCAGATTATTTTATCTGAGCATTTCTTTGCTGAAATTTCAGACATTTCAGTATGTAAAAATCTTCATACAAAAATGGTTCTTGTTCATGTGGAAAATGAAAATTATCTGTAAGAAGTTTAAGACTTTTTCATTCTTTTGGAAGACTTCAAGAGTAGAAATGACTTAGAAATGGAAATCAGTGATTTCATACAGATTGAACAAGTCCAGTCCTGACCTGGAATTTAACTGTTGGTAAGAATCTAGACCAGCTTGCAGGTCTTCATTATCATCTGCAACACACTAGGTTTACACAAGAATAACTCACTCTTGGCATGCTGTGCTCTGGAATTAGCTGGCTCTGTTTTATGTTGGCAGTGAATTAGAAAATCATTGAAAATAGACATCAGCAGCCAGCTTGCTAGAGGAGGAATGGAGATTTGTAGAAAAGGAAGCAACAAAATCCAAAGGGCCTGGGAGTCCGACCTTGTCAGTCATAGCTGCAAGGGTGTGCTCTGCCTGGTCAGGTTTATTTTTTTTGAGCTAGCAGTGACGTTCATTTTGAATCAACAGCATTTAAAATATTTTAACAAGCATTTTCTGAGTCACAGTAAATAGACCTTTCCTAGATGGAATCCATTCTAGATTTTATTTGGGTTTTCCTCTTTAAAAATGGCAATTGTAAGTCAGCCATAAAAAAAGATGGAGATGAATGACTGACAATGTCTTGGTCAGGTGCTGCTGTACACACAGCAAGTAACAGGTATAATTACTGACTGCTGCCTTCAGGATTTTGGTTCCTCCAGGATGTCACATTGTACACCTACCTAAAACACTCAAAGAACTTAGAGAATACCTATACAATCTTGCCCATAGTATGTGCTTTTACTGCCACCACATATGGTCAGTGAGATTTTACGCAGACAAGTAAAATATTACTAACTATGCATGAGAGTAGCAGTGTTAAGCCTAATGAGTTTCTCCATACTCCCTTGTGTTTTCAGCAAATTGCAGCATGGTTTGTTGTGCTTGTAGGTGCCCAAATAGAAAATAAGGCAGATTCCCAACATGAAATAAAAAGTAGCATATCTTAGAGTTTCTAAACCTGTCCTTCTTGTATTATTGCAAAACTGGTGGCAGGCAGAGAGGAGGGCTGAGCTTTACTACATGCTAACAGAAAACTGGTCCCATGTTACCAGCAGGCTCTCCTGCTCTCACTGGTTGAAGCTTTCTTCTTCCCCACCTGCCACCCCAGTGTCAGATGTTAAACACAATTACTGGACCATATTAAGACAAAAAAGACAAACCTTAATCCTTCCTTTGGAAATTGCTCGATTAATAGCCACAGCTATAGACACACGACCCCTCTGATCCGAATATAAGATCCTAGCTTGGGAGCCAACAACCTGGAAAATAAAAATGCCAGAGTGATAAGGTTTGCTGTGCAAATGGCTTATCTTCAGGCCCCAGATAAAAGGAGTCACTGGAGTGACCCCTTTCCTTCTGTAGGAGAAAGTGCAGATTATTTCTTCGCGAACATACAGCTTCCAGAAAAAAGAAATTAAAATCCCTCTTTGAAGTGAGTTTTATCTCCACTCACACAATCACTGAGATGTTTTTCTGTGTTCATCTGCTACTGTCCAATAAATTCCACTTTTTAAGTCAACCTGATTGCTAGTCTATAATCCCCCTGTCCATAAATCCCTTACCAACAGCTAAGAAGCAGAGGTTTGGAGCTGGTGACAGTAGGCTGGAAAGGAAGGAGAAATCTGGAGAAAAAATATGGCAAAGAACATCTGTCCTGCACAACTATTCTCGTCTCCAGCTTTCACTCCTGGCTTCCAGATGAGAAGAGCACATGTGAGTCCTAGTGTTACCAGTTAACTTCACAGTGAGAGCAAGCCTGCCCTAACAGAAAACCAAAGGATGGATCAGTGGCATCCTGCTTCCCACAGTTCAAAAGGATGGCAGTTCTTTGGCCTCATCACCTGTTCCAAAAAGAGTACTGGGAACTGCAGACCTGAATAGGTTGGTCCAAAGCAATGCCAGGGAGGACATTTTGAATAGAACTTGGAAAGAAAGGTGCTCAGCTATCAATGGGGTGGAGGGTGAATCATGGGCATTCCAGATGTAAGCCTGGATGAATTATTTGAACATTTGCAGATGAAGCAATGAAGGGAAAGAACTTCTTCAGTTCACCCTAAAACTCTGAGAGGCTTAAGTTATCAGCCCTGGGAGTTACACACCTATTCCTTCTTTTCACTACAACATCCAGAAACTGCATTCTGGGCCAGGAGTGGTGGCACGGGCTGAAGGAGGTTGTGCACTTACCAAGCTGTGCCTGCCAGCTTCCCGAATCCAGCGGATGTTGTCGTGGTACTGCTGCTTCACAGATGTGCTCACTTGCAAGAGAAAGCAAGAAAGAAAAGAGGTACTGGAAATGAATGCATCATGTTCTAAATTTAATTCATCTGACAGTACTAGAAAGTCAAATTTTACTCTCAGATGCAAGCACGCATATAAGAAACACTGTATAGATTCCTCTGGGCAGCTGATGCACTAACCAGTACCATGTACTTAGAGGGAGATACGAGATGTCACCCAGGAGACAGCTGGAACAGTAACTCCCATGCAAATTTTTAGAAGCTAAATTAAACCTTGAAATATGGATTACATATACTGCTCATTTTTAGTCACCAGGCTTGCTACCTACCAAAATGCCAAGTCCCTTTCAGAGCCTTTGCTAAATTATTAGCTTTAACAAACCCCGTGACATTGGGTGCTACAGTCCAATCTTGCATCAGTTAGGAAATGAGTGCTTTGAGTCAACCAGCAGAAATTCTCAGAAGCAGCTGGCAGTACATACTTGAGGATAAGTTACACCAATGCTGGGATATAGATTCCTAACACAGCAGTTTCTCTGTACTGAGTGTCAATGTGAATGTTTTTATCCCAAGATAAATCCGAGGTCTCTTATCCTACATACTGAGGCATGTTGTCATGCATTACTATGGAGTACAAACCATAGAATAACTTATGGCATAGCTACTTTATGTGCAAATCCACCTCATATCTTTATGTGTTACCGAAGAAGAAAATTATATATAATGGCTTTATATTCTCCAGCTTCTCCTCATTTATATCTGTGCTGTTCCATCTCAATCAGCCAAACTAAAGAGGAGTAACAATAAAGATATTTGAAGTGAAAGAGAGCAAAATATGGCATGTATCAGGCAGACACATGGTGACCTCAGTACAATCACTTGCCTCCAAAGTCACGGCACCATCTGTGGCAAGTGAGTAAAAAAAGGGAGAGAGGGTATGGAATGGGACAGAAGCATTGTCTTATTGTCTTAATTTTGGGGTCTTTTACAGTTACGGCTTTCCACACAGCCTGAGTGTGAGCTCAGATGAAGTTAATAGGGGCTGAAAAATTACTGCCTGTAAACTTTTTCTCCATGGGCTCAGCAACATCACATTACCTTGTCCTGAGAGACATGGTCTGCTACCAGGGTGCAGCTGGCATTTGCCAGCACCAGTGACTTGCTCATGCAATGGAGTTTCAAGTTAGAATCATTACTGCAGATGCCAAGACAGCATGGCCCCCATAATTTTCCAGATCTCACTCATTTTCAAGGCAAATTATAAGGTACATATAACTTCTGTTTGAAAGTCAGTCTGACTGGAGAAACTGCATGCTGTTAATTTGAAATTGTCTCTGGTAACTAAGTCTTTAGACTACAATCTTTCCACTAGGTAATATGTCAACAGATATGCATGAAAAACTTTAAAAAAAAATTAAAAAAAAAATAAAATAAATAGGGAAAGGCAAGATACTCATATTTAATCGATGATAAAGGGAAATGTAAAATATGCTCATTCCTGCAGAGGCAGGCCTACCACACAGAGCTTAAATGGTCCTGAAAAGACTTGTCAGTGCATTAGGGGTTGGCTCCAAGTGATAGCTTCTCATCTCTGCAATGAGGATTAACATGTCAGCTCTTAGCTTCTCAGGGAGTGAAAGATGAAACATCTGCTAATGCTGTCCTGGTGTAGCATTGTGCTGCCTTAAGCATAAGCTTTAAGGAAGCATCTTCCAGAAGGTAATGGGTAGTATTTACTTAGGTTATTATAGATAAGGAGAGTTTACAGGAGTTACTCTCAAAAACTGAAGAATGAGTTCCTTTCCATTACTTTTAAAAACTTGCTCAGAGAGTACTTACCATATTTTGTACTTCACAGTGCATAGACTTACTTTACTGTCTGTTAAATCTACAGCACAGACCCAGAAGAGACACCAGATGAGATTACTGGCTACAAGGGCACATCTCAGTGCAGCACATCTGTCCCTCCAAGCCAGCTCCAATAAATTGTCATCTTCCCTGTCTTAACTGTGATGTGTCCATAATTTGATTTCACCAGTTATTCCTAGGGAATCTTCCCTTTTATTTAGTCTTGCTTCCTGCAATTAAAAAAATCTGACAGTTCTTTCTAGAGAGACCTTAACTTTATAGAGTAGCTCCATGTGTCTCATTTGCTAAACTGATGTCTCTACCTCCTTGCCCCAACAGAAATATTTTGAAGTCAGGCAAGCTACTGTGTTGCTTTTGATAATTCATCTGCTCTTGTACTTATTTAGGGTTTAAAAGATACTACGAAGCATTGTGTATTCAGAGGAATGGTCTTCACCAACACAGACTGGTTTCCTTTGCTCTTGGGAGATTTGTGCAGTTGTTATGCATCAGCACAGACTACAAAGTACCACAGAGGTTTAAAATCCAAGTTACACTCCAATCAGCATTGCTGCACCTCTCATCCAAAGGCTGACTTAAAAGCTGAGGCACCTTAGGAGTGGAAAGAGATAATAAAACTACATAGGAGTTTTTCAGAGTTTTTGAGGTTTAAGCACAAAAATTCATCTCCAGAGATTAATTCCAGAGAAGAATGTTTAACACTGGACTCAAGGCCAGGTCAAAAGTTTAGACTTGGAATGCAACAGACTTCAGCTCTGTGGAGTTTTCACTCAGCCTTCATAGCAGATTATTTTATAAAATTCAAAGGCAGGTTCAGATTTTACATGTGTATCTGTGTGAGGATAATCAGGGAATCCTGGAATTTGGTCCATGCTCAGGTCCCATAAGAAGTGGACAGCAAGTGGAATACTCAAAGAACATTAATGCAGGAACAGCTGCTTATTTTCTGGCTAGATTCTGTTTTCTTTGCTCTTTGGAATCCTATTCCCACTATCTTGCCAGTTTCAACAGCAAATCCAATAATAGCCTTACCCTTAATCTTGTTTTCAGCTGTTAAAAATTTTTAAATGTAATTTTTCATTTGAACTAAGAATACACATGCAAAAGTTCAGTATCTGTGGAAGAGACTTCTCTCCCCAGCTTTACATTACTGTCCATATAAACACCCACATACTATGGTACACACAGTCACTGATTCTTTTTTCAGTCTTGAAAAAAGATTACTGGAGATTGCAGTACATGGTAGAAAAAATACTGCAAATTTTTGACGAGCAACTAAGCACTGTAGAACTGTATTTCACCCTCCTTTCAATTTAGCCGAGGGATCAGATTTAAAACCATTGAAGTTTCAGTAACCATTGAACAGGGTAGGAGTTTCAAGGTCATTGCATTAAATGCACCTCATGCACCAGTGCTATGCTATAGTGAAGATGACTCTTAAAGAAACTTTAGGAGGACAGAACTAAGGACCTTGCAGGATAAGATCTACTGTTTCAATAATTCATCTCTTGTGAGGAAGAGGAGGCTGGGCATCAACCTTACATTAAAGGAATACAACAGGAGTTTTGTTTCAAATGAGACATACCTGACTGGGGAATGTTCTTTTCAGAAATATCACTTAGATCCTCACAATTTTAACTGTTCCAGAACAAATAGGACAGCTTTCAAAAATATCACACTTCTATTCAATGATGTCTTTCATGAAAAAAGCAACAAATATTTCAATATTACCAGATTAAAAGACCATGTTCTCCTCCCCATGTAATATGCTTTGAATTTGTGATCCATTTCCTTCTGATCCCTTCCTTGATTCTGAGAAGCACAAAGCTCCACTCTCTGAAAACAGAAGAGCAGAGGACTTCAGTGCTAGAGGATACTGATACTCAACTCTTTGAGTCTGCTGTTTAGTTACTGTAAAAGTAGAATAAGAAAGGGAATGCACTAGGGCCTTTCACTGCAGTCTGGGAGATAAAGATCCATTTTTGTTTTGTCTCAGTTCCCATTCATAAACAGGGGAAGAACTAATAGCCCATGCTTGGGGATATGGAAGAGTGAAAGAAAGTGTAATTCCTATATACTAGAGTAGCATACAAAGACATGCAGGTATTTCAGATTGGTTCCACAAGTGCATAGAAACAGCTGTCAACTTCTATTAATAGGTGACAAAAAAGTCAGCCCTCAAATTGTAATCACAAATAAATGACACTGGATGGAGCACCACACCCATAAAGCCTGGATTTCCTGCCTCTAATCTCCTTGTTAGCCTCTTAAAAACCTCCTTGGATTCCAATGCCCCATCCATGAGCTGGGATGAATAACCTCTCCCCATCATGTTTTCACATTTCACACACTGGTTACACTCCTTAACAGGAGTCTGGAGAATACCAAGGTCTCCTGCCCACGTGGAACAGACAAGGGACTGCTTTTCATAGTTACAGCCAAAAACTAACACATGTTTCACAACTCAGTTTCATTTTCTCCCCTCTATAAGCTCTCCCCATGATGGGGGCATGGGATGGTTCCTTACCTCCCTGACGTATTGTGTCTTCCAGCACAGACATGGCAATTGAGTCAGTGGCAGCAAGGTCCTGTGGGTCACCTGAGGTACAAACCCAGCGGAATGGCCCAAATCCCAGGGAAAAAATGTCCCTGGGAAGAGAACATGTTTCATTAAGAGATAGTTGAAATTCTTTCCTTATTTATCCTGGCTGTTAGCAGTGCTTTTCTTTCATTAGCTGGAGACGGAAGAATTTGAAACATTTTAAATGAACTAATCTAAACAGAAGCATCAAGGACCATTAATTAAGAAACAGTGATGTTTCATGCAGCCATGGGCTGGTGTATAAAAATATGGTCAGGCCGGAATTTTGATAGGAATGTTGGACACTTCAATCAAACAAGTGCATCACCAGATAAATGGCAATTTTTCTTTAGTTTCATTAAATATACTCTCCCTGCTTCCTGTTCTCTTCATCCTTACCCCATGATAACTCCAATTGCATCTGCACTACCAGAAAAGTGTAAGTCCTGAACAAGTGCTTCCATCCAGACTCATTTGCTGTCCACATTTTTCACACATGATAGTAAGACACACTTAAATGAATTCCAGAATGTAATCTGCTTGGTGCCTTGCTCCATGTTAAAGCTCTTATTCACATTATATAGGCAAGTTAAACATGAGTCAAAGGCAAAAAGTGTTACAAAATCCTCCCCTCCAACAGATCTCCAGAGCTCAGTTTTTTCTACAAGCAGGATGCACAGCTTAGGTAAGAGGTATAGTTTGAGGCAGCGACTTGGCTATCCTTTTGAGCAGAGCTGCTTAAGAAAAAGTGATGCAACCGAAGAGAAAATGCAGCTGTTCATGTAAGGGAGTGAAGAGTTTTGATTTGGCAGTGGTTTAGCTTACTGGTCACTCATTTGGTGTCTGCTTTCATGGGATCTTCTAATTCTATACAGAATAAAGCTTTACACCAAATTATCAAGGCATTGCCTTTCAGGAAGAAATATAAGCAAAACCTGTGCTGTCAGAGTTTACTTATGTCATTCACATCCATGTCCCTCTAGACTTGGCTGCTCTTTTTTCCTGTACAGAGTTACTCCCTGCATTTTCCTAAGAAAGACAATAGAAAACATGAGCTTGACATTAGAGCTAACAGGACATCTTCCTAAACCACTCTGGGCACTACTGCAGAATGGAAATAAATAAGACTAATTCTGGAATAACACCTGTGTGTTCAATTTTCCTACTGTTACTGTTGACTTAATCATTTACAGTACAGTGCAAGATTTGCACTAAGTTGAATTTCTGTAGTTCTCTCCCCCTGTACAAAGGGAGTCACAAGGCACTCGAATGCTTTATTAAACGTTTCCCAACATACCCCATGATGTGCTGAACATAGGAAGGATATCGAAATTCTGTTTTATTGGCTCCTCTTTTCTCAACATCAGCACCTATGAAATAATTTTAATAGTCAGTGACTTGATGAAGAAAAATGTAAAACCAGATTGCACATGGGTTCCCAGAAGGCTCTACCTCAATCACATGGAAGATCAGGAGTCTCAGAGAAGGAAAGAGAGACTAAAGAGTAAGCATAGCACAGTGGCCAACCATATCCTATCAAAAGATACAGCTGTGAAGACACATACAAGATTGCCATTGTTTCCACTCCAGGGTCTACTCCAGGGTCTAACTCCAGGGTCTACTCACCAGCCCTTTGAGCTTCCAAGAGAAAAGCATTTCCATAATCCCAAAAAAACATGCCCTTATCAGCTAGTCTGTTAATAGCAGCCACATGTCGTCTTAGACTGAAATACAGGAAAAAAAAAAAAAAAAAAAAAAAAAAGTCATTCCTGATATCAATAAAATATTTAAAAGAATAATATCATGAACTCACTAAAAGACATGGGAGTAGGGGGAGGCAGATGAAACTGAAAGACAGAGAGAAATGCAGACAAAAATCCGTAAGATATCAACTGTGACGCTTTCAGTTTCTGTAGCACCTTTTATCCCCAAATTCTGAAGTGATTTACAGTCTTTAAGAGAATATCATTAAAAAGCAGAGAGAGTTGTGTCTTTCAAAGAAATGTAGCCAGTTCTGAGCCTCTTAGAACTCTAGAGAGGTAAATCAATGCCTAAAAAATGAAACTGGATTTTTTAAGGTCATACTTAGCTTGTTAGAAATCAGTCCCTCCCAGGAATTTATCATTCTGACATTTTTGTCTCAGAGTAGTATGATAATGAAGAAACAGGAAAGGTCCTTTTAGGTCCTTCATCCAAAGTCAAATAGATTATATGCCCATATTCTACAGTCCACTGGAAAAAGGTCTCCAGGAGAAATATTCAAGGTGAAAAAAAAACACAGAGTAGAAGCCATAAAGTATCAAAAGTGCCAACTGAGAGCAATAGTGCAGCTTACTGACTTCATTTCACCATTCTTTATTTCCAAATTGCTACACTGATAAAATTTCAATTTGATTTGCAAACCTGTAAATCAGGATTAGCTCCCCAAAATCAAGATGTCAAACAGAACTTACAGCTGCAGCAATCTGGGAGGAGTGATGGACTAAGATTGTCCACCCTTTATATCTTTCCCAAGAAAATGTTGCTGGACACAGCTGGAAGCACAGTAGCCTGAGTGGACTTACCCATTGGTTATTTTATGCTATATTCACTGATCCTAAAACTACTAGTAGACTCTGTGGAATTGAACTTTTCTCAGATTTCTATAACCTAATGCAGTTTAGGAATTTATAGAAGTGAAATAAATCATTCCTCTTCATCTCTCTGATCTTGTAACACTAGAAACTGCTCCTAAAACATTGGGCAAGTGATGTCTGCCAGACTCAGAGTAATAGCTGTATAGGTCAGGAGTTACTAGTACTGTAGCTCTACTTCAGATTTCTACTGAAATGTCAACAAACAGAAACTTCTTGCAGGAAAGACAAGGATCTGCTTACTTGCAGAGCAACTAGATGTAAAGGTTAAAAACAGGTACACCAAGACTTTTACCTCTCTTGTACCAGCGCCTGGAACTTCCCTGGATTGGTGGATAGAAGCTTCTTTGCTTCCTCAAATCCAAGCTGTACAGGGTAGTATCCCCCCCTGAATGGGTTATGGCACGAAGTTTGGTCAGAGCCCAGATCAACCAGCAGCTCTCCTGTTGTGTCCAACTCATGTACCAGCCTTTCCCTGAGGAAGACAATGAGTGGACTTTTCAAACAGAAGCTCTCATTTCCCACTCAAGCCCCTCTTTCAAGTGAGCTTCATCCATCCCAAGAGGTTTTACACATTAATATAATGTCTTTGGCAGGCTAAGTGTTTGTTTTAGCAGCCAGGAGATGGGCAATGATTGTGAAAAGGATTTAGATTCAACTTTTATACCTCACATTTACCTTTGCAGGAATGCTGACAGATGATTCAGATAGCACTGTGACAAACCAGTCGTATCGGTCAGTCTCAGCCCTTGGTATTATGGAGTGACAGCAAGGTTTACCATTGGATAAAGCCTCAAGAGTGCCTGAATTTCTATACATCATTGGATTATTTTGGTTCAATCAATACCTCAATACTTCTATTCTTGACTGAAGTCAAAGACATTTTTTTGCTCTCCAGTTAGTGAAAGGTCAGAAGGATAAGGATAAATCATTTCTTCATCCAAGGAAGAATCTTAGAGATTTCTTCCCCTGAGAAATTTATTGTTTCAAAAGAAAAGGAGAAGATGCATGGGGTATAAAGACCCTTCTTTTGACAATATCATTTTCCACAAAAATCTAGAGTGATGAACTCAGTACTAGGTCTAATTCCTCTTCTCTTTCAAGTTTGGGGAATAATTCCAGGTTGACTAGCAAGCAAGGGCATTAATATATCCATTATCCATACATACTACTTACCATAAATCTACCACATTCCCATGGTAACCCAAACTAAGGGCAATTTTATCCTTTCTTGCCTCTCTAGAATAGAACAAAAAGGTTGGTTGAAAAAAATGTACCTCAGGTAATTATATCTTGCAATGTGCAAATCACACAGAGTAAAATCCAGAAAAAAAGGCTATATGTGGCTTCCAACACACATCTAGGCAACAAATCTTTCCACCTTTATGTAATTGTTAATCACCAATTCCAGAGATCTTGAGTGGTGCCTGAGATGTAACATTATTTGTAATTGCTCTGTGAATATTCATGAAACTGAATGAAGACACATTTAACATAAATAAATGATATGAAGCATTAGTAGTGGCTTGCAGTAAGCATTGGCAGTCACTAATAATGACTACTGCTGTTCAGAAGGATGGATTCACATTCAAAAGCAGACCCAGAATAAGAAGTGTCCTTCAACCCCTTCTGTATGGACTCTGAAATGGTACAATGCAGAAAAATGTGAAGTGAGGGTTTGGAAGCAGAGAGAAACTCACTGAATTATGTTGCAATTCGTACCTCAGACGAGCAATGCAATGGTCCAGGTTGTTAGAGATTTCCATCAGCCACCCCTGCTTGTGACGTTTCAAAAGTGCTGCTTCATCAACCTAAAAGAAATAGCAAGGATCTTAAAACTCCTGTTTCCCCTATCCTGTCACCTTTAGCTTTAGTTTTCCTACTAAACTGCAAGGAAAAATGGTAAGGAAGTAAAGGGAATAGTCCTGCCTTGGCAGTCATGCAGTGATTGTTCAAATACTTACATTCCCCCACTGATTTTTTTTTTTTTTTTTTTTTTTTTTTTTTTTTTTTTTTTTTTTTTTTTTACACCTTCTGATCTCTTTTACTCCAGGCTCAAAACAAGAAACCCAGACTTTTCACACATCATTTCCCAAAATATTTTACAAACTAAAAATTACCTTTAAAGTTGTACAAGACATAGTATTTTCCCAATAATTTTAATGTCTTGTGTCTTTTGATGAGTATATTGAAAAAATAACCCCCCCCCAAAATGTTTCAAATTTATTTTTCAAATCTGACTATTCTCTGTGAAAACAAAATTTCTATTTAATTGAGGAAATATTTTCTTTCATCAGCTCAGAAATAGACATTTCTGCCAGACTAGCCCAGACAAAGCAATGGCTTGTGGAATAAAGCTAACCATCACTTGTGTTCTCAAATACTGGTTACAATTCTCAACCAAATATGGAAAAGAAAAGAGGAAAGAATTTTCTTGTCTCAGCTGGCTAATCCCTCTGAATAAATGGAATGGATAAAAACAAAACTACATCTTTAATTCCCTCTTGTTTGAACTTTGAAGCTCCAAAGAAGCTCAGTCCCATATCTCTCCTCTGGGCTTGTCTGTGTGTGTCAGTGTGTATATGCATAAGAGATGTGGATAAAAAAATAAAGAAGAACAGACAAACTGTGGAAGCTTTATCACAGATTCCATATTAATGGTTCAGTGTACAGACTTCTGCATCATTAAGGCTTTTACAATAAGCTATCAGTGGCAGAAGTAGCAAAGTAGCAAGCAGCAAAATTAATTCAAGGCAATTTTCTGTGGTAGCAGTGGATTTAAACAGTCAGGTAGTGTGTGGCCATAAGAACCCATAACCTGAGTATCCCCTAGGATTTCATTAAAGCCTTTTTACTTATCTATAATCAACCCCATGATTTTCATTCTCTTATTTCTCATTAACAAGGTATTTATATGTAAATTAAATAAATTCTGTATTCTGGAGTCGCTTGAACACCAGGAAACCTTTTCTCATGGTAAGAATAATTAGGAAGGAAACCTCCCATCATTTCCCACATCAGCAATAAAAACTATCCTTCCAAAACCTCAGATGATGACAATTTCTGTGTCAATACCAATGAAATTATTCAATAAAGTCAGGTGCCATGGCAGACAGCTTCTTTGGGAGTAATTTAAATCAGCACAGGAGGAAAGATATTAAATGGTCTGTATGAATTACAGAAATTGGGTTCATTTAAAACTCAGCATAGCACAGATTGCATCTAATTAAATCTGCTACCACCTCCTACATATTTTACTTCAGCCGTCTCTGGCAGTTTTCACCTTTCCCTGACTTGCCAGCATGTTGAGGAAAGCTGACTTCCTTTGAGGTACACTTCAAAGATATGCTCATTTCTTAATCAGCAGCTCAGTAGTTTAGCAAATTGCACAAAGATGATGAGCTGATGTCACTTCTAGAGTAACCCCAGAGAGCTCTCCCTGTCCCTCCACACAATTATTTCATAAAGTTACAATCTGCTTCATGTCAAACAGAAGAGGTGAACAACCTGCACCATTAATCCCTTCTGTCTGAGCTTCGGAAGCCTTGGCTGATAAAATGACATCCCTTGCACAATTCATTGATGTAATTTGCATAAAGAGTTCCTCAAATAAAGAATATGTACCTATATAAAGCTCTCCACATGTGCTCTTGAGACTCATTTCCAACAAAGACCATCTCACAGGAGATAAAAACCAGGCAATATTTAGTCTCCTGAACAAAATTATTTGCAGCCATGGAGATGAAAAGGACAAAGGACAGCTGTGAATGGCAGTCACTGAAATCTTTCCTTTGTATTCTAGCATTTGACAGACCACAATGACAGAGTAGAAGTCTGAATAAAGATAATTAATTCAACAATTTATTCAATAATAAATTGAATACATTTATTTCATCTGCAGGAAGTGTCAGATGAAATATCAAATACATGGAAGTCGTGTGCTAAGAAAAACTTTTGCACCATCATTGTAAAACAGATGTAACCCTAGCCTGCCACGAATAAGAACTGAGCTAACCAGCACTAGGACGTGGGCAGTCTGACCCCTTACATTTTGAAGTTTAATTATAATTCCCATTAGTCAGATTGCATTGTCACCCTTTCCATTGCAGCAGGTGACATGCCCACAGTAGAGGTCTGCCAGGTAATTGTCTCTTTAAATTACTTTGGCTGAGAGGGCTAAGCTTCCATTTCTCAAAAATCTCTTATTCTGCAGCAGTAACAAGAGATCATCACTTGCAACAAAAGAGCTCAATGCACTTTTGTCAGTTCTGTATCTGATCCACCAGGAATGTTTCCCCAGTGTCCTAAATTCAAAGGTAGTCATGAGGAAAGAAAGGGATGGAAATGTTTATTGTTTCTCAATAGTCAATATCATTAAAGATATTCACTATCATTTTCACAGAACTGCAGAGCAAAATTTTCTGCTAAAAACTGTTGCAGTGTTTCTACAGTCAATCCTTCCCTCTGATTTATTAGAACAGAGCCCTGTGATAAGTGTATTAGCTGAAAAATGCATTAGGAGAACCTAATGTTACTTTTTATAGGAAAATATATTTCACTCAAAACTTACAGACATAAATGCTTATCAAAATTATGATGTAGGTGTTCTGCATTACATAGGATACTGAAGAATATCTGTCAGCATCATTCTGCATTATTTGTGAATCAATCGTAAGAAGTTACATTCCATATCCTTCCAGTCTGACCCAGAGAGTGAACAAATAGTGGAACAGCAGTGAAAAACATACAGCAATGAAAAGGACTGACAGATCTTAGAAAAGAGTAACTTTTTTGAGTTTGGCTCATTTGAGTTACTTGAGGAACATGTCGGAGAATGAGGATTCTGATTCAGCACATGAAGGAGGGAAGAAAGAATGAAAGAAACCTTGCACTCACCTCTGCAATGATCCCCACACACCCAGCAATGACTGCAGCCTTTGCTTGAGCCCCACTCATCCCTCCAAGACCAGAAGTAACAAAAACCTTTCCAGACAGATCTTCTGCCTTCAGGTAGCGACGTCCTGCATTGAGCACAGTGAGCTGCAGACAGCACAACCCAGCAATTAGCAGGAGCTTTTTTGTCTGGGGTCCCAGAAATTTAAAAATTATCAACCCTTTGCAAATAGAGCTTGAAACTCAGGGGTCATTGGGACCATGAAACTGTTTTAATCTTTTAAGAAGGAAGAATCTTACAAAGAGATATAATGAAACCATCTGTTCTATTTAATTCTCTCATCATGAAAGAAAACAGAATAATCACTGGTTTTCAACACGCTGCTCTTGGGGTGTAGAGATTTCTTTGGGATGGTTGCAAAAGACAGGTAAGGAAAATAGCTAAAAAAAAGGTTTTATCTAACACATTTGGTCAATTCATACTTCAATTATTGTAACTAGATATGAACTGAGATTGAGACTTCGATGGCAGGTTCCTTCAGATCTGTGTTTCACATGAGATGCCATGGACTATCTGAGTGGAAAGACAAATTTTTAAATTTTTAAGGTGTGGGCAATGGGAATTTCTTCAGTAAGAAGAACACCCTCTCACAGCAATCCAATGCACTCCAGTCCCCAGCCACTGCAGGAGATACCCTCCCTCCAAAAGGTATTGACAGAGACCTTTCCACAAAAGGTATCAACAGTTTCTTACCACGGTCCCATGGACTATTCCCTGAGGCCCAATGTAGCAGTAGCTCCCTGCAGTCATCTGGCCATACCTTGTAATAGCAACAAACACAATGACACTAAATGACTCAGCCTGAAATGAATTTTGAATGCCTACATATGTTTACAGTATTACAAAAAAAAAAAAAAAAAAAAAAAAAAAGTGTAAAGGAATGTTTCATAGTTGTGTTTCTGTAGGTTGCAAAGCACCTGCAGCAAAGTGGAACTAGCCAGTGCTATAAGTAGGTTATGATTAAAGCATCAGGCTATAATTCAACCAAGTCCCACACATAAACCTAATACTAATCCTAGCAGACCTCAATTGCATCCTTATATACATGGCTGAACATAACTCAGGCTCCTAAGTAATTCCACTTGAGTGTGCATTAATGCTTTGTGGCATCAGAACTTAATGCAGGACAGTTAAAATCTATCTGATTGAAAAATTTTAACTATCAACTGTTTAAAGTCTAAATTCCATTTTAGTTACATATTTGGTATATTATAATGGTGAGGTATCTTCTTACATTGTTACTCCCAAAGCAAACATCTTTTCATATTCATCTCTGGTGGAATACTTGGGAATTACCTAGGAAAACAATCAAAAAGAAAACCCACATTAGTAACTTAGAGATTTAAGCAGATCTTTTTATCAACCTACATTTCTCTATGATCATACATCTAGAAAAAAGGTGGAAAAATAGGAGGAATATTTCAGGTGTTTTGTTTCATGCATTCTCCTTTTAGAAAGCAAATATGTCTGATTTTTCTGCCACTGTGACTGTCACCCACAGGAAAGCAGCTCTCCAGCCACAAAATTAACCTGCAGGGAGACAGATATTGCCCAGCCCAAAAGACCAGCAATGAACCACTGTGTTCACTTGTGAAGCTTTCCTTCCAAGAAAAGCAGTCCAGATATCTGAGCAGCTGATTAATAATCATCTTTTTGTCTATTGAGTGCTTTTAAATCTTCCAAACTGTTTTGGTCAAGAACATGCACAGCTTGGGCTCAGTCAGAACAGAATCTGTCTAATAAGACAGGAATTGTTCCTTCCATCACTGCAGATCTGAACACTCGAGTCCAGAGCAGCTGCACTGCAATAAATGCTGCAGAATTTGGACCCCAGATTCTCCTGTGTGTTGTTGTAAGTTCAGGTGGTACAATTAGTATTTTAATTTAGCAAACACTTTAAATTGAAGAGGAGGAAAAAGAGAAAAGAAGATGCTAATACCTACCATGCCATTAGTAATGATTAATCGAGGAGCTTGCTTGTGGCTGGGAAAGAGTCCCAGAGGATGCCCACTGTACAGTACCAGTGTTTGCTCTTCAGTCATCTCTGACAAATAGTGCATTACCAACCAGAACTAGAAGGAAAAGCAAAGAAAGTGAGGGAATCTGCTTGCATCTTACATTTACATTTACATTTCTTTGTGAAGCTGCTAAACTGTGAGTATAGAGGCATAATTTCATCTTTTTGCACTGAAAGGTACAACTAGTAAGGGAAAAGCAAAACTCTAGCTAAAATTACAAGCCTGCAGACAACAAAATTGTTAAGTTAGTTCTGGATGTGGCTCTTTCTTTGAAAATTATTCAGAAGAAAGCAGAGATCTGCATGGATGATATAAACCAAACTGAAGCTTTTCACTAGAAATTTTGCAATGACTGATTTGAAAAAAAGCCTCTTGTTTTCAAGCCACAAACAGAACAAAATGTTCTGTCATAACTGAATCATTCATGTGATTGCTACTCTAAGTAAGCAAAACCAAAGAGGTTTTGTTTATCCTGCTGTGAAACAACTGCAGGTCAAGCAGTCTCATCAAGCTCTGGCGTGGATGAGAACAAGAGAAAAGAGAATATTTATTACTTTGGCAGTGCTTCTACTTCACCTTGCAGCCCAGCATCCACCTAAGGGATGTCAGTCCAGTAAAAGCTGCTACATAAACTCCTGGCACTGCTCACATCAGAAATGCTGTAAAACTCATGTAATTAACAGGCATTAGTTATCTGGCATTTACTAATTAATACACAGAATAAAGAAATGGTGTGCCTTGCCTTTATTTTAAAAGGTCAGAACAGTTTTGCCTCAAAAGCTTCCTAAGAGGGAATGCCTTTATCAGATTAGGTAACTGAAGCACGAGATTTCTTTCAGCCACAAATGAAAAAAATCACAGTTAAACTGGGAAGCAAACCCAGGCCACTCAGTCTCATGCTACAACGAGGAATCCATTCCTGTCCCCTAATAATTTTATTTACACTTAAATTTTGCTTGTATTTTTTAATAAACAAGAGGCCAGATTCAAATAAAACCATAACAAGATGCACACATTATATTTCATGGCAGAAGCTGACTCCTTAAATCAGCTTTTCCTTAAGTAAGCTACAAAATTAAAAAAACAAAACCTTCCTAGGCCTTGGGAGTGATGCTGCCTTTCAGAGTGATGTAGCTTTGTGCCCGTGCTGTTTCTGTTCTGCACTGCAAAACTCAGTGCCACTTCTCCACCCATCCCCACTCAGTGGCCTTGGGGCAGGCCAAAAGCTGCAGGGATGATGTGCAATAACCACAGATGCACCTGTGCACAGCCCCTCAGGACAGTGGTTCCCTACATGTTCCTCCTGCCACCACACACCTGTGGAGCATTCAGACACAGAGCACTTTTGGTTTTTTTCTTGAGAGAATAAACTGAGCTCATACAAAACATAAGCCTAAGTATGTTGCTGATGCCATAGACCTCCATTGCAGTTGCATGTTGCAGTATTTGGATTATAGCAAGTGTATTTATTACCATTTTTGTGTATTTATTACCATTTTTGATAGGGAAGAACAGAGATTATACAACCACACACAAAACATCCAAGCTCTAACTTTAGACAGGCTTGTCTAACCCACCTGCCATTATTCTTAGAAGATAAGGAATAACGTTGCTAGGAGAGACAATAAAGTGCACTATGATGTGGCCAGATAGCATGTAAATATTTACAGCTAATCTGGTTTGCTTGGAAAAACACTCAGGACTGCACTTTCTCTAATCATAGCTTTTTTTTTTTTTTTTTTCCACTACTTGTAAAAAATGCTACAAAAGGAGATACAAATACAGCAGAAAAATAAAAAGAACTGGTCTTTACATCATCATACAGAGCTTAGTGTGTTTCTGGTATTATGTTTATTGTTTCTGTTGGGCTGTCTGTGCTCTCCTTACTAAATAAAGCTCTCCCCATCTATGTAGCTCATAACTGAGAATTCCTCTAGCCAAACAGGATGTTTTGGTGTATTTCAAGACTGCCAAGAAGCATCACAAGCTGCCTAAGCAGAATGTGTGTGGGCGAGGGTGAAACAGATTTTGTGAAACAAGTTGCAAAAGCAGCAATGTCCTACCTGTGCCCAGTTGCTGAAGACTTGCCCATTTCCTCCATAAGTGACAAGCTCCTGAGGAAACTGGAAAAGACAATTTATCAGTAATAAGACAGGCACTTTTCTGAAACATTTCACTGTATCTCCAAGCTGCTTTTTTTTTTAATCTCAGTAATAAACCTTTTTTATAGCTTATTGCATCAACACTCCTTTGAAGATTCTTGAAAACAGAAAATACCATCATAAAAGTGATAATTGAAGAAAAAAATAGATCAAAAATATTTTTCAAATGTTTTGTTTCAGATGTTTGTTATTTTTACAGTGGTATTTTGAATACAGAATGCCACAAAGTGACTGCTGGGTTGGAGTTCCTGTAACAGAGAGACATCCCAGGAAACTGCCCCAGACCCAGACTGGGTGAGCTTGCAGCTGGAGAATTCTATGACCAGAATTTGCAAGGAGATGCATTACACTGGGTAAGGTTTGCAGAGATGGCCTTTGGTCCTGTAACCATCCAGTAAATCTGTCCTTGAGGGAAAAGCTTTCAAAGATACAGGAAGCATCAGGGCTAATTTTTCCAAAAATGCTGCAGAAGTAACGTACTAAAAGCTGAGCTACCAAGCCCACAGGCAGTGACCTCGCTCCTGGATACAGTGGGAGCTGGAGGGAGCCTTGTTGGTCCTGTAGGAAACCTCAGAGCTCTGTTAGGTCCAGGACCTACTGTGCAGGATTAACTGCATACAACAGGAAACCAAAGGACATGATACAAAGGACCCCAAGGCCTGGGAATCAAAATATAAACCCAAGAAATGTACAGAATCACCTTCAATGTTTAGCAGGCTTAGCCTCAGAGAAATGGACATTCTAGCACATCACTCCATAAAGAAGCTGCCTTGGAACTAATGGAATTGGCCTGATTAGCTAACACAGAGCAGCCTCTACACATGCAGGGCTGGCATGTGCCTTGGAGCTTAGAACCAGCACAAAGCTGATGAACAACTGAAGTCCTATTCATTCCATGGAAGAATGGTCATATTCACAAGGATTAATTCCACCAACATGACTAATTTCTTCAGTTTTTACACGAGAGCACAGATATGAAATAACCTGTAGGTGTGTTGTTGGCCCATGAACCCAGCTGCCTATGTTACCTGAGCCACTGAGGGATCCAGATTATTCATGATCATCAACATAATGGCAGCAGCTGATTTGGTCTTGCAAGGGTAATCTCCTATGGGGTATGCCCTGAGACAGGAGTAAAAAAAAATTAGGAGCGATGCTCCAACTCACAAGAGCAACCATAAAAACATCCTCCACAGAAATATCCCTGCATGCAGACATACTGATCTGAGTTGTAGGCTTTCATTCAAGAGGGAAACAAGAAAAAAAAAAGAGGGGAGAAAGTGGAGCTCTGAAATGACATACATACCTTAACAGGCAAATCAGGCTCTAACTGTTATGAGAACTAAGGAAAGAAACAAACTGGATTCAGCTTATCATTTGCTGAATCAGTTAATCACAACTGGTTATAAATATGGTAACCAAGAGCTCTCATTGCATTTTAACTGGATTATTTTGGGGATGATGGAACTGGCAAAGCAACTAAATCCTGCCAAGGGAAATATCAGTGGAAGTTGCCTTCAGGCTTATCAGCCCTTGTTATTTAAGATCCCACTTAAGAATAAACACCCAGCTTGAATTTTAGTCCCAAAAAAGCTCACAAAACCTGAACTACTTAGGAGAAAAATGGGCCTTTTTACTGAACTGGGTGTATTTCATCCAGCAAGTTGACAGATGTGGTTATGGGAAGCCTTCCCAAATGTACTGTGAGTCAGGTTTCCTAGCACTAATGTGCTCCAATGGCAGCTGCTGTGATCATCTCACTCTTATCTCCTCCTCCACTATTTGTTTGTTACACCAAAATACTCTGACACCTCCAGTCCCCTCTTCAGGGCAGGGAGAGTTCCTTTGCTGTGTTTGCCCAGGTCTTAGTACAATGGTGCTGAGACCTCTAAGGTGTGATACCAAAAGGAATATTGAGCATTTTGCTCTTTCCATTTCTGCAAGCAACAAAATCATTACAGGTGCTGGAAATCATGAAAGTAGATGGAATCATTTGACATGGTTTCTAAATGATCTTCCTCTTACTGGACCATAGATCTTCAGTGGCTGGACACTTGTTTTCTCTAGGGCAGACAGTTATACTGAAAATGAGAGGCAAAAGGAGTGACAACTACAAGCAAAAAAATTGAACATTGCTGGCCAGCTTAGAAGCCAATATCTGGAATGAATATTCTGCAGGTATAGCAGATGGGTTCCTCCTCTGATCATATGCACTTTGTCCTAGATTTTTATATCAGGATAATATAACAAATGCCTTTTAGTCATTGCCAAATCAGGGGGAAAAGCATCTGAATTTTTCCACAATACTTTTTATTAATGTTTTCTTCTTTTCTCAGCTTGATGTGATAAACTAATAGGATTTCTGTGGCATGATACCAGTTCATCCAGAGAAGATAATTCCACATAATATTGCTTAGAATGTAAGAAACCCAATGATCAGATACTATCTGAATGGGCTGGCATGGAAACGTGGTTGTTAAATGGAACAGAACCAAGCTGGACTGTGATCCCTGGGACTTATAGAATAAACATCAACTACTACCAGACACAGGGGAACAAAACAGGCATTTTCTTGATCTGAGGCTGCAAGAGTCTTTTAGAAATTGTGATAAGTGAAATGGTCACAGAAAGTATTTGAAGCTATCAAAGAATTGCTGATGCCAGTGATGGAAACAAGCTGGGGACTCTCTCATACAAGCCTATTTGGAAGGTGCCCTCACATTTAGTTCAGGACTAGGGTCCTCTGCAGTGCAGCTCTGCAATATCTTTCAGACAATCTTCCTGTTGTCCTCCCCTTTGCTGAATTCTGCAAGAGCTGATCCCAGACTACTATTGACAGTACAGAAATATGGATGTCTGGAAAAATCAAAGTGCTTTCTTGTTGCTTGCTTTATTCAGATTTTGTATAGACATTCACCAGGCCCCTGCTGGATGCAAAATGAATCAATCAGTCTAAATAAAAAGCAGCTAGCCCCTGGCAGCCCTCACTAAAACTGTTCTGCTTCACACACAGCCCTAGAATGAAACAATGCTCCAAGATCAACAGGCACAGCATATTACAAACCAGGGTCAGATACAGGTTCCAATGACAGAGAAAAGTATGGTCTTCTTTTCAGGGTGGAAAGCCTTCCCTCTGGGAAACAATCAGCCATTCACAGTGAGTCTCAAGCCATCCACTCATCTGACCTTACCTCTAGGTTCAGTTGAGACTTGACTTGCAGCAGCTCAGGACTATTACGTGTTCTGTCCAGGCTGCAATCAGAGGTCTGTGAGTAATGACTGGCCCCTAGAAACTAAGACTTGCCATGGGGCAGAGCATTTGGGATCCCTGTGTACAGTAAAGCTGGTATTACCCTGCACAAAGCCTTGCACTTTCCCTCAGTTGAGTGGTGCTAAGTTTTCCAGAAGCAAGACAAGAAGCACAGCCCATCCAGAAGGGTGCACACTGTCTCTGTATTAGTCCCATGGGACTTTCATGGGTACAGAGAACAGGATAAAAGAATGAATAATCACTGTTTTCACCTTTACAGAAGAGCAATCCAAAATGTGCAATATCCCTCACTGGAAATGAAACCACTGCTATCTAATGACACAAAGAACATCCAGTTTATCTACCTGATGCACTTTGTTGTTATGATGTGACTTAAAAGAGGTAAATTAGGACCCCATAATGCCACTATCCAAAAGTCAGTTTCACAGGTAAAAGCTGGTAAGCAAACAGCAGTCAAATAGAGTGTGAACCACTCAATCCTTACCTCATCTCAATATCTGGAAAGAATCTGTACATGTAGATATGGCCATACAGCCTGAGTTCTTCAGCAAATTCCAGTGCCAGCTTCTTCTGTACTTCAGGTGGGAAATAACGCAAGGCATTGCGCAAAGCCAGCTGCAAAACAAAACAAAAACACAAAAAGAGATAAAATTCGAGGCAAAAGAGAACTGGAAGTAAAAGTGTGGCCCTGAACATTAATCAGACTCAGATGGAAGCCTGCCTAAGCTATCACAAGGATGATGTACTTTGAAAAGCCAAGCTGACACCAGGGGAGATCCTGCTTTCCTGTTAAGTGTTTCTACCTGCATTTTTTCTTGTAGATTCAGTGGCTGTACACATGCAACCCTCCCTTTCCACACACACTGACACACCAGATCTGCATGGAGATTCCTTGGAGAGTTAGGTTGTGCTGCATCCTGTCAACACCAGACATGGACAAATTCCCTCTCACAGTGCTAGGGGGCACTGAGCTACCAAAGAAAATGTTCAGAAACCCTTAGGTTGAGCCCCTGAACTCTTAAAGACATTGAAGACTTTACTGTACTTTCCATTCAAAAAAAGCAATCCTAGCCCTGAGTTACGTGACATGATTCCAGATGAAGATGTTCTTGAGCTAAGTTTTATTAAAGATTCACTACATTTAGCATCCTAATGTATTGCAGAGGGTGGTGGTTTACATTCTTTTATTGATGCTATATGTATCACTTCCAAATGAGATACAGTGATCACTAGGCAGTGAATTAAATTCTGCAGATGATACTACGTGGCTTATACTCCTTATTGCCTACAAAGACATTACCCATAGTTTGCGAAGTACAGTATGTCCTTTTGATGAAAGAAACCATAAATAAATCACTATCTTTAGTAACAGTCTGTTAAGCCATGTCTCTGTATTCCGTGCTCCATTTTATTAAAACCATAATGAGAATAAAGATTTTGTCATCTTTATAAAGTCAATTTCATGCAAAGAGGTTAAGATCTTGTAAGTTTCCTGACAAATACTGACACTATACAAATTACTTTTAGCTGAAGAGGTTCACAAATCATATGGAGTTTCACATATTTAGGCTGATTTTTAGTGGCTGTTAAAAGAATAAAGTCTACAAAACAACAAGGGAAGCCCAGTTTTGGAGAGGGCTGGCTGAACATACCAAGGATATTCCATGTTTGTGACACCTGCCACTGGCATTTCAAAGAGTATCAAGTATTTTCTAAAGGAACTGAAGGAATATGTTGTAGTACAGGAAACAGGTATCAAGAACAAAGGCAGTTAGAGCCATCCAGACTAGGTATCATTACCATCCATCCTGGTAAGAAGTCCTGAAAAGCTCTATAAAGCCCTTAGGTCAGTAATAAACCTCCTCATTTATCATGACTATGGTTTACCTCTTCTGGTTAGAGTTCTTCAGCCCTTTCACCTGAGCATGTTGTTCTTGCAAACCTCAGAGCAGACTGAAGAGAAGTATCTCTAAATCTAGAAATGCCACATGCTAAGAATAGATTTTTTTTGTATAATTGCTGCTGGACAGGTATACACTCACAGAATCATTCTGGTTGGAAAAGACCTTTAAGATAATTGATTCAAACCATAACCTAATTATACCAAGCCCAGTGCTTAAATCAAGTTCCCAAGCCCCATGTCTCCGTGTGTTTCAAACACCTTCAGTGATGGTGACTCAACCACCTCCCTGGGCAGCCTATCCCAATGCTTCATTAGCCTTTCAGTGAACAAGTTTCTTCTAATACCTAACCTAAACCTCCCCTGGTGCAATTTAAGACCATTTTGGTCAGGCCCTTACAGATCAGTAAAGCTATGCTGATTTACACCAGCTGAGGGTCATACCAGGAAAACTCGGCAAGTCAGATTTGCCACTTCACACAGAGAATCACAAAGAGCAAAATTAATTTACCAGATGAACAAATGCAAATTCATCTTCAAATACCACCTTATTCTACTCCAGTTACATAAGCAGTCATTTTTCAAGGGTGTGTTATTAATAAACACAAAACCCCCAGCAATATTCACATGAAGAAAAAATATGCAGGGATTTTCCAAGTCAATTTCTGAGGCAAAGAGCCATCACACTATGTTCTAAATCTAAAAAGTTTCTAAAGTAAAAATAAAATCACTCCCACCCCTTGCAACAACAAAACAAAGAGGAAAATATTGCCACATTTGGCATTTTGGCTGCCTGTGAGAACTACAGAGAACTAGCAGGATGAGCATTTTGCTTCCAGTCTGGCAAGGACCACTCAGTCTTTTATCCCTATATTAGTGTTGTTGTTAACCTGATCTGCAAATATTTTCCTTCATCCTAAAAATACAAGCAAGCAGAATCTGTTCGGATTTTCAAATAAATTGACTTAGACTAAGCCTCTATCATATTAATGTTACACACTAGTAGAAGCCTGAATTTTGATGATGCAGATATTAATGAAACATGAACTTGGATGTTACTTGAAGGTAATGATGCCTTTGTTGTATAGACAATAGAGAACTGATCTTATAAAAAAGGACTAGGTTGTGGGTTCAGCTTAACTGAACAAAGATGACATTTGATTGCTCTGTCACTGCAGAAAAGAAGTCAAAACAGGAGCTCCAGGGAAACTGTAGAAGAGGAGTAAATAGCTGAGAATCAGCCAGAAAACAACCATAGTCTTTAAATTAGAAGAATTTAAATATACAAGATTCTGAAACAGTCTCTCAATAGGAGGGCTGGGACTTTCAAAATTACTTAGATGGAGTAATTTGGACTGCTTTATGAGTGGGTAATTGCCATGTGCATGGGAGAGAATTTTGAATGTTCCTTATTGAGCCATAAACTGAACAACCCAAGAAAGGCACCCAAGGAGCAAATTCAAATAGGTTGATCATGATGCTGTTGTGGAAAGGCAATACAAGGACATTATTCCTTGCATTTCATAAAGGCACCATATAAAACGTTCCTCTGACCTATAATTACAGTTGATTTTACTTATAATTGACGTATTGTATTTTGTGTATTAGACACTGAGCATTTGATATTTAAGTCCTCTCTGTAACTTCCACTGACAGAATCTTAAGCTGCACACGCTCAGCACCTCTGAAAAAAAAAAAAAGGTAGAGTTCACTGATGTCTTAAAATAACAAAATCAATTCCTTTTACACTCCTGAGCCTGCTAAATTTTGAAAAACCCACTGTGAATTTGCTGAGTTATTGATTCAGTTCAGCTCAGTGCAATGCAAGCATCAGATGCAAAGTCTTTCTATTAGATCTGCCAGGTAGATCCAATGTTTGATTCTGTTGCTTAAGCCCTACTCACTAGCAGGGTGTCTTTGTACTCACTGGCATTTATACAGCAAAACATAATACTGATGCCATTTAATCAAAATTTCAATTTCAGACTTTTCAAAGTCAAGGAAAGGTAGTAAAAAGAACTCATGAAATCCTGCTCTAATGTAAATACCTTTGTTGTGGGATTCTCTTGAAAAATCAAGCATACCAACCTCTTTGTTAATTAGTGTTTGTCCAGAAAGAAAAGCATTTATCTCCCTTTTCTAGCTAGATCATCAGGACTTCCAATTTATGGATCTTGGGATGTTCAAACTAAAATTTGCAGTCTCCCTGGGCTAAACTCCCCAACAGTTTAATTCTTAGCTTTGCCCTTTTCCACCTGCCATCCTCTGCCTAATGATATCTGGGCCCAGAATCTTTGGTAGAACTCTTCTCTAAACAGCTACTGGAAAAGCAAGATTGTTGTTTCATATATTTTTCTTCCTGATAGGTTTCAGTTTAGATCAGCTCACCTGGTAAGTAAACAAAGCAATTTCTGCCTGGCCATTGCTGTTAAGGCTCATGGGCTGTGAAAGTTTAACCAGATTCTTTATCATCTAGGTTGTCCAAAGGAGGAGCCAGCAGATTGCCCTTCTCAATCCATATATAAAATTTTAAAAGCAGCCTTATTTTATGGATGTGCAAAACAAGCATTAAGATCAAATGTCCTGCTTCTTCTCCAGAAAGCTCTGCAAGGACTTCAGGTGCAACTTCACAGGCTCTGGTTTTCAGCTCTTTGTGCTAGAATGAAGCAGCAAGCCAAGCCCAGATGATCCCTAAGGGATGGGGAGTAAAGCAGAGCAATACAGCCAGCAGGACAGGCACTTCACCAGCCTGGGTCCAGCCTCATGGTACCTGATGGAGCTGAGCAAGGCAGCCCAGGGATGGCAGCCTGGTTCCACCATGAGTCCAGATCCTAGCAAAATGTAGGTCTTCAGCCAAACCAGGAGTGCAAGTCAGGATCAAGTCTGGTGATGGCTACTACAGAGAAACAGCCCAGAAGCCATCAGGAACGTTCATAGTGGGTTTCCAGCATGGCCCTCGGGCTGGAGACCAGATCCATGAGGTCCTTAGCTGGGCATGAGAGAACATACTGTGACATGACCAGAGACTGAACACCCAGACCTGAGCTTAAATGGAGCCCATAAGGCTGTGGGCAGAGGGTGTGGGTGGAGATCTCAGGTGAGGTTCATCATGGCCCATCAGTGCCCTCAGAGCACTGAAACACAAATGATATCTGCAATCAGGTAACAGATGATGGTTCTGGGGCAGCAGTAAGACCCCAACATGACTTGGCTGTAAGATAAGGGACTAGATGCATGGATAAAAAAAATTCCTCTTTTTTTGATTTTTTTGGGGTTTTTTTGTTTTGTTTTGTTTTGTACTTATCAACAATGAGAAGTGCACATTCTTCCCAACTGCATCAGCTTTACCCCAGTGTTAATGAGCACTGAGCATGCAACATTCTTGTTCTGCAAAGGACACACCATGCAGAAGATTTTAGGGGTAATTTCTTTATAGCATATTTACACTAAGTACAGATGCTGGGAAACAGAAAGCTAGAGTTTCCTCATCCTTGGAGGAAAAGAGAGAGGATGTGGGTCTTTCAGGCCTCAGGCAAAGAATGCTGAAGGAAGAGAATTCAGAAAACATACAAACAGAATCACTTCTGAGAAATGGCTTGATTTATCCAAGAAGATTAAAGTTTGCATGAGAGGAGAAAGTATGTACCTCATGTCTTTGCCCACAGCAGAGGGGTTGGAATTAAAGGATCTTTAAGGTTCCTTCCAACCCAAACCATTCTGTGAGTCAGCAAGCCCTAAAACTCACAGAAATTTTATAAATCTCACAAGATTTCTATTATAACCACAAAAAGGGGCTCAAGAAAATAAAACATTGCCAGTACTAAGGTTTATTATTGCAGAAAGGGCTAAAACTGGAATGAAGGCATATGAAGAGAGGGACAAATCCTGAGGAAATTAGCACAATTATTAACTTCACTTCTGCCAAAGTTTTCCATGAGTACTTCAGTTAGAAAGTGAGCTCAGCATCATACATAAGGACAAGCCTCACAATATGCTCAGCATTGCATACTGCCAACAAATTCTGGGCACTTGTCTCAGGCTTAAAAACCACCTTGTAGACAGACAAAATTTTACATAGTTGTCTGCCTATGTGTTTTTACAAGCATCAACACCTCTTCAAAAAAAAAAAAAGAGATTTGACCTTTCAGATATAAAATAAGTACTAGCTGAGCCTATAGCCCTGTTAAGAGTTTAAGGTGGAGATTAAGAATAAAATAAATCAGAAAGGAAGCTTTAAAAACCTTTAAAACAGTCTAATAAAAAACCCAACTTGCATGACCTTTTATCACATGTGAAGGGTAAGGAGGGATGAGGGTAGCTGTCTTCCTGCAACACTTAAAGAACCTAGAAATTATCCCAGATTCTATATAGGGAGTGAGGACTTTGTCATTACCATTCTGCCCCAGCTAGAGAGTAAGGTTTGGCATCCTTTACAGAGATACCATCTCCTCTCCTGCAACACAGATTCTTTCATGATATAGCAGACTTCTGCTGAGGAAAAGTGATTTAGCAAAGGCAAGGAATAAAATGGGGATGATCAGCAATGTTCTGCAATGTTCAGCTCTCTCTTGCTCCTTTATCTTCATAGCCATCACCACAGCCTCTTCTGCACACTTACAAGCCACATTTCACATGTCTGAGCTGTCCCGGGCAGCACCATGAATATTTCTGACATGGAAGTACATCTTATTTGGATAGCTCACTGCTCTTTCACTTTCTACCCTTAGACTGGACTCCTGTCCACTTGTGGAAGTGGACTTCAAAAGAATCTGGTTGCCAATTCCAGTGGGGAACTCCCATGAAAGCAAAGAATTTGTGTGCAACTTCTTAGTGGGGAAGAAACTATTGTGTTCTGGCCAGAATACCACGTTTTTAGTGCTGTTGTATGTGAAGAAGCACAGACTTTAAAACTAAGGAGCTCACCTTATCCTCTCCCACTTCAATTTCTAAGGATTGACCATTTCTAACATGAAATAATGCAACGATTACTTCAGTGTGTACACAGACTATTCAAACAAAAAGAGACAGGAAAAGAATTACACAATTAAAGACAAATAATTAACTCTACTCCCTACAAAATGGTCTAAATTCCAGGATGCTCAGACTACTGATTAAAATAAATTATCCTTGGATTTTTTATGCAAATATAAAGATGTGTAGCTTGTACCACAGTGCTGATTACCCCCATTAGTCATTCATTGTATTTGAGGGGTTAGCTTTCACTCTCATGCACATGCAAAGCTTTACAGCAGCATTCATAATTTCATCCCTGAGGAACAATGCTGGACTGACAGCATTGAAGTCTCATCTCTCTTGTTCAGTCAGTTACAGTCATGGAAGTTCTTGTGTAGCAAATCTCCCTCATACCAAGCTGCTTACCTCTGGCAGTGGAAAGAGGAATGAAAGCAAGCAGAGTTTCCAGTACTTTGTGCCATTACCCACTGAAATTATAATATCAAGGAAATACATTTGCCCCAAAGTCAGGTGCACACTCAGAAAACCATTTGAGGCCCTGTGAACCCCCATGTTACCTTTTTCTCCTGAGCAGTGAGATTAGGGGTTCTCACAGGTGCATGGGGTATTCCTTTCCTCTGACCTCTGTTTTCAGGCAAGGGGGATAGAGGGAGGCCACAACAGATTTCCTTCAGGCTGGTCATAATGCTGAGGTAATACAAGGAGGAAAGGCAAGACAAACTGGAGAAGTATAAGGAATGGGGAAAGGTTGCAGGCAAAGGAGATGCTAAGGGATTGAGATGTCCCACCACCCTGAGGTGATGTCAAAGGAGGCAGCCTGTGCTCTGGCTTTTGCAGACAGGCTGGTAAAGCAGAGAGGGCAGGTGGCAGAGGTGACACACCTCCCAGCTCTGTGCCATGCCATTGGCTCTTCCCTCCTCCCCCCAAATGAATGATTCACAGTTTTGCTGTTTATTCTCTGGGTGCTTTGTCAGCTGGTGCTGTGCTAAGCTACCAGAGCAAACTCAGTCACTTTCCAAATTATCTGATTCCCTCAATGTCCCAGTGAAAGTCACGTTCTGGTGCATGAACCTTGCCTGAGACCTCAAGGACTTTACATTTACATTTCTGTACTTTAGGAACAGACTCAAGTTAATGATTGTTATTCATGTCACTATTCATAAACATGGTTCAGCTAAGATGGGCTTTCCCTGTTTGACAGCTCTAGGTACAGGCTGTTTCTCAGATCTCATCAATTTGTCTTCTAGACAAAAGCAGTTGTCAATGATAACAGCAAAATTTCCCCCTTAGGTGTTTCTCTTAGCTCACAGACATGAATGGATTTTAGTAGTAGTAGGACACTGGAAATGTGCTCATTAGCACTGGTAGTGGTTTTCAGAATCCAGGCAATAACTGGGACAAAGAATTAAGGCTTTCATCTCTATGTCACTTTTATACCCTAAGGTCAACAAAGACTAGAAAGTCTTATGGTACTGCCATCCAGATATCACAAGTAAATTAATATAGTTAACTTTGATTTTGCACTTACAGTGCAACATCAGTTTTGGTCTCCATTTTGAGTAATTTTAAATATACAGGAGCTTCTTCACCTTTATTACATCCAGGGAAGTACAACTCGTGGCCATGGTATTTTCTCAGGTGCCACAGCCTAAGCCTGGCAAAATGAACAGGGAGAAATGTTTCAGAAGCTAAAACCTAGCAATAAAAAAATATGACACTGTCCCACAAAGGCAGCAATCAACAAGCAATGAAAACAAAGCACAATTATTAAATGACAGCATCTCATTAGTGTCACATTGAGTTTAGCTCTAGGACATATAGCACATCCCCAGCTCCCACTGAAGATGCTTGAGTTGAAAGAACTCAGAACATCCCAGGGGAGCTTAGTGCACAGCAGAGCCAAACCCTCTGAAGGATGCTAACTGTCATTTATGGCAGAATTTTGTTTTGTAATTATCCAGTATTTTCACTATTTCAAACAAAAGGCAAAGACAAAAAGGAAAGTAAAAACCGTCCATATTTTCAAATTTTCTATTTGGTTTTCTTATTAAAACCATACAAAAAAAATGAAGAAAATGGTAAAGTCAGAAAATTCTACCCCAAAACCTAGCTAAATAACCCTGCCTCACATGAACACTCCAAAGGGAAATGGCTCCATATTCTTCTTTTCATGACCCACATTCTCCAAATCCTTTTAAAGTCTGATCCTGTACACACATGAGCACAAGAATAACCTCATCCACACTTGGTTCCCAACAGACAGGCTTCCCTCCATGATGTTCAGCAGAAGTTAATGGCATTCTGTCACTGTGAAGTGTGAAGAAAGAAAAAATTAATTTGGGTGGGAGGAACTCACTTCCTGAATTAAAATTATTTGGCAGGCTGAACACTTTCACCCCCTGATCGCTACATGCTGGAGCTTCTCTGGGGCCCTGTGAGCTTTGTACTGGAGTTACCTGAGAAAAATCAACTTGGGGACCATGCCCAGTGTTGGCTGGGGCAGGCAGGATTGGCAGTGGTGCCAGAGGAGACACCCCAGGTTCTCTGGGAAGTCACAAATCCCCTCACTGCCTGGCTTGCCCCAGCTCATGTCTGTGATTATGGACAAGTTCAGGCACAATTTACTTCTTTTGTTCACAGTTAGGATTTTCTATTCCTGCCCATGAAAATTTAAACTTCTGTTTCCTGAAAAGATAACTTAGCAAATACATAGTGTAGGGTTCTTAAAATGACAGTTTAATTCTTTTGTTTATAGTGAATTTCTGTGATGTGTCCATCATCTTCAAAGCATTTATTTTTACTACTCCTGTATTTCTTGGACTGACTGCATGTACCCTGCAGTAAAAGAGAGGCTTCAGCAAATTTGGAGCAGAGTGTGCTGTCACATGGATATGGGGTTAGTCTTGTTTTGGTTTGGGTTTTTTGTTTGGTTTTGTTAAGGTAGTTTTTCCTTTTCAAAACCAAGCTTAGCAGATATGATAATTGATACAGATCAGTAGAAACTGCTTCAAGAGAGTAGTGAAGCTGTTATTTTTTTCTATTATTAATTTTAAACAGTTCTTTCTTGGTGAGAACTTATTTTCTGTGATTGTGATCGTGCATGTGCCCGTTTGTACAACGTGTGAGCCGTACCTAAACCAGTCCCCGAGGCCACCCCGCTTCTTCCCGTCCTGGGGATGCCTTCTGGGTGCCCGGGCAGGGGCTGCTTCCCCGGGGCGCCGGGCAGTGCCCGCTGCAGGGCAGATGTCATGTGCCGGGCGGGCTGGCAGAGGGTGCTACAGGGACGACAGCAGGGACAGCAGGGACAGCAGGCAGCGGGCGGGCTGCGCAGGCTACCGCTGCCCTGCGCAAACACACACACATGTAAACACGAACACATCTAAAAACACGGACGCACAAGCGCACACACGCACCGGCTCCTGGAGATGAGGAAAAACAACGCCTGAATCTGAGTGCAACAAGGACGACGGGGAGGTGCGGAACCGACGCAGACCCATCCTCTTCCACCCTAAAAAAAGAAAAAAAAAAAAAAAAAAAAAGCCACATATAAATAACAGGAAGAAGATCACATGTTATAATAATCCTCTTCGCAGCCAGACAGGACCGGAGAGGAAAAATGCCCAGTTAGGACTGAGTGATGTGCTAGAGGCTGACAGGGAGGCAGAGACAAAACTCGAATATAACTACCCAGCCCCCGGGAGGGAAGGAATCCCCCAACCCTAAACCTTGGTACAGCAGGAGGGAGGAAGGATCCTCTATAGCCCCCTCCCCTTTCCTACCCCCCCTTGCCTGGGCGCTGGGTACTGCACTCCTACCCCGGGCACGGCAGCCCCTGCCCCTGCCTGTCCCCCCCGCCCCTCCCCGGGCACGGAACCCCTCAGTCGGTGTCGGGGGCCGCGGTCCAGCCGCGGAGCCGGCAAAGGGATTTCCCAGGCACCGGCACCGGAGATCTGGCGCTGGGTTTGTTTTTTACTCATATCCCCTGGCGCTCGCTGTGTGAAGCAAATCCTCTGGAGGTAGGGAAGAAGTGGCTTCCGTGACAGCGGAGGGAGGAGGGAAATAAAATAAGACCCAAAATCTACAAGAAAGGAAAAAAAAAAAAAATAAAAGAAAAAAAGGAAAAAAAATAGAGGGAAGAGCCAAGAAAGCACTTGCTTCTCATCATCTTTCAGGGAGAAACGCCAGCTCTGTTCTTCTTATGACCCTATGCTGCAGGGAGCACAGGGAAGGAAGGTACCGGGGCAGCCCTCCTAACAAAGCAGGGTTCGGGCTCCCCCGGTTTGCAGCGGCTGCGGGAAGTGCGGGGAGCGGGGCGGCGGGGGGGAGGGGGATTGGGAAGGTGGCCAGTGGGAACGCAGGCAAAGCCAAAAAGAAGCTCTACCAAAAACAAGGAGCAGAAATGAAAGTTTCGAAATAGCATCCGAACAACCGCGAAGGACCGGACCGAAGAGAGCTCTCGGCGTCGCAACAGCCCCCGATGGTGTGTGTGTATCCGAGGGGCTGCGTCAGGGATGTGAACGTCCCCTGCTCGCTGCATGGAGAGGGGTAAAGACACAGAAAATCCTTGTTATTTATTTATTTATTTATTGGAAGCAATGTACGGGTGACACCCAGAAGGCATCCGAGCCCTGAAAAAAAAAAAAAAAAAAAAAAAAAAAAAAAAAAAAAAAAAAAAAAAAAAGCAAACAGCAAACCCCAAACAAAACAAAACAAAAAAACAACCAAAAACACCTCTGGATGCAAACGAGAGCAAGAAGAATAAGGCAGCAGCCTTGACCCCCTTACACTGAGAGGAAGGTGAGCAGAAAGAAAGAAAGAAAATACAGAAAAGCCATGCAAGGACCAAACCTGTAGATTTCTGCAGCAACTCTTTTTTGCTTCACTGAGGACAGATATTTTACTGACAGCCATGCAGCATAAAGGCATAATGCTGATTGTGTTCTTGGAATATTTTATTTCTGGGCATGGGGAAGCAGGTAAGCAAAATAAATCAATTTTGACATTCATTAAACAGTTTATCCTAAGTTTAGCAAGGTGAAAGGAGATAGAAATAATGTCTGTTTGTTGAAAAATGTATGTCAAAATCTTTATTTTAGGCTGGATTTTTATAAGTAACCTGGGTTGGTCACTGACTATAGATGCTTCTTATTCCCTGCAGTACACAGGTCTATAGCTCAGTCTCCTTCCAGAGACTTACAATAGGACGTACAGTTTCATACATCCTTAAATAAATAGAAAAGTGTATTATTATTGTTAATAAAAGAAAAATAAGAGAGAAAGAAAGACATAGATGCATAGAAATATTTGTGTTGAGATGAAACACTGCCTTCCTAGGCAGGACAAGAGTGAAATGACAACATCCTTGGGCAGCATCACTGTAGAAGTCTGAATTATTCCCTGTTAATTTCATTTTGCATCATTGAGAATCAGAGATGCTGTTTTAGGAAATACTCTTTATCCAAGACAGTCCATTCATTCAGTGTATTCACTGAGTTAATGGTTAGCATACAGTGGACAAGATTAAAGTAGTATTAGAGAGAAAATGGATTAGTACAGAAAGAGAAGTTAAGTTGTGTGTGTGTATGTGGTTTTACAAATAAGCATATACAGGAGTGATACAGCTGTGATGGTATTTACATAGGGTCCTAAAAATACTTGGACTGTGATGGAGACAAATTCCTTAAGGGAAAGGAAACAAAGCATTAGATTCTTTTCTTCTTGCTGTGGTTTAATACATAGGGGTGGGGTAAACCTTAAACTCTTTAAGGTTTAAAGAGATTGATTATCCACATCAGGACAGAAAAAGGAAGATAAGTGTTGACAAAGCAACAATACATCCTTCATGAATTTTTATTTTAATACTGACTTGGGATCTCTCTCTCTGCACAGGAAAGCATGCCAGGGGTTTAAATTTCACTTGTGTGCTCTGAGTACTAGGACAGGAACAACACTCTACCTGCTGTGATTTCAGAGATAGAAGTGTTCAACTACCCTGCAAGCTTCAGTGAAGTCACAGGCAGATCAGGTGGCTTCATCTCAGATTATTCCCCAGCTAGAACCTTCCTGATAACATAAACATCTTATTCCCATGAATGCAAGAGTTATTTTCTTAAGAACTCAAAACAGCTTATGAATTTACAAAACTGTCATACTACTCAGTGACTCAACTGAGAAAAAGGTTGGCTATTGCAACATGACAGGGAATGAGTGGGGGGAGGACATGGTACCTTAGTGCTCTTAGCATCTTATCACAGCCATTCACTAGTATCCCAGGCTAGGACTTTCCCTATAGGATACAAATGTTGACCCACAGCACAGAAAGGTTACAGAGATGTTTCATGAAGTTGCCAATATTGTGAAAAGCAGCCTGTTACAAACTAGCCTAAGTCTGCTGTGCATCCAATTCACAAAGTGAACAAGAATCTTCAAGGAAATGCAGCCCATAAGTGACTGCCTAGAAGGTGAATTTGAGGGATGGGAGTGTGTTCTGTGTGGAGCAAACCACACACACCATAATGGTGTGGCACATATGGAAAAAAGGAAAATAATGGGATATTGAAGGTGACGATGCTAAGTATTCAATGTCAATTTAATTAAATATATGCTGCTTAGCTAAGAGGTTGCATGAACCATCAGCCTGTGAAAGCACAAGGGTTACCTGTTCAGTTTTGGTTTGGTTTGGTTTGTTTTTTAAGAAGCAATGCCAAAAAAATCCTGAATTAACCATGAATCTTTGCAGGTCCTGTTACAGCCAGGGTCAGTACCATTCAGCCTGAGGTTAGTTCAGACACTTCTTAGCCAATCTATACAAAATGATTTTGAAGTCTCAGCATTTTCCTGGGCAGAGAGGTTTACAAGGAAGTATGCTTTTTGCATGCTTTACTAGCCTATACAGTAAGTGCCCTTTTCAGCCCTATAGTTGGTCCTTCCTGGTCAGAAGTGAAAGAAATTGATGGGGCAGTTGTGTGGAGGACACATGGAGTACAGTATTTGTGGGGAGTACACTATTTGCCTTCTGCATTCCCTTTGCAGAGAAGGCAATTGTCACTATTGGCTTCTTATGATGCCAAGGGAAAACAAAGCAAACCAAACCAAACCAAAGTGGTTTTATATGGTAAGATGTGACATTTGGGTGATCCCCTAGTCTTATGCAGGTGGAGGGCATTATCCCCCCTCAAATAAACTCTGCAGGGGTCTCAAAACTCTTACAAATTGGGACAGTTAATGGGTCTGACAACAGCTTGGGCTCTTGCTACAGCAAGAGGGGCCCCCAGGGGAGCAGTCCCCAAGGGGTGCAGTGCCTGGGCCAGCTCTGTACCCCAGTGGCAGCTCAAAAAGAGGGCATGGTGGGGCCAAAACCACCCATTTTTAGAAAAATCAATTGCAGGACCTGATTGTCAGCAGGGTTTGGGCTCCTCTGATATGTGGTTATTCAGCTCATCTGTAAATGAAACCACAGATGCTGGAGCCCACATTTGTTCCAGGAAGGATATGAGGAGGCAGACTGCAACTGACCACAATGGAATATTACCCAGACCTAGGATGTTACTCTTCTGCCCATGCCTCAGGTCATGGAATAAGAAGTTCATAATCAGAAAGAAAATACATTGAAATGCTTATCAAGTAATAACCATGCTCTGGTTTCATAGCATATTCAGAACTTCACCTTTTGGGTATTTAAGAAGGCTGGCTCTTTAGCTACAGTTATCAGGGCTATTTTAGTGCAGAAATACATCAAGTTAGTCATAAATGGCCGAAGACTTGATAAACTTATTCTGTGTTGGCTCCAGACAAACCAAAAGGTGAAACAGCACTTCTGCTGCAACCAGCATTGAGAGATAAAGATCTAGGTCTAATTAATAACAACTTGAGCAATTCATGTCCTCAGGGTGATTAGTTTTAAAAGAACATTTTAAAGTTTTGAGTTATTGAGAAAAAAGTCAAACAGATCTAGAACAAGTGAAACCCAGGCTAGACATACACACTGCAATTGCTCCATCAAAAACATAGAGGAAGATGTCCAAAGGTTTTAATGTTTACATGTTGCTCAGGACTGTGATATTTCCTCTCCTACCTCACTGTAGGGGACCTGAACACACAAAATCATAAATTTGCATATGGAAAAGAAATAAAAATTCCAATTCAAATAACTCAGAAAATATTAGGCATCTTTCCAGTCACATCAGCAAGCTTTGACTGAGTTGCCATATGACCTTTCTTTTGTCAGGTATCCAGTGGAGGGAGAACAAAAAACCTAGAAGGAATTGAACCTGTTTTTAGTTAATGTCTACAATTTTTTGTTGCATGACAAAGCTCTGAAGTAAGACATTTTTGATTGAAATGGTACCTCAGGACCAAAGGGAGGATGACCTCCCTTGAATTGTGTGATTCCCTCATCACTGGATAACACCCTTGTTATAACATGTGCTGGGCTTGTGCCATTGACCTGAAACCTTGTGGCACAGCTCTGAGGTATCCAAAAGCTAACAAATAAGTCAATCATACCACTTATGGAGCCAAGACTTCCTCCATGGAGTAAAAGCTCATCAGCTAGCATGCAGTACCCATGCACAGTCAGATTGTTCAGTTCTTTATGAATTATTCAATGAGTCCTCCTGGCAGTTGGGATTTGTTGTTTGTTTGCCTGGTCACTGTTTCTCTTCTGCAGTGGTCCCCCCCTTGCTGTCCAGATTCAACATCTCATCTTATTTCCAGAGAATCAGTGAGTGATGGATTGGCTGTGTTGTCATTGTGGCCAAGCAATGTTCTGTTAATTGATTTCTTTAAAAGCAAGGCTTTTAATCGACTGCAAATTTTGTTTTCCAACCTCTCTCCTTTTCTAAAACTCCCTTCTGCTAATTTGCACTTTGTTCTTCTCCCATTTTCCCAATGACACAGCAGTTCAGACAGGAACTGTTTATTGATGTTGCTGTATTAGCAGGCAGAGCTGACAAACCTTGTGACTGTTGTTCAGGAGGACAACCATGTTGTTCTTCCTTGTCCAGATCCAGATAAAAACAGCTGAAAAACTCAATACAAGACTAAGAGCCCATTTATGAGAAATGTAAAAAGCAGTAATGCCCTTTAAAAATATTTCCTCTTTTACTTTCTTATATTCTTGTCTGCAAAGCTTCCCCTATATAACTCCTTAAATTTAGATGTCCAGCATCCTATTTCCTCTATTTCCTTAAGTGGTGTGATCCATCAATAGAGATGGACTTTCTTTTAATTATATGGTATATTTATCCACAATCCAATAGCATTTGTAACACGGACCCATTTTTAATCAAATGCAAGTAACCTGACCCTTAATCAGAGCTAATGTTTGTTCAAAGCTCAATTGTAAGACTGGTACCACTTAAATTCTCTGAAGGCAAAGCTGACACCTTTCTGCAGCACTGAGCAAAACCACTTAATATCCAATCTACTTTAAACATTGAAACTGCTGTGCTTTCCTTATTTCCAGTAATTTCTACCAAAGTGCTTGGACATCAACATGAATCTAAATGCCACTTAAAAGGACATTCTTGTGGCATGAAGTTGTAGCTTGTTATATTTTTGCTGACCAGCAAGAGTAGGTTTATCTTTATTTCATTAATTTTTTGTGACTCACTGAAACTCACCCTACAGAGCATAAAAAAAATTTGCAGTTTCAGATGCTCTGCAAAAAGAAGGAAGCTGTAAACAACTCTTGTAGAGACCTGAGTCTCTTCTACAGCACAAAAAGTCTCAGAGAAATTACAAGGAACTTTCCAGATTAAATCTCTGAAGTTCCTGGTGTTCCCTTGTAATTGTAATAGGCTCAGATGGAATAACAAATTCATAATCAGAAAGAAAATACATTGAAATGGTCATCAAGTAGTAAGGATGGTTTGAGAACTTCATGGAGGATCTCCAGTAGTGCTAAGAATCACCTTCTCAGTCGAAGCTGGGGAGCAAAGAATAGAACTGATAGATCCAGACATCCCCTTTCCTCTCCAGCTGATGTCTTCAACTCCTCTCATGAGAATTCATCCCTCTGCTGGCACAGGGAGAGGTGGTGGGACTGAGGAGGAACAGCTTTCATTTCTTTCATCCAAGGACTACTGGGTGCACATGTGATTCAGGCACTGCTGCCCTCTAACCTCTGCCAGTCTCTTAGGACTTCTTTGGGATACTAAAACCAATCTTGGCCAGCCCATTCAAGCCACTGGTGGAAGACAACTTCTACCAGGAGGAAACCTACTGTGTCTCCAGACACCTGCTCTTTCCTTGAGTCTGCTGCTTACAATGTCTGTAAGGCAACACACACTTTAAGTCCAACTTCTGAACGCGGCTTCCACCTCTTTTTAAAAGTAACCAAGAGGATTTTTGGGTTATCTGTTTCTTCACCATATGAAGTTTATGCTACTTTATGCTGTATGTAAGCTTAAATGGCACATGCCATTGGCCAGTGGGATTCAGTGGACATACAGCAAGGTCACTGTGTGCACTAATCCTGGGAAGCAAAATTCCACAGCAATGCGGACACATTTTTTCACCTTAAATATTTCTTTTGGGGAGAGTGACATCAATTTCATCCAACTAAATTTACATTTTGAGTATTTTTTATAAGGCTGAATTAGAATCGCTTCTTTGACCTGATTTGATTTTAAAACTAATTTTGCCTGATGAAAGGCTGAATATAAACCATGTAGGGATTTCAAAATTTGACCTAGAATGCTGAACAAATAGCAGACCTTTGAACTGTTCCTAGACTATTCAGGGTTTATGGTCATCCTATGTTTCATTGGAAAGGTCATTTCCTGTAGGACTTCCATGCAGTCATCTGACTTGTGACCTCTTGGATTAGATTTATGACCTTGCAAGGTCAGACATTAACTCATTCTAGACTGTTAGGTTGCAAAAAGAACATTGTAAGCCATTAAAAAAGCAATTTTCTCCAGTATATTAATAAGGCTTTGGAATGAGCCCTTTAACTCCAGTGTTACAAGACACTAGTGATTCCCAAACAATCTTAAAGCCTTATAGGTATCCCTACCTTTCTGACTTTAGAAATAAATAAATAAATATCATGAAGATACAAAAAGTTTGCCAGTATTTGCAAATTTTGCAGAGTATAGACACTGACTGTCATGTTTAAGGTACAGAAACCAAAGAAAGACTTGATTTTCATCTCTGCTAAGTATTAGCAGCTCCAGCTGATCTCAATAGGAGCAGTAGAATCTCAACACCCCTCACAATTGTGCCAGGAGTGCATAATTACAGAAATAGATGCTTTCTATATGTGTTCATATGTGTAAGTAATGTCTGCAATTTGTTGGGCAGGAATGATCTCTTTTCTTAATGTATCTACAGAGTATAGGACAGTTTGACTTTGCATTCTGATGACAGTGAAAATAAATGCATTGAATAGATTCAGTCCTCAGATACACAGTTTTACTAGAGTGAAAGTAAGAAAACACCAGATTTCTGTGGCTAGACATAAAATGCAACAGACCAAGGCAACTGTGCTTTCAACACAAATCAAAATTAAGTATGATAAGCATAAGTTTTCTAAATACCTCAGGAGCTAGACAAGGAAAACAAAGATTTGTTGGGAAACTCACCCCAAACTTTGTGTGAAAAGACAAAGTAGTTCTCCTTAGAAGAAGTCCTGTTGTATGTTAGTCCCCAAATGAGGACTTCAAATATTTGCATGGTCACCCATATCACAGTCTGAGAACTATTTGAGAAATTCTACTCAGTTGTGTTTCTTTTGCCTGTCTTTCTCAGATCCCACGAGGCTACGAGCCTTCCGCTGCCATGGCCGTTCCTGCAACCCTCCAGTGGGAAACCTTGCAAGAGGGAGGACACCAGTCACCCTGACCACGTGTGGCCAGAACAGTACAGAGCTGTACTGCTTCTACCCAGGCCAGAATCTCCTGCATCAGGTCTCCCATGTCTGTGGGCAGCCTCATTGCACCAAATGCAATGCCAACCAGCCTGACAACTCCCATCTCCCCGCTGACATGACAGACGATTTCTTTGCAAACCCCAACTCCTGGTGGCAGTCTGCCCAAGGAGTACATAGGGAAGAAATCAGACTGGACTTTGAAACAGAATTCTACCTGACCCATGTCATTGCTGTGTTCAAGTCACCTCGCCCAGCTGCCATGGTGTTGGAAAGATCCCAGGACTATGGGCAGACTTGGAGGCCCTACAAGTATTTCTCTGCCAACTGTACAGCGACTTTCGGGCTCCAGGATGATCTCATTGAGGAGGCCTCCATGTGCACTTCCAGGTATTCAGATGCAGTGCCCTGCACCAGAGGAGAGGTAAGCAATAACTGAGGTTTCATCTAAGTTTCATGTCAAAGAGCTGAAGACTAGCTGAAAAGCAGAGAGTATGTGCTCAAAGAGATAAATCAAGAAAGGTATCTCCTCCCCAAGGCTTTGTGTTAAGAAAATAAAGGGAAACAAGAAGAGAAATCACGTGTCAGTGAAGATATGGAAATGCTCTAACACATTTGCTTTATGAGAGTTGCACAGGATAGGATTGACCTTGCTAGTTTTACCTTGCAGCTGCCAACAACTGAACTAGAAATCTGACAAAGTAGCTGTAGGGAAATACACATTTGTAGAGTGATATATCCAAACTTTTTCTACTTTAGGATGATGAGCTGCATGGTCTTTCTTCTTCTTCTCTATACAAAAGGTACTATGTGGCTGGACTTGATGCACTTGAGAAGAAAGAAACTAGTGTACTATGCCTGGGACAGGGAAACATCAGTAAGGAGAGACTGAGTTCATCTTTGTGCACCAGGCTGGGAAACATCTCTGCATATTAGAAATCCAGAGCAGATCATCTGACTGTTAAACTTGTTCCTGGAGCAGGTAGTCTGCTGGTCAGTTGTTGTGATTCAACTAAGTTAGTAAATGCAAATGCATTCAATATATAGAGGTTACAATTTGCCACGTCAATACAGATCCTAGGCAACTAATACAACTTTCTACTCTTGTGTGCCTTCCAATAAAAAATCTGGAAGCACTTTGCAAGATCCATTTAATGATCTTTAGCACACAAATAAGAGCCTTATTGCCATTTCACAGATGTGGAAAGAGAAGCACAGAAAGGTAAAGCATTTCATGGTAAAACAGGACAATTCTGGTTGATTAAGGAGCAGAATACAGGGTCTGAGACAAATGCCTTGGAATTAAATGCAAAACACTATTCCTTCTGTAGTACAGTGTCCCCTGTTGCCCTGCACTCTCTTGGTTTTAATGCTTACTAAACCTTGGGGAATATCATGAAGTCCATGTGTTGCTGCTACAACAAATCTAAGAAGTGGATGTCAGAGAATCAAATAATGAAACATTCATCCAACACAAGCCTTTGTGATTACAAGTGTCAAAATGATTCTGTCAGCTTGGGCAACAACTACACTGAAATGAATATGTGTCTGCTTAATCAATATACACTGTGCTAGCAGCTTTTAGAAAACAATAGGAATAGTAAGGATAGACATATTTGCAAGTCATACACCTGCAGATCCCAAATAATTCCATGAGCTGTTACATGAATTGAATGCATGGAGAGGTCACTTTCTCCATGGGCTAGAGAGCTGAAGCTTTAAAGGAAGACACAGGAATCTGTATGGCAGCTTAACAGAGAACAAGACAAATACTGTTTCACAGCACATAAACCCAAGAGGATTCTGAAGTTCTGGACTACAGAGAGCTCTTAATCAGTCCATGAAATGCCACGATGGCAAGGCTGCAAAAGCATCAGGCTTTTTAGGTCAGCAATGTGACACAGCAGATTCTTTTGTGAATGAAAATAAAGGAAGGCAGAGTATAGTTATTTAAAGTGATACCTGATCAGATTTGCCTGACTGACACTGCTTCTCTTAACTACAAGTCTCACAAGAGCTTTGCCCACACATCTCAGAACTGCAATTTTACACCTTATTTTAAAGACGTCACAAATGTCACCAGGATATCCCCAAAAGCACTGATTTACAACTGATTTGGAAGGAGGATGATTAAATCTCCCCAACTACTTTCTGTAGTGCTTTCTTCTTCTTTTTCACCTCCACTCTTGACTTATCCAATTACTATTTATCCAATTACTGTTCCTGCCTAAGCCTTGGATGGCTGAGGAGCTGACATCACAAGCTGACAACATTTCTGAAATGATCAAAACTGTTTCCACTTAAATGTTAATTAATGCTCTGAGATAAATACCAGTTTTATCTGCTGAGGGGGTTCCACTCCTTACTGGTTTTTCTTGAGCATTGTGCAGTTCACTTGGAGAAGAGACACAAATTCCTTTACAACAGAGCACAAAAGGAATGAAAAAAAGAAAGCCAAACCAACTAACAACAAAAAACCTGATGCCTTACTAAGAACATTTAGGTTTAAAATTCACATGGGACACATCATGAAACAAGATTTCAGGTTAACTGGCTTCCAGAATTGAGAATGTCAGTGTGAAAGGAGAAGGGGGTAGAGCATTGATAAACTCCCATGGATCTCCATAAGTCAACACACTCTGATAATCTTCCAAGACCACTGAAAGAGGCTTTTCCTGGGAACATGATGGGAAACTTGGCAAAAGAGAAACTTTTAGGAGACTAGAATAAAAGCGAAAGACATTTGGTTGACTTATGTATCACTCTCAAAACAGAATCTATTGCATCACTCTGTTGAGCTGTATCCCTTCTCTCTTGCAACTTATCCCTTATCTTTCACCTCTGACTATCTTTCACATTTTCATTGAATCTCAGATATAGTAGAGCTGAGACAGAAGGTGTCATGCATTGGGAATCAAGTCCTGTAGAAATGAAAGCAGATGACTTCCTAATGTCTCTTGCAGTTCTCTTTTACACCAGCATTTACTCAGTCCCTAACTTCTGATCAGATCCAGAGTAGCTCTGGAGCTAGAATCTATCTATTTGAAATCCTTGGTCACCCATCTTAATTCTTTTGACAATAAACTTGCTGTCCTCATATTTTCTGGTCTAGGAGGCAGACCAATTTAGTCACTGCCAATTGTCTAAACATCATTTTCTTCATATGAAGCACTACAAAACCGAGACCCAACCTTCTAAGCTTGTAGACACTTTGCAGTCAAAATGTTCTACTAGCATGTCTTATGTCCTGGCCTGTTAAATACCCTTTGATTTGACTGTTGACTTCTGTCACTTAGAAATTATATATTATATGGGAAATGATTTAATATTTTTGCTTCTTCTTCTAATCTTTATACTGTTCTTAAGGGAGAACATTCTTAACTATTCTTAAGGGAGAGCAGTTACTGCTGCACTCATCAGCTTCAGAATGCCAACCTCCAACATAACATTGTGAACCAAAACCAATCCCACCTTTTTAAGTTCTGTTTATCTACTCTAAGTGCAGATACTGACAATGCCTGCATGAAGTCTTATGCACCAGCTGAGATCTTTTTTAGCTACTTGTCTAACCATCTCATTTTCAAATTTAAAAACTTTCTACTATATAGTTATGGAGCCTAAAATAATTCTTGAAGTCAGTTAATGTAAATCAAAACTCTGGCCCAAACAAAAGGAGAAATTACCACAATGTTGCATCAGACATTAGTGCTACTTAAAAGTTCAAACATCATATGGGGGAAACAGGGAATATTTCAACCTGCATCCTGACAGCACATGCACTCAAGGATCTGAGAGATTAAAAGCACATTTGTAATAAACTGGAATATCAGGAAATGAAAGCAAATGTTCTCCTCCATCGAAGATGATATTTGCATGAAAGAAAGACATTAGCATGCAAAGCAGGGTAGAACACTGACCTGCTTATAACCACCAGACCCAAAAGGACACCCTTCCCCTATTGGGTCTAGCTAGAGGAAAGGAGCTTTGAATCAAAGGCTGGTTCATTTATGTGAGTGTCTGTGTGACAGATGACACCAATGAAGTGTGATATAATAAACCCATTAGTGGAATTCACTGGGGGCTTGAAGAATTGTGTATGCCTGAATTAAGTAACTTGTTTCTATGGCAACATGTTAACTGTGCCTTCTGCAGGAGACCTGTTCATTCTCCATTTTGCATCCTGTGGTGACCTCTTTAGGGACAGAAGTCCCCAGCAGTGCCTTTTGTCAAAGATGAGTGGTCTCACTTTGTGGCTAAAAGACTTTAATCACTCTTCTAACCGCACTCTGTGAATGCCAGATCAAGAGATGGTGTGATGGGATTCATGCAGTTCTCTCTTCTTCAAAAGACACCAGGTTATTCGGGCAGAAGCCACAGTCAGCCACAGCCCTATAGAAGGCCTTTTCCTATACAGTGACACTAAAGACCTCTCCTGCACTTCTCCAGCTACAGGGACTCCCTCAGCAAGTTATTGCAGAGGGGACCACTTGCACACAGACACCAACCCAGGCCAGGGCCAGGGTTCCGTGTGGATTGGATGTGATCCTGTTCCAAGGACCTAAATTTTTGCTGTCTTTTCTCAGGCTTTTCTTTTACAGTATTCATCACCTTTTGATAAACAAAAGAAGATATTACAGACACACGTACACCTCATTAAGTGGCAGCATCAATAATTCAAGATATCACCACTGAGGCTTCAGTGGTTTCTTAGGACTGATCTCATTTAGCAGTGGGCTGACTTAATATAGAACCATGCTCAGCGCATCACAAGGTTGAATTCCTAGTAGCTAAGATTCAGGGCAGGCAGGTCTTGTACTGCAATGACTTGTCCCACAGTCAGCAAGCCTGGCCTCTCTAAGTTGCATGATGCTTGGGTTATTCAACTTCCAGCCGGAAAGAATTCCAGGAGGGATTAGTCACTAGTGAAGGTAAGTGCCCAAATGTTATGACTAGGGCTGTCTGTTCAGCATTTCTTTTAACTTGAACTGTAGAGGAGATAAAATGCAGAGGCAAGTTGAGAGGAAGCAGTTAACACCAGCAGTGTAAACAAGCAGATAGCACTGCCAGGTCCTGCTTCCCTGGAGGAAGAATTAAGGGGCTCAAGGATTTGTCTCTGAAGGGAATGTGAACTGACATGAGACCAGCCCAGCATTCCCATCCCTGGCAAGTGAACTTTAGGAGGTCACCCAGTGTCCTACTCTGACCTGGTTTGTTCTGAGCCATTTCAGAGACACAGAATCTTAAAAACCAGCCAGAAAGTTGCAGTAGGTTTTTGGTTTTGTTTTGTGGTTTTTTTTAAGAATTGCTTCTACATTTCCCGAACATATAAAGGAGCAGATAGTTAAATATTTTTGTTTCTCTTGTTTGGAGCCATGCAGCTGCAGCCATGACATTTTTTTTCAAGTCTCAATTGTGAAAAAAATCTTGTCTAGATGCTATGAATGTTAGAGAAACATTGTCATAATTTTCAGACTCCAGCAAAACACTGAATTGTTTGCTCTACAGTTGGTGTGTGGACACACAACAGTGTCATGGGGAGACTACAGACTCAGCTAAGTCTGTCCATGTCTTAGATTTTAGCCAAGACGTAGGCATAAGAATGGCTCCACTTATAAGAAGTGGATGCTCCCTCATGACTATATGGCTTGGTTGACATTGGTTGACACTGACAGTGATGGGTTGTTTTAACTTCTCCTGACAATTCAGCAGAGAGAGTGAAATGAGTCTCCTGGTTCTCAATCCAGTTCCCAGACGAGCTGTCTGCATCACAGAACTCCTTATGCCACCCTTTGCCATTTCAGAGCAAACGTCATTCCTTGTAATGAAAAAGGACAAAGCACATTGTGGGAATGTGCAAAATGTTCACACAGCCCCATGTAAGGTGGTGATGTGTGGAACGGAAGGAATTTTATCCACTCCCTGTATCCAGATTGAAGGGTTTTGTGCCCAATAGACAGATTTTGTACTTCAACTACAATATCTGGCTTGATAGAACATTCTGCTTTTCCCCATTATCCTTGCCCTTTTACACAGACATAGATTTACATCTGTGGATAGCCTGTACCTACAGAAGACTTTTTTTTTCTTTTTTTTTTTTTTTTTGTGGAAGAGAAAAAGTCCATAAAACTCTTCAGATTTGTCTGCTTCTAACTTCAGATGTGTACTCTTTCCCCATCATCATATTGGCAGCAATGCCTAAATATTAATATTAATGCCACACTGACTGGGTTACTGGAATAACCTCAAAGCAAATGCAAACTGAAGGAACATTGACCCTTTCTGGTTTGGAAAATACAGGATGCATTCAGTATAATACTGTCTTGGTAGTAGCTAAGTTTACCCAGACCAGAAAAATTTTAAAAATCAAACAGTTATTTATTTATCAATCTATCATATTCTGCACTGGCTTCTAAATTTTCTTCACTGGGAGGACAGAAAAGAGATGGATCTTTACTAAAAACCACTATCCCCCAAATTGTCAGAATGGTCCTTCTAATAGCTAAGAGAATAGCTGGACTTTCTTTGTTCTCTGAACAGTATTTCAAAACAGGAAAGAGACTGCTTCTTAGAAAAGACTACTGTACCACAAGATGGAAGAGTTCATTTTAGTCAAGGGGTCCATCAAATAAATCAGAGGATATTTGCCACTGGGTAGAAAAAATTCTTGTGTTTACTATTCCTTTAAGAACAAAATCAACTCACATGAAAATCTCTTAATGAAGAGGATTTAGGACTGATGAGAGTTTTTATTGCAGCTTCCTTCTGATGGGCCTAGTATAAGCACACAGGCATTTCTGATCTCATTAACCTGATTGTGTGCAACGTGATCAACATAGCTTAAGGATGATTTGGAATATTAAATTATTGTTCTGCACAAGGATCTTCTTTTGTAGGAGGCCATGCATTGGCAGTGCCCTCCATTTATTACTCATATTCCTTGACCTTAGGCTATAAGCTTGCAAGGGGGAACCTTTGTTGTGTCCACATCGTTTCTGACTAATGCTGGCTGGAAGATCAAGTTAAGAAAACAGAATTATCTGCATCAAGAATGGAGAAGCAAAACATATGGCAAGAAATCAAAAATCTGAGACACTGTCTCTGGAATGAAGACGACCTCTTGACTGGCGATAAAGCATCACCCCCCATGAAGCTGTGCCAACTTGTGTACAGCAAAGCCAATCCTTTAACAGTAGCTTACCTTTTTTAGCTTTGCACACTTATACAATGCTCTTCAAACTTCCTTGCTCTTAGAAAGGTCATGAGAGGACAGAGTAGAGACCATCTTTTTGAGGCACAGCTGATGGACTTGTAAAAATGAGAATGACAAATATGCGCTTGATAGCAGATATGCAGATAAGCATGAATGTCCTACTCAGCATTCAGCTCTAGTGTCAGCTTCTGATTATAAGGGAAACTCAGGATCTAGGATGTATTTCCACAAAGGGTAGAGACCATAGCAGTGCTGAATACCTTCAACTTCCACACAGTTTAATGGAAACAGAAGGATTTCTAAGGTGATTTCTTAGCAGACTTAATTAACATCAGATTTTCTTCTGCAGCTTTGTGTGTGCTGCTGTCAAAAAAGCTGTACATTGATGTTTAGAAAAATGACTGGGAGATTGTCTGTTACAGAAAAAAGAACATAGCTTACACGGAGCTAACAGATAGAGATTAAATTAGATGAGAAAAGCTTTGCAGTGAACATCATGGGAAACTCTTCTCAGAGCTTGCATCTTAATTATGAGAACACACTTCTTTTTCATTACACTCTCTTCATGTCTTGTATCTTAATATAATGGAAAACTGCAAATTTGTACAATATCTCTGGGAAATGAGAAGAAATCCTATTTCTGCCTCTCTGCAAAAGGCAGAAGCCAAACATCTATCTGTATAGAAGGAATCTGCTTCATGGGCTTCAGAAACACAAACTTTGTGTACTAAAAAAAGAAAAAGAACAGACAGCACAGTGAAAAGATGAAGTGTTTCTTCCCATGTCTCATGTATTCAGAAAATCTTTAAAACATTTATGCAGAAATGGTTGAGAAGGCCAAACTCTTATCTTTTACCTATTATTAAAATTGAGTGCGTTGGGAATCTAAGAGAATTTTACCAATAAAAATTTATTATTTTTCCCCCAATCCATGAAGTACTTGAATACCTATATTTCACTTTAAAAAAGGGCATTTAGCACATAAACAGACTTCTGCTCCTACTGAATTCACTGGCAATCCAGAACAGCACAAAGAGTAAGTTACTTGCTGAACATTATATCCAATAATTGTGCTGGGGCTTTGAAGAAATAGTCACATTCCCAAATCTATATTTTGGTCACAGTGACATCTCTTCTTTTTTACAGATATAAAATATATCCCTGTGTCATATAGAATTATCAACCCATATATACAGCCAGAACCCATCTGCTTCCTCATTGAGGATTTATTTTTTCATAGGGACCCACAAAACCAAATACATTTATCTAAAATATAATTATGTATTTTTAGTACAAAAGAAAGTTTAGTGGTGTTGTTTGTTGGTTTTTTTGTTCGGTTGGTTGGTTGGTTTTAGGTAAACTATGCATGTACAGAAAAATTATTCAGGGCACATAAAATAAGATATCAGATCTGTTTAAAAATTCATGTCACTCTATAATTATTTGAATCAGTACACATGGTGAACTAAAAAATATAACTTATGGTTTGTAACATATTGCTCTTGACAGTAGGGCAACATGTATGTAAAGGAAGATCTAAGGACTGGCACTTTAATGTGAGAAAAAACATTCAATCAAATGTTAAAAATTAGTCAAGATATGGTATTTACATTATACTGTTCCTTGTGCTCAAGGGTTTTAATAAACAAATATTTCAAGCAGAATTTGTTCTCCAGAACAAAAGACAGAGGCAGATTTCATTTTCCATTTTTATACATATATGAAATAATTCTACTTAACTGGTTCAAATACTAAACAAAACTGTGTAACCATTGTGCAAATAGCAGTTTACCTAATCCTACTTATATTGGCACAGCATAATTGCTTTGATTGAAAATACAAAATGTCTTTGTTTAAATAAGTCCCCAGTATCTTGGAGTTTTACAAAGCTGAGGAAGGCTAATTTCATAGTAGCTGTTGAATCCAAGAAGAACATATAAATGCTTCTCCCAAAAGACTTCACCAGTGCTATGTTACCCAAATCAGATCTTTAACACTTAACAATTCTTGCCTTGGGAAAGATAAGGACAAACAAATCCAGCCTCACCACTGAGCTTATTCCAGACAGAAATGTGTCATGAATTAATCATACAAGCAAACTCTTGTACTTCAATTGGAATGGAATACTGCTTTTTCTTAAAAGGATGCCACAATCCCTAAGGGACATCCAAGCTATTAACATCTCTACTCACAAATAATGTTCAGAGTTCTAATAGGATATGAAAAATGCCAGAGTAGCTCCCCTCAAGTGAAGCAAGGCCAGAAATTAAATTATTTGCAAAACAATAAACCCACAGGGAACCCAACCTTTTTCCAATCTGTCAAGGAAAGAAGAAAACACAATACATCTTCGTGAAAGCAAATGGCCCTGTGCTGAGAAAAGAACACCCAACAGCTGCTCTTTTGCCTAAAGAAGTCGGTGCTATCTGGATGCCAGTTAAGACATGGGAAGGATGGATAATTGACTGAAGACCCCAAAACATGAAACCATCTCTTTAAATTATCATACTGCATAAAAATAAGTTTCTAGTAATGCAGTGCAACACACAAGATTCCCCTCATAGTTCACATTGCACAATGCAAGACTAGTGTCATCAAGCAGAAGTTTAATACCAGAGACATGCAGCAAAATGATACACTTTGGCAATTATCTAGTTATTTCTCTCAGAAACACCCCATAAAAATTCTTGTTCTTCAACTCATGCACCCTTTTGGTCTGTCTCCAAAGATCCATAGCTGTTTGCAACAGGGAGCTCTGGAACATGAAAAGATTCAGCCTTTTGCCCAGCCTTGTATAAGGAAGTCACTGGCAGGATCAGTGCAGATCTTTCTAAAGCTAATGACATATTGATTACCTTTCTTCAGATATCTTGTCCTGGAGCAAAGCTCCTCTAGCATTTATGTGGTCAGGCAGTGATCTGTTAGGTATGATCTGGAGAGCTTGCCAAAAAGGAAATACCATTTTTACTAAGCATGGTATCAGAGAAGCCACAGACAAGAAGCCCAACTGTGAGAACAGAGCCTGTGGAAACTGATAACTGAACAGACTACTTTACCCTTGGCTCCTCTGTTTTATGCCAACTTAAAACAGTTTCATGAGGACTTTTAAGCATTTATGTCCTAGTAGCTTGTTCTAAGGACAAAGATCTCTAATCTTAGCAGGCTCTGCAGAACAGTTCCATGCAGTTCACAGCCTTTGTCTTGGATTCAGTGACCATGTGGGAGGAAGATGTGTATCTGTATGTGACAAGGTACTCAGGATCCTGAGAAACCACCCTACCTCTGTGGTGTCCACAGGAGATGGGGAAGAAGGAGAGAAGGTTCCTAAAACTAGTTTCCACTAAGAAGACCAGATCACCTTGGATTAGGGGAACCAGACAGAGGAGATTTGGTCTTTGTCCTATGAATCCAGTAAGGTGAATGCTGGGCACCAGGACAAAGCAGAATGGGACATTTGCTCATGGTTTCATTGACCAGGAGAATGTGGACATTAGGATGGAAAGGCCTGAGCTATTTTGTCATTATCTCCCCATGTGCCACCAACATACAACAGAATTACCTTGCAGGCTTGTATCATGAGCTCTTTATGGGCTCCTGCAAGCAAAAGGGAGCAAAAGTATTTTCCATGCTGTATTTAAACTACTCAATTCACTAGAAAGAAATAAATAGAAAAACACAAATACAGAGTGAGAAAGAGGGAATCCCTATGGAAACAAAGCTTTCACTCTGCTAATGGAGTTAGACACTGTCACCACTTACACAGCAGGGCCAAATGATCCCGAGGGCAGACCCCTCTGCCATGATGGAAAAGCTCAACCAGAGGAGAAACAAGCTGTCAAATTGGAGTTAACATATCCATAGAGAACATCTAAGCCTGGGAACAAATGCAGCCAGCTTCTGGTTCACTGACATGGACTGGGATGCAGCCCTGCACTATAAACCCTGCTCCAGAGCAACAGAAACAAACACATCCTGAGAGACACAGAAGGGTAGAGTGGAGCATGAGCTAAAATACCTTTAGTCCCTTTAGTCACTGCTAAACACCACATTAGAACTGTGGCACTCAAAACCAAACTGCTGCAGCTCTCGAGAACTGTGGTGAGAGTAAAAATCCACAGTCAGACACCAGGCACAAAGCACCTTTGGCCCTGCATGCTCACTGCAGTGTAGCTACTTCGAATGAATAAACTGCCTGGCTTTGGTTGAAGATGAAGATTCTTGCAATGCTTACTCACCCTAAGCCAAGCTGTGTTGTCTAGCACGTAACTGAAGTGACCAAGTCAAAAGTCTGATCACAGTTTCCACTTCTTTCACAGATCCCTTTAGTGCCTTACTTCACCTGAGTCTAGAACTCATGCTAAAGCCATGTTCCTAAAATGCTTTGAGAAATTTGGATGCCATTAATACTGCATTTATGCCAATAATCTTGGATTTCTCTGAGTAACACAGTTGTCACTTGGCTCAGAAACAAAAGTAAGTAACCAGCACTTGACAAGATATCACTTGCTGCCTGAACTGCAATAAGTAATGGCTCAATAAAACCAGGGAGAGATGTTTAAACTAAGGGATTTTGTCTCTCACATCTGAGACAGGATAAAACCAGGTACACAGTCACTTGCTGTGGTTTGGCCAGCTGGTGGTAACTCAGATGTGGTGTTCTTGGATCAGTCACAGCCCCACAATTTATGTAGAGTATTCTAAACAGGAACTGTTACTTTTCCTGAGCATTGCCTTGGGATTTTTACTGTCTTATATCTATTTTTGGGTCTTCTGTCTTTCAGGTGATTTATCGTGCCTTAAGTCCAGCCAGCAAGATCGAAGACCCCTATAGTCCTGAGGCTCAAGATCTCCTGAAACTCACCAACCTCCGCCTCCTCCTGTTAAAAAGACAGGAATGTCCATGCCATGGCTCGGGGTTGGTAGAGAAGCCTCAGAGGTTTTCCCACTATGCTATTTATGACCTGATCATCCGGGGAAGCTGCTTTTGCAATGGGCACGCAGAGGAATGTGAGCTTGCCAACAGGACAGGAGTCATGGAAAATGTGGTGAGTTCTAGACATTCACAAACTTACCAGACTTGTTACCTTCTTGTGATTTCTCAGCCTAACTGGACATTCTGTGTTTGATCCTGTCCATGCTTCCCTGTCAATCCACATTTGTGAAACCTAAAGCATTTTCCTATAACCCTTGCTGCAGTTCCATGTGTATCAATGTCCTTGCTAAAGATGAGTCCTTCTAAGAACTCTGCACCTCAAAATGCCTAAAAATTGTGAAAGTGCTTTGTTATTGAAATAGAGTTCCAATCCCAGATATAGTTAATTAAATATCCTGTCAATATGCCCACACAGAACTCAGCTATTTCTTTAATGCAAATACTGCACTGACCAGAATTACAGCAGCAGATCTCAAATCTTAGATCTTCTGAGCTTTCAAGATATGAGCAGTTCTGTCCTTCTTAGGGTTTCAGCTTTTACTTTTAGGATTGCATCCTTCTATGTTTTTGTTACTTTCACTATGTAGGCAGCAGCATTCAGGATGTGAAAAGAATTTCCACACTTTTACCCATTCAGCTTAAAAGAATTCAGATTTAATAAAAAAAAAAAAAAAAAAAAAAAAAGCCAAGTCTTGTAGGAAGATTATTCTACAGTGCTATGACTAGCCTCTCCCTCTTCAGTCTTTTATTTGCATTTGACCCTGGATGTGCAGAAGATGCAAGGTGTGTTTTTATGCATAGTCAGAAGTTGTGATTCAGGGGGAATGACTGCTGTCTTCTTCTGATTTAGCTGCAAGTATTATGGAGAAGAACTCTAACAGTCACAGGGAAACGATGCTAACCAAATACTCAGGTACATATAAACACAGACAGAATTCAAGCCACTTTAAACTAATCAAAGGCTTGACTGGTTCAAAAAAGCTGTCTCTGTAATGGGTATTGAAAACCAAAATAACTTAGAACTTCGGTCTCTGGTGCTCTCAGACATAGCAGACTCAAGAAATACACCTTCAGCTACTTTCTGTCCCTTTAGATATATGGTACACTTTACATTTTGGTTTGTTTTCTTTTGGAATGTGTATTCATTGCCTTCCTTTCAACTTTTCTAGGTTCAGCATAGATATTGTAAGATAACAAGGACTGCATGAGTTTCACAGAATTTGCAAAATCATATTTGAATCAGTTCCATCTGTGGTACAAATCTAAGATTCAGTTACAGTATTCTAGCACTAGGTGATATTATCATATTCAGTTAACTATAAATATAGACTCACTTAATACATAGCTGTGTGGAGAAAAGCTGTGTAAAGAGTGCATCCCCCCTGTTGCAAACTGTTGAATATATGCATAGTTAAATCAAACAGATGAATATCATGCTAAATGACTACAGATGGCAGAAGAATAAACCACCCATCAGAAAATGAAAACACAATATTGTGTATATTACTGGCATAACCATTGTAAACTATGACTGGATATTTTTTTTCCCACTAGTCACAAGGGAATAGAATCTTCTTGTGCCATCAGTGACTTCATGGGGCAGAAGGTGAAATAGTTTTGATGAAATGCACTTTATGAGTGACTCATGTCCCAGGAGACAGGAGGGGTGGATACACCACATCAGTCACACTGGAAAAGATGTTAGCAAGTCTTTCCTCAGAGACAGGGAAGGTGCTCTACTTTCAGTCACATGGTGACTAAAACAGGACAAGGAAAGCAGATGTTAGAAACTAACACTATATGCCCAGAAATTATTTGATTCATTCCTGGCCACATCTAATTTTTAATGAACACAGGGGGAAAGCAAGTCTCATGACACACAGTTTATTTTGTGACTTGTGTGGGTGATACCACAGCAGGAAGAAAGAGCAGCTCCATCTTTCCTGGGCTGCTGTCAAGTAATAAAATAAAATGCTGGAAAAAATACAGGCTTCCACAGAAAAGCTTAAGGACGAGGAGTTTTCAGTATGTTAAGAGTTCAGAGTCCTCCCATAATGTTGTTTGGTTTGTTTTCTTGTAGTTAACAAAAACAAAAGCAATTCCATGTAGAAAACAACTGTAATTGTTTGCCATGGGATAGGCCCAAAACTTGAGATCATTCTGCACTTAGGTCTTGGAAGAGATTTAATTGTGCTAACTTGTAAGTCTGCTCTTACCCTTTAAAGAAATCTGTTCCATTTAATACTTCTAATACTGCTAGATGGATACTATATGGAGGCTAAATAATGGAGAAAGCTAAAGCAAATTTTGTTATTAGGAAAAAAGTTTTCAGTCTTTTACCAAGGTGTTTCAAGACCTTTCAGCCAGTTCACTTGTTCCCAATAAATCTCCCAGTAATTTAAGCAAACCTTTCTGGAGTTGCACCTTCTGGCTGCATCGAGTTTGCAGTTTTACACTTAGGCAGCAGGTGCACACAAAATATGGAGAAATTTTGCATAGGGTTCATGTTACCTAGTGCAAGAGTTACAAAGTTCTAGATATACTTCATTGCCTTGCTTTGCTTACTGAACTGGAAGAGTCCTGGGGATTAGCTTTGCACCCTTTAGTGCTTAGAATCTTTTCCTTGCTGTGCAGAAGTTTCCTTCAAAATCATGGACCTTCTTGCCCTTCTTTGTTCCCAGATTCCTTATAGATTTGGCTGGCCCAGTGCTGTTTTCATCCCTGTCCTTCTCCCACTCTCCAAGCTGCAGCTATCTGTAGAGAAGTTGCAGAAAGCTATTTTTATCTTGGCTTCATCTATTCCATTACTCAACATAATTTCCCTTGAATGGCAGCTCTGCATCTGACAAGTTCACTAAATACAGATGTAAAAATCCAGAGAAGAGCTCACAGGCCCATTTTGGAAGTGGATTGTCAACCTAACATCCCTAGAGCCACCATGGATTAACCAGTAGAAACCCAGCTAATTCCAGACAGCTGCTGGAGGTAGTCAGATTTATTACAAAGTAAATGACAAAACCATTTTGCCTGTTGAATGGACATGTCATGTCCAAACTTCCCTGAGCTAACAGTGTGCTAACCAGTTATGCCTGAACTTTAAATCCACAAACCCTTGTTCATATATCAGAATCTAGAGCTTCCTCCATTTCCTCCTCCTCTGAAAACTGATTCAGGGTCTTTCTACACCAAAGGTTGGCAGTCAGGCCAGACTGTTCAGTAGTATGAAGCACAAAGCCTTGAATAAGGCTGAACTCATTTGGTCTTATTGACTTTCAGATTTGAATAGTGCCATTTACTCATTATGCTGTGATCCAGGCATTCACCTATAAAAATACCGAGCATCTCCCCCCTTTCTGCTTCCTCCACTCTTAAGCCAAGAGCTGGTGAACTGCTGTAACTCAGGGGCTGCATTTCACTGTGACAGCAGTTACCTGTATCCAGTTTTTTATAGATTTGTAGTGGAGACGTCACCATAGGTAAAAAATAAGCTTAGCCTGAAAAGGAATAAAAATCAAGCTAGCATTGAGAAAGAAAACAATAAAAAATCAGAGTGAAATGTAGGCTAAGGCACAGCCAAGCATGTGTAAAGACTGATGGAAGGGAATTCAGGCAGAGAATGGAGTTGTGCCTTGAAACTGTCACCGGATGAGTTAGATTTCCTCACATGAAGCAAGAATTTTGTACCTCTTCCGGTCTGTTTATCCTGTTCTTTTGTTACTCTTCAGAAAAGGGCTTACTGGTGCTAGTCTGAATATCCAACTAAACCCTGTCACTGTTTTTACCTATTTACTGAATTTGGAATCAGTGGCAGCTCATTCATTCACTGCCATGGAGTCCAAACCCTGTATGGGCTCAGGTGGCCTTGCCCCAAGTTTTCCAGCTCTACTTATCCCTGCCAAGTTCCCTCAGACTTAATTTACCAAAGTGACCAAGTATGAAACGGAAATTCAGTTCCCTCAGAAAGCACCCACACATGTACTAGTTGTAAGACATATATACTTACTGGGCCTTTTCCCAGAAACCAGCAAGTGGCATAGGAAAGTAATGGCTTTTTTTCATTGCTGCTTAGGTATTTAAATTGTCAATCTACCCACACCAAGCACTGCAATCTGGGATTTATTCCCAAACCACCCATTCTCCTATGTCTTTGCAAATCTGAGAAAGTTTAAGGGACTTTTAATTTGGTCTCTCAGAAGTTGTATGTGTTCTTGTCAGGACCCGATGTTGAAGATTTATTATAATCTTCATGGATACATCTCTTAATTTGGAGAGATAACAGAGCCATTTAAACTGTAAGAGAACCAAAGCAGAATAGCAGTCACTGTTGTATGTAACCACTCAAAATAACCCAGAAAAGAGTCAATTTACTAAAAGCAGGTAAGGGACTAGCCTCTGATGTCATTGCAAACTGCTGTATCCAAAATCTTCTCTGGCGACATTACAAAGTGAACACAGAGCCCAAAGACAAACATTTTCTCCGAATCAGCAGCAGTTGCTCTGTTCTGGAAGGCTTCCCAGTTTAACCTTCATTCACTAGGAAAAAAGCTCCAAAATAGACTGACACTAGGACAGGAGAAAGAGTAACAACCACAATATTTACTGAAAGGACAATGCAAAAGAAATGAAACAGACAGAGAGAAAGCAAGAGGCTTCAGGTATTGTATGAAACTGAACAGACTTTAAAACAATCAAAAAATTGCAGGACAATCAGATGGAAAATTACCACTATCTCTCTCAGCTGTGGATCAGAACCCAGGTGAAGAAACTTCATGTAGTCAAAGGTGAATAGTATCATGTAATTTCTTGGAACAGTTGTATGGAAGCAGGATATAGTTCTACACTATTTGCTATAAATCAACAAGAACTTACTAAGCTCTATGGCAGAACTACTGGATGAAATGTATGGCTTAGTACAGCAGGTCAAGCTAAATGATGAGAACTGATCATCCTGGCACTGAAATCCATGAAGCAATAACTTCCTCTGTGTCCTGACTCAAAGTGCTCAGGTGGTAGATGTACAAATGAAAGCCTTTGGCAGCAATACCAGACTTGTAACAGCACGGCTGTACAGTGAGGCAGATGAGGGAATTAATCCAGGTTAAAAATACTAGTGCCAAGAAAAAAATAATAGTTTTAACATTTGGTTTTTTTAGCATGGTTTGTTTTCACAGCCCAATTTACACATGATTCAGGCCATGATGCAGGAGGTGGTAGCATAGAAAGTAGTAAAGAAAGCAGAGATGTCTCAAATTGAGATTTCCCCTGAAGACTTTAAATCATGGAACCAAAGCCCAGAATTTAGCTGCTACACCGTAACATGAACACAGAGCTTGCTTTCAAGTAGCAATTAAAGTCAAGGTGATGGTTACTGGGAGTATAGCATAACATTTTTGTTCCTTTCCTGAACTAATAATATCCTCTAACTGCAAGTGTGTCAGCCTATAAACTTCTACATTTCACAAATTATTTTTAGCAAACTGGAAACTTGATGCAACATCAAGCTGAAAACTGGCTAGGTTTCCCAGTTGATGGTTTGAATCTCATGTAAGCCTCTCTTCTTCATACCTTGCTTTCAAGGTCCCTCCACCTGGATTGCCAGCTCCAGATCTTGAAAGCTGAAATATTCTTTTCCTCAGATGCCTCCTCGTAGTCAAATATCCGAAAGCTTCCAATTACATTAATCCAGTGGCACACAAAGTACTATTATCAGGGTCCTGAAGGTAATAAAAAGGACCTTAACAGCCCTGACTGGCCTCACCTGAGAATCCTACCCAAGCTTGCTGTCCATTGGCTCTATTTCAGCTCGGTCCTCAGCTGGTGGTGCCTGAGTGATGCTGTAGATATCCCTGTCTGCCTCCTGGGTGGACCTTGCTCCTGTGGTGTGGGTAGCTTCCCTCCTGGTAGATTCTCACACACATTGCAGCTTGTCTCTCATTCTGCCTCCTGGACTTCAAACATATGTTGTGAGCTTTTTTTTTGTGCCTGTCTCTTGCTGCTCCAGAATTGCTCCAGTTCATCCTCTTCCTGTGTCTGGGGCTGTCAATACCAACTTCTTGCTCTGTCCATTGTGCTCAGGATACTCACACCCTCTGTAAGGGCACAGCTTTGGCCATGGTAACCCTCCCCTTACAGTTCTTCAGTCCATAAAGAGCAACTGCTCCTTCCTGCTCTCTGACAATCATCTCCTTAATGGTCATTATCTCCTCACAACTCTGACACTGCTTTCTAGAGAACAGAAAAATAAGTGTTGTTCCCCTGAATCTGTACTTCTCTGACTGTTTACCTTGGCATGGTCATCTTTGTGTTCCAGTGGGATCAAATGCATCCTGAAGTTTTGTATTTGGTAGGGAGTGCAATCTTCTGCCTTTTTGGACCCACTTTTGTGAAAGAGATGTAAAACTCAGCAGTGAATGACACATCAGGGACACACGTGCCCTCTTTGTGTTGGCAATGAGTGCAAGTCTCAGATTCTCCCTGAGCAGATATCCCATCTCCTATTTTATCTGACAGCTTCCTGGATTTCATTCTTGTTCCTTCCTGTGTTTTGGTCTCTGGCTGCCTCTTCTATCTCTTCCTCTCTAATAGAACAAATTATTTGTCTACTTACTTGCAACCACCTCATCTAACTTTATTTCACATCATGCTTAAGTGTAGCAGGTCTCTCCCACAACTCAGTTTCTCCTGCATTAACAAGTCTGTCTGCAATGTCCACTTACATCCATGAATCACGTTTCTTTACTGTTTCATACTTACTCTGTTTTTCTTTGCTCTGTTCTCCTATCTAACTCATTTTTGTTCTTCATGTTGCACTCTCCTCCTTAGTTCTTTTACCTATGAATGCTGTCTGTGATTAGTCTCCATGAAAAAAATCTTCCATGATCTCCCTATCCACAGATAATACATGGCAGATTTGTTTTCTCTTTCACTATTTTTCACCTTTGTCCCAACACCCATCAGTTACCTTTTCCTTGTTCTTAAATCTGTACAAAAAAGTCCCCAGAGCTAACCCTTTCTAAAAGAAGTTCTGTGACAGCTCCACTGTTCACTTCTGCCAGCTCAGTGGCCCTCCTGGCCGCTTGGCTTTTCAACCCTTTTGTCAAAGCTGGTCATCCTGCTACATATATTTGGGAAACTGTTCAATAGCAGGGATCACAGGCAGGAAGTTTCCTTTATGCCTCTGTCATACCCACAACGTGCCATTCCTAGATAGCCTCTGCAAACTACAGTTTGCAACAAATCAGTGGGCAATGAGGAAGCCAACACATCTACTTACCACTGAAGAGCAACTAGATTCTTCCTTTCTTGTTGAATTTTCCTGTTAACTTTCTGAGCAATTGTTCATGAGTGTTCACACCATCTCTGCTTTGTACTGTAAGCACAAGGTCCTGTGGAATAATCAATATTTGATCACGTAATTCAAGGCTAAAACAAGATTGCATGGTTTGATTCTGTACCCCAGCTGTACAATCTCAGCAGTTCTTTAATATAATTTTTATATGGTGAATGCACAGATTGTGTATATATCTCTAAAAACCCCCAGGGAGCCAATTTATAAATCTTGCCTTGAAACAGAATAGCATTTTTCTAAGAAGTGACTGGATGCAAGGTTTTGGTTTGGATCCATTTTGGGACGAGCTGCAAAGTCACACAGCCTGAAGTCTGGGGACATTAAAATCTATGGTTCTGGGATAGGCTTATGTTATCTTTCCCCACTCTAGTTCTTTTCTCTGTTCTGTGGCTTCTGAAAAGTAACCATTATGTCCGCAGGGGGGAATTTATAAACCTGAAGAGCCAAACCCTAACAGGGAAAAGTTTGTCATTGTTGCTTATTGGCACTGTTGTCTTTTCTCTGTAATTTCTCATCCTGTTGTGGGCTTCGAACATGGATGCTGCTCTTGTGCAAAGGTCTGGGGAGGCATCACTTAATGTGCTACATGCTGTATCCTCCTGAGGTTTACTGGTGCTGAGCTCTGACAGAAATGCATACCCTGAAGTCTGTGCTCAGTCTTCCGTGAGGAGGCAGCCAACCGCTCTGTGCAGCAGCAAAGCTGCCAGCTGGCCATAGAGGGGCAATGGCATCAGCTGCAGCCTATCCCCTCTGCAGCTCCATGACATATCTGGTCTGGGAGGATTAGAAACCAGGGGAGCGGAGAGCAAATTGCTGCAGGGAGATGGGTTTGGGGGCAGGGGAGAGCGTTCATGCAACTGCTCTTTTGAACAGTTCTCTCTTGATCTCAAGCTACCTGCTACGTGAGATGGGGGAGGGAGAACTTCAAGGGGAGAGTCTGACTTTCAGGAACGACTGTGGAGAAACGTAATGCACATTAATGGTGAGATTAAAGGATTAGATTCGATTCACACCCTGGTCAAAATGAAATCTCAGCCTGCTTTTTGTGTTCCGTGCAGTGGGCCAGAGCTGTGACAGTGGTGTTACAGACCTTGGCATCCTCAAGAGTGCACAGAGGAAGAGAGGTCTGGTCCCTGATTTCTGTGTGTTTCCTGCTCTGCTGCAAGTGTCATCTTGCATGTGAAATACTGCTAAGTAGCTTCTCTTGTGATCTGTGTAGAACGTGAGCGATGGTTCTACCTTTCTCTTACTCCTGGTGCTGGATATTTTCTCAAGGAATTTCTCAGGGGAATTCTTTCTCTGAGGCAAATAGATTACAAACAGATACTGGAATCCCTTAAATAAAAACAAACAAAAAAACCACAACAAAACAAAAAAAAACCCCAAACCAAACACAAAAAAACCCAAACAACAAAAAACCTCCTTCTGTAAAGCACTTATTGGATGTAGCTTGGTATTAAAGAGTCTTGTGCACTAAATTACAGTCTATAGTGGAACTGTTTCAATAGTAACTTTGCATGTGAAGTCTGGACTCAATTTCCAAGGTCAGATTTCTGGTGTGAATACCTGATTCCAGAATTGACATATGTTAGAATAGTTCCATCACTGAAATTCATTATTGTGTTCCAATGAAGACAGCTAAATACATAGAAAGCAAGTTCTCTTTTCAAGTATTTTTTCAAGCAAATATTCATAGAAAGAACTCAGACAGCTTGACGCTTTCTGTACTTTTTTGTTTCCCCTTCAAATATTTTGTAAACTGTTATTTCCTAGCTTAGGTGGTGTTGTATTCTTAGTGCTTGTGGAAAAGCTCCATTCTTCAGCCATGCCAGCTCTTACTCTTTTTTGTTAAACATCTTCCAATTTCTCATTTATCTGATAAGATATCTGTCCTGGTTTGGGCTGTGACAATGTCCAAAACTAAACACAGTATTTAAGGTACAATTTCCTATCCAGTTGCAGTAACAGTGCTCTTAGTTACACAGTCTAATTTTAGTGGGTTTTTTCTGCTTTTTCTGCTAACCTATTCCTTGCATACTCATTAGTAGGTTGGTGCCTATTGAACCTGTGTCTCCTCAAACATCAGTGCTTTGGTCTCACAGAATATGTGGTTTGAATTGTTTCTCTGGGGGTCTGTTTGTCGGTATTTTTTCAAGGTTTACTATTTCTGCTGCATTTGTTATGGTGCTTTGAGGTTCGGGATTACTTGCACATTCTTCTAACAATTTATATCTAGTTATTTAGAGTGATTTATTGCCCTATATTTACTCACATTCCCAGATCACTGTTAGCACCAAATAATACAGGGCCCAGCACTCTCCATTAGGCTGTGCACTCCTGGGACTCAGCCCTGATAGCCGAGAGTGTATTTGATGTTGCCTGGAGGTGACTCAGGCTCTTTGCATACTGTTGCCCTAAACTTGTAAATCAAAATAAGCTTTATTAGCTTGCCCAAGTTAAATAGTCTAGAGGCTGTTCATCGGTGTAATAGTAAAATAGCCAGCCAGAGAGTTAAGAAGAAACTGTTGCCACATGAATTTAAACTGGAAGACAGAGGGACAAGCTACTGTCATCATTAGTGGCTCTGTGAAGAGATAAAACTACACTTTTCAGCCCCAGATTCTGTGGGTTTCCTAAGAGATACAGGCAGCTGTGTGGGAGCTGTGCCAGAGAAGTCCCACCTCCTCATGAGGCTGTTGGGTACTCCATCATGTTCTTGCTAATAGCTACTTGAATATGTTCTCTTCTTCCTGACAGGTCCATGGGAAGTGTGTGTGCAGACACAACACAGCAGGGGACCACTGTGAGAAATGTGCACCCCTTTACAATGATCAGCCTTGGAAGCCAGGAGATGGAAAAACTGGGGCACCAAATGAGTGCAAAAGTAAGTGAGAGGGAGTTACTGATCCAGATTTTCAAGATGAATGCTCACTCTGCCAGGAGGCACTAATGGTACTACTGCAGAAACTGGGGATAAGTTGCTGGTCATTGATGGAAAACTTCAGTATGTGTGTTGTTTTACTGCAGTTGACCCATCTGGGCTATTGGGAAGTGGAGTTGACAAGGCAGAAATCTGTTCTTCATGCAGCCACCTCCCCTCATTTGTTTTAGCATTCTGGAGTTTCGTGCAGAGCTTATGATACCATCAAGCTGCCTTGTCTTAATGTAAGAACACCACAGAGCTCGCAAACACCCAAGGTTCTCAGACCCTACTGGGATTCTCATGCTGTGTTGCAGTTCCTAGTTTTCATGAAATCAAGGTTTTCAGGCAGATGAAATGTGTTTTATTCAGATATTTCCTCCATGATTCATGGTAGGAACATTACACCACTTGAACAGTAGTGCTGTGTCCTTTATATAAGGCTGAAATATATTCTCTCATGTCCCACCAGAGTGTCGCTGTCACAACCATGCTGATAGCTGCCACTTTGACCTGAGTGTTTGGCTGGCATCAGGAAAACGCAGTGGTGGAGTCTGTGACAACTGCAAACATAACACAGAGGGACATCGGTGTCAAAGATGCAAACCGGGGTATTACCGGGACAGAGGGAAACCCATGTCTTCTGCTGAGGTCTGCAAACGTAAGTGTTGTTACATGGGCTGGGGTCAGAGGGTGGAAGAATCATTAAAAGAATGATTAAAAGAAATCAATAACTCATGTAGAAGTAACTCTTGAGTATTAGTATCCTTTCTTTGCATTCTGTTCCTAGACTACAGTTTTCTGTTTTTCTGTGTCTATTTCCCCTGCTGGCATCACACGTTATTTCTGTGGTAACTGCCTCAGTTCTCCAAATGAATTGAATTCTGGGGAAAGGTACATTATTCATGTGCTTGCTTTTAAAATAATATAGGGGTTTTTTTTTTCTTCAGGCACATTTCAATTAGCTGATTTTTTTCTGCATCTCTCAAGACTGTGTGTGCCTGTGTAGTATTGTGAAATTCCATTTGATTGTGCAACATCTGTGCACATAACTATATATAATAATGGTTGGGAACAAATACATCAGACCTCACTTAGACTTATTTCTGGATTATACAACTGTATTATGGGGTGCTCTGCAGGATGTGTTAGGAAAAAACTCAGGCATGGAGGTACTTATATGTACAGTCTAATGATTAAGGTAGTTTGCACCCAGCCAGTCTGGAACATAGCCCGTGTATCCCTTACTTGGTGTAAATATTTCCTAAGTATCCTGCCAGGCTTCACACATCTGATTCCATCTGCCATCTATTTGGGAGGTTGCTATTTTCATCAATATACATAATTTCATTTCTTTCTTTGGGTAGTTTTCTTTCCCAATAGCTCAGACATCAGTTGCCAGCACAGAGAAATTCATCCTCTGTCATCTAGACTCATAGTCATTGGCATCATGTCCTTTTGAAGCTTTCCTGAACCTCTTAAACACTCAGGTGACAAACACTCCTCTCCCTAAGACTGTATGGCTTGTGCTATTGCTTAAATTTTCTGTGTGCAACCCATCCTATGTTTCTGCTCTTTGGTATTCTTTCCATTGGATTTTAGTGCCAGCATAGGCTGATTCCATACCCCCACCTTCTTTTCAGTTTCAAAACATTCATCACAAACACTGATCAGACCTGGCTGGGAGTGAGTTTATCTAACCCTGTATCCCTGTATCCCATAGTGTTCTACCATGACCCCTTTCTATGCCTGTTTCTACTCTGAGCAGATTTGATTCAGGGAAATATTGTAATGAGAATAAATGGTTGTGCCAGAAGATTAGTTTTTGATCTCACAGTTCCTGAAAGAATCTCTGTATGAACTCTTGTATTTAACAGGCAGGGTGATGGTGTAGTAACCAACATCAGGTGTAATACTAGATAACTGCTAAAGCCAAGGAGCACTGGAGAGCAGCAAAGAGGAAAAAACATTGTTTGAAAATCCAGCCTATCTGTGTGGAAACCTTAGACCAGTCTGCCTGGATGAAATCAGACCTTGACTCTCCCCCTGACCCTTTTGTCTGGTCTGGTTACAGGCCTCTCAGTACCTCCTGCCAATACTCTGCATAGCAAAAGAAAAGCTGTTTAGAAATTTGCCTTGTTGAAAGAGCTTTATTCCTACCATGCCAGTCAAGCACAATAATGTTCTTTTTACCTGGGAAGATGCTGCTGCCAGAAAGAAGGCCCCCAAATGCAATTGTTTCCACTCTCACCTGCATGCTCAGGCCTAGATACTTGCCATCCCACGTTAGCCACCTGAATGTTATATGTCTTTTCTAGGCTGCCTGTACAGTCAGTGGAGAAACAGTGGGACCTCTAGGGAAAGATTTTTTGCAGTCTAATGTAGATGGCAGAGACAGATGAGCTGAATTGTCCTCTAGAGGATAACTGTTTCTCTTCCTTGACATGAGGTATTCTGGATAACCAGCCTGCACTAGAGTTTCTTTTGGTTGAGAACAGGGTTTGATTCTGCAGCACTGCAAATAGGTAAGCATGAGCCTATCTGTGCATGATTCAAGTTAACAGGACATTTCACAGGTGTGTGAGGGCATGCGTGAATACTTGCCACACCAAGGAAAGGGCACTGCATCTCACTACAGAGTGACAGCAGACTGAGAGGTGCACCGTGTGTGTACCTGTGTGGATATAGAAGGGGCATTGCAGATATAACTCCAGAGCTATGAAAAACCTGGGAGAGGGATGGTTGGCCTGTGCCTTTTCTCTTTTATTTAAGATGAGGAGAATTCCCACAATAACATATGACAATAACTTAGTAGGGTAGTGTTTTGTATGATGAAAGAACAGATGCCCAGATACTGGGCCATGTAGTTTGCAGGTAGTGTCTTAAGTGTGCTCTTCGTGTTGAGCTGAACCTCTGCAGAGGATTTTCAGGGAATGTGTCACTACTTTGGTTATTATCAGTGACAGTAACACCAGCACAGAGTTGTTTTGGCTAAAACAGACTCAGTTTGACAGAGGGCAGATTTTACCTCCAGGACCCTCTTCACCTCCTTTTGCCTAAAGCTGATATTAAACTGAAAGGCCTCAAGCTGGATGCAAAATAGAGGCCCTCTTCTTAATCCTCCAGGTTGCAAAATTTGAATTGCTTTTCAACTTAATCTGATGTGGTCTGAGTAAATGATTCAGATTGTGTAACCCTAAAAACAACTCTGGTTACTAATTTTAAAATGTTAGCATTTTGAGCATTGCTAATACATAAGAAATTAGACAACTAGACTACCAGGTACATTCCTCTCATACCTCAGCCTGCTGATCATAAATTGGAGAGCAGCTACATCTGGATTAGTCTGTCTGTAAGGATTTAAATGTACCAGTTCCAAAGCATCATCTCACTTTGAGAAAACCACGCAAACAATGCCCAACACCACCAAATGAAAAACCCACCCACTAGACAAGTGATGAAAAATAGTGGAAAACTTCAAACAGCAGACTGAATGGGTTATTTTGGTGAGAGCAACTGAGTCCTCAGCCTCCCATTTTGAACTCAGAGGGAAAAAAAAAAAGCCTCAATGGGAGATCAAAACTTGACCCTTCTGTACAGTAGATACTGAGCTGGGAAAGGAAATCTGATGAAAAAGCTGAATGAAATGCTGTGCTAATCCCTTTGAGAAAGCACGCTTGAAGAGTGCTCTGCCATCCAGAGCAAAGTCTAGGTTCAGCTGTGACATCCCCCTCAGGCTCCCAGAAAGTTAACAGGACATTGCCCAGACCCAGAAAGAGTCTTTAAGCATTAGTCATAATAATGAACAGCATTCTCTCTTAATCACTGCTAGGGAAAAAAAAAGTTGTATAACAATTGGTTGTCATGGCACTATCCAAACCACCTTTGCTGACCCTCCAATGTGAAACTGCAAAGACATTCTCTTAAAAAGAAATTTTTAAAAAATTGAAATTTGACATGTAAATGTGAATCTGGTAGTCTTTTTGTCTGCAGAAGCATCCTGCCTCCAGTCCCTTTGCTTCTCCAATGCCTTGCAGCTGGGATGAATGAGAGCCAGGTCATGTGCAGAGGGTTGTTTTGATACTGCTTAGATCTACAGTAAAGGGAAAAAAAAAAAAAAAAAAAAAAAAAAAAAAAGAAAGGAAGGCATGAAAACAGCCCCAGAGCAAGGCACACACCTGCCTGTTATTGGGGGTGACAACGCAGGATTAAGTAGTTTGGATATAGACTTGTATGGGAGCTTTGATTCGGAAGCCTAATCGTTTCCTAACCAATGGTTACAAAAGCTGCTGTATCTTTGGCTCTTTCCTGTGGTTTATTTGGAAGCTTAAGGGATCCTCCTGAAATGGCACCATCTTTTGTACTCACCCTTTGCTTAGCTTAAAAATAATGCAGGCATGTAGACCCATTAAAACGGGTCTCCAGGAAAACAAGCTTTTTTACTCTAAGCACAAGGGATGAACATTAAAATGTGCCCAGATGCACATGCACGCACACACACACACTCTGAAAAGCTTTGCTTCTCATCCTTTTACTTCTGAGCAGAGGGAGTGAACTTTTAATTGTAATATCACAAAAGGCTGATCACATCTTGGTTCAAAGTCTGTCTTAATCAGCCCTGACCACACACACAGCTGTCTATCTTATTTCCTTCATTTAAGAAACATGATTGGCTGAGTCAGTCCCCCCATCTGACATGCTTTAAAAATTGCCCTGATCTGGCCAGATGCTCCGAAGATGCACATGTGTGCATTTCAGATTCAGAAGACTTTGGCTGATTTTTTCATTTTTCCTGCTTTTCATCAAATAGCCAGAGTGGCCTCCTAGCTATATCTTATGCAGTATTATTAGACAATTTAAGGCAAGGTGCCCTGAAGCCCACTGAATTACTTGGAGAACTTGTTATTTTCCTGGAAGTAGGGACCATATCATCACAACAAATATTATATTTTATGTCTGTGTCTAATTACATAGGAAAGACAGATGTGCAGAGGACAGATTTATTGAGGACTTGAGTGGAATCCACTGTATGAATTATTTATTTTTCATTTTTCCTTGTCTCCTCCTTTTTACAGTAGTTTGTGACAATACAAACTCTATACAGGAGTGGGACTAAAAGGCAAGAGGGTACTTTGTGATACTTCATGACTGATGACCAGTTCTAAAATACAGCACTGAAATTTTTCATTACACTGCTGTCAAGAGGAGAACACAAATAAACCAGCCCTCTCTGAGCCAGAACTGTCTGCACACCGTCCCTAACATAATTGATGATGCCTTTGACAAACAGGGGCATTGTCATGTTGGCTGCTGTTTTGTTAGACAGGGAGGCGGATGGAGAGAAAACTCGGGTTTGCCAAGAGAAAAGAAGCAAAAAGCAGCAGAGAAAGATACTGTGTTGTCAAGTATTGGGAAAAGCAAAAGGGTGAGGTTTTGGAAACTTGCTTTTATGTTTATGTTAACAGATTAATCTACAAATCTGTGGTACTATTAAACAGATCAAATACAGTCATTAAGAGCTGCCCCTTCAGCATGTGACAAGTGGGCTCTTATTTTGGGAGTTACCTTAGATGCACAACTGGGATTTTGGCCGTAACACTCTGGAAGCCAGACAATGCACACACCCAAGCTGAAATGCTAAATAAACACAGACTGAGTAAAGAGTTTGCAAGTCACTTGTATAACTCATCTGAAAGTGTTGTGCATATATTGATACAGCTTGCTTTCTGATCCATTATTTAGAACCTGTCCCAATTTCTAATTGGGAAATATGCCCTACATTTCTTTTGAGAAAATTAATTTTCCTGAACTATAGCCTCAAAATGACAAAAAAAAAAAAAAAAGCCAAACCCACAAACCACTCTTTTCCTGCCTCCTCATTAGCTTCTGCCAATGCTGCCAGTCACTGTCCTGTAATACTTTCCCTTAGGGACAGAATGGGAGAAGGTGTCATAGTCCCATCTAGTCTCAGTTGGTGACAGGTAGACTAATGATGCTAAGGATTTACCCATCTATTATGTGACCATAACTGATGAAACGTGAAAACTGGAAATAGAAATAAAGAGGGACCCAGAAGCTGAAGAAATATAAGAAAGCTGTATTGAAAAGTCCACAGGTAGATCCTACATAAAGAAATACCACAGTGAATTCAGAAACCTGGATAGAAGCCAATCCAGATGTTGTCAACCTCTTACTTCTTGTGGCTGACCTGTTTACAGTAAAGAAAGCATGAGTTTCCACTCCTTATCCCCAAATCTGAGACATCCAGTCTTTTGAGTGATAGACAGAATTAAGTGTCTCCTCTTCTAGGGTGATGTAGTCAGTCCTGTAAAAATCTGGGCAAAAATAATTCAAGTTTAGCAGCAACAAATCAGAACTTGTCTTTGAAACTGTCAGTGCTAATGAGAACTTTGTTACACCTGGTCTCCAGAACTGACAGCAAAATCCCTGGGTTTGCTCCCAAAGTCAAGAATGCTTTGAGGCAAAGAGGCAAGCCTGCTGCCATCCTCCAACCAGCTTATTGTGTTGAGGACATTGCCCATGACAGCATGCTGATTTTCTGTCCTTGGGCCATTGTGCCTTGAAAACAACTGACTGAGATCTGTCTACAGTAGAGTGTAATAATATTATTAAAAATACTGGCATAAAGAACACAGAGCATGATGAAAAAAACTACTATGTAGTAAGCAGATCAGAAGAGAAATGCCCTTTAAAGAAAATTGCTCACTCTTTCTCTTGTATTTTCAAAAGACATTTTCTTTTCTTGAGCATCAAATATGAGGTTGCAGATGAAAGTGAATCTGTCCCTGCTACAGTTAACGATTTTGGAATTATATACTTGCCCCTTTCCCTTGGAAAATGATGTGTGGAATCAGTGTTCATTTGGTCTTTTATCTGTGAGCTCATGAAGAAAAGTAGTTTGATTAGAAGCAATGATGGACAAACTTCAAAAGCTTTGCAAATTGTGTTTTGATCAGATAAGCATCAAAAAGGCTGGCCCCTGATCCAAGCTATCTAAACACCTTGGGTATCCAACATTTAACTGAAAATCTGTCAAAGTGGGGTTTGGCCACAAGATTTTTATTTCTGCTCTCTTCCAGCTGGATGCAGAAGTGGTGCATTTCCTTTTCAGTCTCTGCTACAAGCAAAAGCCAGGGCACACTGCTTTCTTAATAAAGAGGGGGGAAATAAATAAATACATGAGCTGAGATACAGAAGCTTAGAGTTCATCTCAGTTCTCATTTTAATCAAACTTGCTTGAATGTCAGAAATGAGAGGCTATGTTTATTGACTGTATTTTACCTTTACAGAGATGTTAGCACAAGGCTTGACCATCTCAGCTCACCTATGAGATGGAGACGAGTCAACTATGCTGGCTTTGCACAACTGTACATCACTTTCACCACACACTCCCTGATTTCATCACATTGGGAGTGTACTGGTGGTGTGGGATTATGACAATTTACTGTCTGTGAAAGCAGAGTTGCCCACAGGAGCTGTAACTATCTGTTTTGCTCTCAAGTTGCCTTGAGTTGCCAGGCTGCTACCAAATTGGCAATAGCATTAGAAAGATCTGGGTGTTTTTTTCCTCTTATTTGCTCATCTCCAGCTGCATGTAAAATACATCTAGTGAGTTTATAGATCTTCTCTCATTCTGTTGGCTTTCCTTATAATAAATTTGCTTATGCATTTGTAAAAAAAAAAATTTATCATAGAATCATTTTAGTTGGAAAAGGAATTGTGACTCCACTGCTGCTCCGGGCAGCCTATTCCAATGCTTGACAACTCTCAGGTAGCTGTAGACATCAATAATTTCTCCCCTCAGCCTCTTCTCCAGGCTAAACACCCCTAGTTCTCTCAGCCACTCCTTGTTAAACTTGTGCTCTAGACCCTTCCCCAGCTTTGTTGCCCTTCTCTGGACATGCTCCAGCACCTTAATGGCTTTCTTGTAGTGAGGGGTCAAAACTGCACACAATATTTGAGGTGTGGCCTCATCACTGCCCTAGTCCCTCTGGACACACTATTTCTGATCCAAGCCAGGCTGGTGTTTGCCTTCTTGGACACCTGCATGTGCTGATGGCTTACTTGACTTCCTTACACACACAGAGTACTGCATGGTGAGATGTGTCCCTTATCTCTGGGACTGGCACTGAAGGAAATTTGTGTACTTTATGGAGGCAGAAATTGAAAAAATAATACCTGCATAAACCACATTTGACCCCAGAGGAAATCGTAGATTTGCGATCTCCGTGTTCACAGGAAAGACAGCATAGGCAATACCTATCCTTTTTTTCCTCATCCATGCTGGTCAATCTTCTTGCAAAACAATTTAAATTACCTGAAAGCCCCTTTAGAAGTAAACACACAGTGCAGGCTCCCTGCCATTGCTTCAAACCCCTGTATGGTCAAGGTTTGTGTAGCAGGGAAGAACTGACCTTTACACTTAAATAGGACCCAGTTGTAATTGTTTTCCTATGTTTAATGAATTAAAATGAAACAAAAATAGTATTGCAAATGTTGGCTGACAGTGCAATGGTTACCTATTCTGATCTAAAACTGCTAAGCATAAGGCAGAAGGTCTGAGTTCATCAGCCTTCCAAAAATGTCACTTTAGCAGACGACCTCTGGGCACAACATCTCAGTCACCTCTTCCCTTATCTCCCTCCACAGCTTGTGCCTGTCAGCCCATGGGTTCAGCCAACGCAACTTTCAGCAGGAGCTGGCGATGCCACCCCAAGACGGGATTCTGCTACTGCAAGCCGGGTGTGGCCGGCCCCAAGTGTGACAGATGTCTCATGGGCTACTGGGGCTTCGGAGAAAACGGCTGTCGCCCTTGTGACTGTGCCAGAGACTGCGATCAGCACACTGGGAAATGTTTCAATGGGTAAAGAAGCCCTCCTTTAGGTTCTCTTTGAGCTGGGATTCTGTGAAATGAAACCGAGATTAACTGAAATACTGCAGCAAGGACAGGAATTGGAGGATGTTAGAGGGTGCACAATCACTTGAAAAAGGTGGCTGTAAATTGTAGAAGTTTTTTAAGATGCCGTCTGGTGGCTGGCATACTGTTATGTGCATTGTATTATCCAAGGCAATCTTGAAATGAGGACTTCTTGTAGTAATCATTGAAAGTTCCCCAATCCCATGGGAATATGTACAGCATCTTTAAATACACCTGTTTGCCTCCTAAATTAGAAGGAAGGGCCAGGAGAGCTTGTGTCTCATCTGTGCCCAGGGTAAAATTAATTAAAAGGTCTCCCTCTTGTTTCTAGAGGGCAGGCATATGTCTATACTTCAAACATGCATTAATCAGTACAGAAATTCCATGATTTGCTGAGTGACTGCAGGTGTCCTCAGTTCCTAGTGACACCAACAAGCGGTCACTAACTTTGAGCAACTTAATTCACTAAAACCAAACAAATAAAAGAAAAAAAAAAGGCCCAATACATAGTTACTTTAAAAAATCCTAAGCAGCAGTGGTAAGGCCTAAGTAAAAGTCCTGATCTTGTGATCTCTCTGTATAGCATGAATTCTTGGTTTTATTGCCACTCCTAACCTGAAAAAGGCAGCTCTCCTGTCTGGATTCAGGCACATGCTACAAACACCTGCTTCACTCCCATCTCATCTTCTAACCAAGCCTTCTGTTTTATGTGTCCCCCCAGCTATGACAATGAGCCATTCTTTAACATCCCCATTGGGGGACGAATCCCCGAGCTTGTGCATGTACCAATGAATGAGAGCCAAGAGGAGTGGAAATGGAATGACCATGAGCAGGGATTTTCTGCACTGAGACACCCAGGTATCCCCCAGAGTCTGGGAACACTTTGTAACTTCACTCAGTGCCAATTCTTTCCTCTCTCCAAGCAAACTTAATTTCCCCCACATATCTCTAGTTAGTCTGTCCCCCATCTGCTGGCAACATCTGCTAATGTGAACTATCCAGAGGTTATCATTCCACTTACACTGTTATTTTCCAAACCAGCTGTACTATCCCACTGGCAAATCATGAATAACATTGTGTGGAAGAATACTCTCCTTTTGTTGTCATAATTATACTCATAATGCTTATGATCTTAAACGACTCCTTCTCAAGCATCCAGTTGCTGTTCAAAACATCAAAGGCTATTTGTAAAAAGATCATGTCAGCTGTTTTTGAAATGCATCACCTCCAGGTGGAATGCAAGTGATTTTAAAGATAGTCCTCCTTGTGTACCAGCTCAGGAGAAACAATGTGAAGTATACTAACAGCTAAAGTTCTAAAATCAGAATGTTTATTTATAATGAGGTGGAGCCTTTAATACTTACATAGTTCTCAGTTTTTCTTGCCATGTATGAAGGTCAGTGCTTACCAGCATCAATGATTTTGTAAGACTCAGAGATGATAGTACAACATACTGCATATTTTGACTCTTCTGAGAGGGATATGACCTTAATACTAGCAAGGATCAGAATTTCTTAGCTTATGGGATGGAACAAGACTATTAATACTTACATAATTTACGCCTGGATCTGATTCTTATAAATCTCTTTATTAGTATCAGTTTAACTTTACAACAGACCCCATAAGGGCTGCATTTTACTTGACAGTACTGATCAGATTTCAGAAAAATTATTGTATCATGTAACAAGAAACAGATTTGCAAATAACTGAGCTCACTCTCAGAATTAGTCTTATGGCCCATCCAGATTATGGGAGCTACACACATATAACTTTATAACTGAGTATCATTTGCTTTTCTCTCTCATGTCCTGGCTCTTCTCCCACCCTTTGTCTTCTGTGGTTCCCCTGCTAGAAAAGTGTGTGTGCAAAGAAAAGGTGCTTGGAAGTGTCACTGACTTCTGCCAAATGAAATATGCTTATGGTAAGTATGTGACATGCCCTCAAGGTATGATATATATATATATATATATATATATATATATATATATATATTTCACAATGTTCTCCCTATACATCCTATTAGCTGATAGCTATGAAAAATGACAGCACTGGATAAGCCATGAAACAAGAGGTAGGATTTCTTCTGCCTTTTTCTTCTAGTGACATATCCAACTTCTGGTCAGAACTGAATAGTATTTTTCATGTTAAATGTTCCAGTTAAATGCCCCCCTTCACAGCACCACAAGTGCTAGAACTATAACTCAGTAGAAAATTTGGCCTCTACATAAAGAGCAAGTGATATAAACCTTGCATCTAAGCTGCCATTGTTTTTGCACTATTACACAGGTTCCAATGGCACTGCTTGTTTACCAAGAATGTGTTTAATACCGGGGTTATGAACACTGAGTTCAAGCCATCACGTGAGGGAAGAAATGAAAGCTCTGGGATCCAAAGGTTTCATGTGCTTGTCATGACACAACAAAGCCTGCTTGTGGGGCCAATCTAGATGAGACTACCCTGCCAAAAAGTTATGGGATCCTTTTAAATTAAAGGAACAGAAATTTATCATGGCAACCAGATGTTGGGCCACAAAACAAACATGCTTTTTCTGGTTTGTTGTGCAATCATGGAATTTTAGCCATGTGACATGCCTGCAGTCTGGTGAGAAACTTCCTGGTTTCCTTCCTGTAGAGCAGACAGTTCCATCCCACAGGGCAAAATTTTTGAGAGGCCAGTGTAAAAGCTCAACACAAGTTTTCAAATGGCAAAATATAAAGCCTAGAGCCAGTACACTTAAAATCAGACTGTTAGGTGCTGATCTGTTTTTTCCACCCTTACCCTGTAAACATACAAGTGCTCTCATGGAATGTTTTGTGTTGGAAGGGACCTTAAAGATCATCTACTTCCAGCCCCTCTGCATGGGCAGGGACATCTCCCACTAGACCAGGTTGCTCAAAGCCCCATCCAAATTGGCCTCCAACACTGCCAGGGATGGGCCAGACACACCTTCTGTAGGCAACCTCTGCCAGAGTCTCACTAGCTTCACACTAAAGAATTCCTTCCTAATGTCTAATCTAAATCTCACCTCTTACAGCTTAAAGCCATTATCCCTTGTCCCATCACTATATACCCTTGTAAAAAGTCCCTCCCCAGCCTTCTTGTAGGTCCCCTTCAGGTACCAAAAGCTGCTATAAGGTCTCATGAGAGCCTTCTCTTCTCAAGGCTGAACAACCACAAGTTTCTCAGCATGCCTTCATAGGAGAGGTGCTTCATCCCTCCAATCACCTTCATCACCCCCCCCTTTGGACTCACTCCAAGCATTAGACATCAGCCCATTAAGAAGTAGTTGCTAAATAACATGGTGAAATGATCAGTTAACTACTTCACTAGGAAAAAATCTACATTTTCTTCTACACATTTATTTAGAAGAACCATGACTGATGTGGATAAGTATTGGAATACACTTTTTGTACAGCTGTAGTTTTTATTATGTCTTCTTTCAAGGTGTTAAAGTTCTACTTTATAGCAGCATAAAACAAAATTTACTGAGGAATTGTTGGTCTCTGTATGTTTTCTGACAGTGATAAAAGCAAGAATCCTATCAGCTCATGATAAAGGTACCCATGCAGAAGTTGTTGTGAAAGTGAAGAAGGTTCTGAAAGCAGGCAAAGTGAAAATTGCTCGGAGCAACAGAAGCATTTACCCAGAATCCTGGACCAACAGGGGATGTACCTGTCCCATTCTCAATCCTGGTAAAGACAAAATGCTTATTAGCTGTTTTCCTTCCCCTGTAAACAGTGGTGACACTTCATTAGGAACCTTAGCTAGGTCTACTCAACTTTTTCTCTCAGTCTTTTCAGGGCTGAGTCCTTCGATTCATCCACACCAAAGAGGGAGTCAATAGGCAGCTGCAGTAAAAAGAATTTGTTTAGCAGGGAACAAGTTTGTACCAAAAAGCCCAAACCTCCTGAAAATGTTTTATTTTCAGTGACTTGTTTTTCCAGATTGTGACTAGAATATCTGTGAGAAAAAAACCCACAACAACCTGTTTTGTTGTTTTCAAAACTCTTTCCCACTGTTTATAGATGGTAAGGCTACTTCATCTAAACCAATTTGTAGTTGTAATCCCTGAGCATTACACTGACAACACTGAACCTGTGTGCCCAGGAGTCAGCACTGACAACAGGCATGGGAAAGTATGTTTCCATATAAGATAGCACATGCAAAAACTGGATGAAGCTGACTGAAATGCTACATGCCAGATACTAATGAAATAGAGATAGTTCTCTTTTCTTCTACTTTTAGTTCTCTTTTCTTCTACTTACTGACTGAAATGTTTATTTTTGTCTTGTTTTAAACTAGGTACTGACTATCTTATAGCAGGCCAGGAAGACTCTAGGACGAGCAAACTCCTTGTGAACATGAACAGCCTGGTGAAACCCTGGAAAGCATACTTGGGAAAACAAGTATCAGATATTCTTCGAACTGGGTGCAAATAATTTCTGCTTCAGAAGTTACAGTACTGAACTTTTGTCTTTTAGTAACACTGCAGTGAAAGGTGTAGTTAGTTCATGCGTTCCCATTCAACATGCTCCTCACTGAAGTGATGAAAGCAGACATACTTTCTCCTTTCACATGCTTAGACAGAAAACTTGGAACATGACTACTCTTTAAAAATATGCACGGCCTTATCATGCAAAATTAACTAGTGCATAATATGTAGGTTTCAAGTCAGTTCTTAATTTGAACCTGATTCCATGCAGGCAGAGAATCATTTTACAATGCAAAACTAAAGCTATGGATTTGTGTTTCCATATTTCAGGTCAGAGCTTGATATTAATATGTATGAACCACTTGCATCACGCATTCATTACCTGGGTGTAGTTTTCTTTGTAAGTGATCACTAACAGGCAGCAAGTTCTTCCAGCTTTACAAGAGGCGTAACACTAAATAAGCATGTCAAATAATACTTATTTAAAAGAGCTCAGATCAATTTAACATCAGACTGCAATTATGGCAATGCAACGGGTTGCTTTCAAGGACATATTAATCCATTGCTGAATAGAAAAAAACCCTAACATGCGACTTATCTTGGGACAAGGTCCTTTACAGCTGTACATTGCTATTATCAGTGCTGAGTGCTGAAGTCTGCTGCAGAAAGAACCCTGGCTCAACCTTGATTTCAAATTCAACCCCTGCTCTCTAAGATCATTTTGTCTTTCCTGTAGTACTTACTGCAGTCTGTAACACCACAAAGGTTTCACAGTGATTACCACTTAAAAGCTTTATGCTAGGAAAGAGCCCAAACATGTAAGGAATTAGTAGCTGCTTTAATGTTGAAACTGTAACACTACAGAGGCTACAAGGCAGAAGCAGGAGGAGGTAAATAAATGGGTTGGCTGGACTGTGTATTAAATGAGGTAGCTATAGTTACTCTGAGAGCAACCTGGCTATTCAAACTGTGCTCAAGACCACTGGAATCCTATTGCAAATAGCTCATTCACTCTGCTTTATTTCTCTTGGTCACACTTTAGGTTAAGATGCAGAAGCAAGGTTTCCCTCCCATTGTGCCTGGGGATTATTTTTCCCTCCACAGAAGTACAGGAGTGGTAACATCTGCACTCTAGGTAAAAAGAGTTCTGTTCCACAAAAGCATTCTTTCTAAATCAGTTTTACCCTACCCTATAGTAATTAAGAAGTAGCTATTTAAATCATTGCCTAACACAATATTTTGAGGAAATTGTAGTTTAAGACCTGTGTCCCCTGTTAAGGACTCAAAATAAAACAAAGCTGGTTGGAACACTGTCTTTTACATTTCTGGAGCAGAAATTATGAGTCTGTTCTTTCAGGGGCTTACAGAGAAAAAGAATGCACACATCCTACTTCTATTCCATGTCTATAAACCTTTAATGGTCTCGGAAAGGTCGTCGTTTAGCATGGAGTACATATGGAGAATCTAGAAAAACCTAATACCAACACAGGAGGATGGAAGTCCCACTCTAGGACTTAGGCCATTAGTTTATTCTATTGCTGGCAACCTGGAAAAACAGCTTCTTTCAGTTCATTTGTTGCTGTTTTCTCTTTAACTTTACATTGGTTTAACAGCAGAAAAATATTCAGCTCATTTGGAAATGGATGACAGGCAGATATTTACAAAATAAAAGCCTCACTTTCTCCCAACTGTGAATAAACAGTGTTTCTTCCTCCCCCCTTTTCAGAAAGTTCACCTCCTCCATTACCATTGCTTTCCCTTTTTCACTTCATTATTTATTTGTTGTTACCTAAAGTGGTATCCAACAATGTGGCATCTCCAGCAGGCCATTTAATTAATGCAATAAAACACTTTTTAATCAAGGAATTTGGCTGAATTTGAAATCTCAGCTTACTGAAATTAAGAGCATAGCAACTGCTTTCTTTCCTTTCTCCAGAAATTGTCTCACCACAAAAAGATTGACTAGTTCTCTTTCAAATGTCAATAAAGATGTGTACATGAATTTACAGTCTGTTCTTAAAAGAGCCTCTCAGAATAAATGAAAATCAAGCGTAGCGTTACAACTAAGCTAAGGAACATGCTTTTCAACACAGGCCATTTAACTTTCAGGAGATCTTATTTAATGATGATCCAATTCCTTTTTGGTTTAAAGTCAGTACCATACTAAAGCAAACTCCCACATGTTCAGATGTTTAGAAACATTGCACATTTTGTTCCAACTACTAGCTCTTGTTTAATGATTTTCCTCTCTATAGTAGCAGGTATTACACAAGTCTGGATTTAATTTGAAAGTGAAAAATGAAAGCACATTAGGCCAAGTCCATACTGCACACTACCAGAAGTAACAATACCAATAAAAAGTCAATCAGGTACCTGAGTCCACAGAGAGGAAAAATAACAGCATAAAGTTCCAACTTACCCAGGACTACCATGTGCAATCTCTTTGTTCTGCAGTGCTACAACACAGGTAGCCTGTCCTAAAATAAATATCTAAATAGAAGTGACCCACTAGAACAGCTATTGATTACAGAAGCGTTGAGAAAATTTAAATTGATCACCACGAGACTTTGGAGATAAAAAGTTATTTTCTTGTATACTGGTACCTGAAATGAAGATAGGCATGAGACAGCACAAGATGACAACTGTCTTCCTAGTAAGAGCTGTTACATCCTCCTCAGAACAAGCACACAAGGTCATACATAGTAGATTAAAAGAACTTCCACAGAAGATATGGTATTCCTTTAAGAAAAAAAAAAAATTTTGTAGGCCTGTATACAGTATCACATATGTTGTGATTCTCTCTGTGTGCCTAGGTGGCACAGTAATACAAAGACTACTAACATGGAAAAAAGGATGCATTTGGCCAATACAGAAAAAGCTTTTTTGTTATGTATAAAATGGGACCTATCTTGAAAACAGCCACACGAACACTACAGCACCCAAACAGACAAGGTGTCTTGCAAGAAGCAGAACCACATACCAAGCAGTAGCAATGATGTTTCACTTGGAAATCCCACCAAAGGATGAAGTAAAAGCCTTTATGCAAATGAAAAGAAGTCCAGAAAGCTGTGGAAAATTTTTAAGAGGGCAGGTGATAGCTTGAAGCAGAACACATATAGCTTTTCACAGATAGCAGCAAACCCTCTGTAAACAGCTGTGCAGCATGTGTACCCATAAATACATGATCATTCTGGCAACATGGATCCTTAAAGCATCAAAGGAGCTCATTAAATGGACACTGAGCCCTAACTCCACTGTACTGAGATGTTGCTACTAATGCTTCTCCAGCTTCTGCTCTTGGCAAGCAGCTAAGAAGGAAAATGTAAATACACAACCTTTAAGCACTGCTCTTCTGAGAGTGGCTCACTGCTATAAAGATTGAAGTTTTCTCTGTAGCATTTATCATGTCTCATCATTTTTTAATGCTGCTTGATGTAAGATTTCTTTGAATCGCTGTAATTCACATGATGTGCTCCTTCAAGTCCCCCAGATCTGAAAAAACTTGTGTTATTTGTTATGTGTTGTAGCACTTTTTTTTGTACTTCAAACTTCAATTAAAAATACTCAGACATTTACATTGATGTGAGGTTTGGGATCTATTTTTAACATTTTAAACCATGAAATCTTCAAACCGCATGCACATTAATTCTTTTTAATTTAATAAACCACAAACATTTCCAACAACAGGCTCTTGCTTCCACAGTGTTAGCACAAAGCCAAGCAATTAGAGAAAAGCATTTAGCTAATAAGGCAACCATGGAGTGTTATTCTACAAAGCAACTTAAAAAATACATTTAGTATGAGAACATGTACAGATTAGAAACATAAACCAGGTGCAGTTGACTTATGTAAATCACATGTTCATTCAATAACTGATCAAAACCCAATCCTGCAAAACACTATAGGCAGGTGCTTGGTGGTGTTTGATTCCCTAATATACATATGAAGTTTGAGGTCCAACGAGGTCTCAAAAAATAGCTAACAGGTCCTAAAACTGCTTCGTTGCATGGAGTTGATGCAAGGCATGCAACAAAAGTGCATGACAGGCAGGTGGAAGATGCCTCACCTATAAATGCTCAGAACTTTGAAGCCTGCTCGTGCCAGCCTCCGTACTTAGAACCAAGTCAGTGCATTGCAGAGACCCTTGCAACCCTACACTGTAGGTGCACTGACTCTTCAGGACACTGTACAAGTTCTAACCTTACCTGGGTACTTCTGTTGAGAAAACTGTTACCTCTACAACTCAGTCTTCATTCCTCACACATTAATTACATAATATATATTGCTATTGTTCTTTGTCTTGCAGCTTAGTAATGAAAAACATGATGATGTCCAACTGGCAAATGCACAGGTCTGAGTCTTAAAGATAATTTTGACCCAGGAGACTGTCCTGTATGTTTGTAGTAGACAGCAGCTTTATGTCAGGTGTAGCACTTTCATGACAAGTAACACTGGCCAACATGAGACACTGTGCAGTACAAGTTCTGCTAACCCAGATTCTCAGGCACTTGGCTTTTCTGCATTTGGGAAATTGTGAGTCTAACTCTGAAAATATTAACTCAAATTAATTTGAAACATGGCCTTTATGATTAAAAACAAAACAAAACAAAAAAAAAATCACAAGCACTGAGGATATTTAAATCTTTAACTGTACTGGTAACACCTGTTAACAGCTGTACACACAATATAAAAACATAATAATTATCAGCTGGACTAACTCTAAATCTAAATTCTTCACACAGAGCATGGGAAAAGCTAACAAGCATAGCATCCAGCTATCAAATTCTGCCAACCTTTGCTTGTTCCATGCCAGGTTCATTAGTTTAGCTATTAATTCACCCCCAAATTTCCTACTTTGACATTTTAAATTGTGCCACACAGGCCCATGAACATTATTAGATACTACCTTGCATTATTGGGAAGAGTTATAACATTGGTGTTCTAATTGTTCTTCCATCTCCACTTTTCCTCTACTGGCTGGGTCTTCTCTCAAGTTCTCAGTATCACTAACAAAACATCAGCTTCAGAGGGGTTAAAATCAGTGGAAAACCAACTGCAGCCAGGCTGGTGCTGTTCAGCTAAATGAAGCAACGTCCAATAGAGCTGATGAAGAATAAATGGCCAACTGCTGGTAGTTTATTTCTATATTCTTCCACAGTAACACTGCTAGAATTTTAATGAAAACTAAAACAAGTCTGAGCAGCATATATTTTTTTTTCTTCTACTGGAAGAAGAAAATAGGTTCTACCTATTTAAGTAACAACTCTCCTCAAAGAGATTCACTGAGGTGTGATCAGATAAGTGCCTCAGATGAACAAGAGACATTGCTGTAAGGTTTAACAAGGACACTCTCAGTAAAAACCGCATAGGATATAGATCTTGTTTCCAACACAGCCCTGCCAGATCCCCAGATCTAATGATCCTTAGAATTAACTCTAAGATAAACATCTCCCTCTAGACACTGTTCCGTACTTCATTCCTGCTGCAGAGAAGAAAGAAAAAACAGGTCATTTTCACAATGAAGCAAGGTCATCTCTCTAGGAAAGTTACTAAACACAAGTTAAAGTTTGGTCTCTGAAAGACAGGTAGGCTGTGCTACAGAGATAATGAGAAAAAAAACTGATTAATTTTTAAACTCATCCTGAAAGTGCAACTTTATCTAATTTCAACCACTTTCCAGTACTTAACTATATTGTAGTATGTATTTTATGTTAAAACATTCACCTGTAAAAGACAAGTTTTAATGGCAATCTTTATCCTCATCATCACATGTGACACATGCCCCAAAGATTCAATTTTAAGTTGACTGCAGAACAACCCCCCCCTAACAAGCAAGTAATTTCAAGTAATACATAAATCTGTGGCCTGGATCATAAAGGGGTTCTAGCCAGTTGATCGAGGTCCTGCCTTCAAAACTATAGCTTGTTTCACCACTACAGCAAGTCCAGAATCACAAGGGTGTGCAACAAACTGAAGAATGACTAAAACTGGAATACTCAAGTACTATACAGTAATATTGTACAAAGCAGTAATTTAGGAGCAACGATAAAAGTCTGTTGGACAAATAACAATTAAAACTACCCATCTTCTAAAAACAAAATGGATAAAATTAAACTGCAATTGCATCTGCACATAACTGTTCAGACTAAGTAATTTGTATTAAAGACATATTCTATTACATCTAGAAGTGCTTCATGCCTTGTTAAAAGTTCCTTTGGGGTAAACCCTAGTAAACATTTAATCATGCTCAGCACGTCAGTTTTTACAGGACAAAGCTCAACTAAAAGGCACATAATTAAATGAAGAGCTATAATTTCCTAAGTTTTCCTTCTCCCCACCAATGGTTCCTTTTGACCTGATGCACAAAAGCACCTGACACACCTTGCATAAAATCAGTACAGAATTACTCTGTGCAAGCAAGTTCTCAAAAACACTTGAGTCTATCACTTGCCCTCGCCAAGAAACTGTAGCTCAATGATGGCAGGTAGAGAACCAAGACATTATTTATGCAGAAATTAAGAAATACTTTAGAACAAGACAGCAATATCTAGACAATAAAAACCCAGCTTCTTATCACCTGCTTTTTTTCAAAAGCTTACCACTTATTGCCATTTTGTCATCTTTATTACATACTAAAATAACCACTGATTGATTAAAGATTTTAAATGGGACCATGCAAATATAAGATCATGCACTGAGAAACACAACAGAAACAAGGAGTTATCTATACAGAAACAACTGTATTCACATAGCAAAAAAATTAAATCCAGACAATTTATTTTTCCCATTCATCTAAAGTTTAAAGCAAGTTTAACCCTTAGAGACAGAAATCTCTATGTAAATTCTGTAATACTTTGAAGGGATTTCTAATGGTCAAGACTTTACCCTAATATTGCATTACCGAAGTCAGCTGCAGAGGCCACACTGAAAAGCTTCTCTTTCTTTGCTTTCATGGGTCCAAGAAGGTGGCCATACATATTTACTGTTTATCTACCTTCTAATTCCTCATCTTTCACTGAAGTCCAAGCTATACTACACAGTATCACAAATTTAAAATCCAGAAGGAAGACTGACTGAATTTTACTTCTCTCAATGTCAAACTTCATGGAATGATATGTACTCTAAGAACTAAACCAGAAAACAGGAGGGTCTGGTTTCTGTGTCTGAACATATAACACCTAGATTCTTGTCAAGATAATATTAATTTTTTAATGGTGGAAGAATGATAGAGGCGGGGGGAAGTAGGTGAGACTGAGAGACTTTTAATTTTGTTTTTTTAGTTCAAGTTACATTACTTCCACTTCTAAGGGATTATTCAGACTGCAAACACAGTGAAGTGATGACAGCTAAGCTAGTTTCTTATCAGAGGACAGTAGGAAAAGAAAGTATTTCCACAAAGACTTCTTTAGGATGTCTGACTTCCTTTTTCAAAACACCTTAAACACATTACATAGAGTTTTTCAGTTTCTGGTTTAAGGGCCATATAAACTGCATTTGTACTGGATCTAGCACAACAGGTTATCGACCCACAGCAGGATCAGAAAGAAACAGCTTCATCCTAAACTTGTTTTCAAACCTGCTAGATTATTTGCTGCAAGTTCCTTTTGTCAATGTTAAGTTCAGGGCCCTAGATACTGAAGAACAAGAATTCTTACATTTTATGTTTTGTACAGAGATGCTAAAAATACTGCTACAGAGGATAAATCCAACAGCTACAGAGCATTGAGGCAACGTGGGAAAGAAAAGCACAGCAGAAAAAAATAAGAGGCAAACCATTCCCTAGAACAGAACAGTCCTTCATAGACAGCTTTTGCTTCTTCACAAATAATGCATTGGATTTCCATTTGAACAACCAAAAGCTGGCTGCATGTGATTATTTTTTATTTATTTGGTGCCCAGTGTTTATCTGATTCCTAAGACTTCATTTTCATGGTCCAAGTGCCTAAGTGCCAAGGTTTATCACTGCTGCTTTTGTGCCCATTTATTCAGGTTCACTTGGCATTTGTCTTCTTACGCCTGAAAGCGTCACACTGAGCTGTCACACTTTCCTTCTTTTAAAAGCACAGAAACGGTGAGAGTACCTGCTACCCATGCCCTCAGAACCGAGTTGTTGTTAGCTACTTAATTACTGACCATTTTTTTTGAGGGTCTGACAGCTGTACCAAAACATAAACAGCTCAAGCACACTCTAAGACTTAACAGAAATTCCCCTCAAACATTCAGAAGTATCATCACTGAAATATCTTAACACAAGCAACAAGATACCAAAATGTTACATAGAAACAACGTTGCTGAGCATTCAAGACTGCTACCCACAGAGACACGCAAGTGTGCAAGCATTTCTAGACTTTATCTGCAGTGCATCAGTGCCACTACAACTTTTTATGCTATGGTTTAGTTAACATATAGGGAGAGAAAAAAAACAAAACAAAAAACAGAACTCAGAACCCTGCAATGTTACTGAAGCCACAGGTGCAATTTGTTTTGCAATTCCCTCTGCCTACATTTTTCTAGAAAAGAAAACCAATGTAGCATTCCTTATCCATGGGTACCAAACTATGTTGAATTACTATTACAAATTATTTGCACTTCTTAAGTAATTTTCAAATATTTTAATAGATGTCCAGGTCCTCTGTAGTAGACCCTGGATCATGAACAAGCACTAAAGCTACTGAAAATGCTTTATGGTTTTTATGCCCTCTTGCCTGGGGAGAAAAGAAAGGGACAAGAATAAGAATCTGATAGTCTGGAGTCAGATTCGAAGTTTGAAACTTCTACAATCACATTCAAAACCTTGAATTTTGCTTACAATGCAAAGGAGCATGTCAAATCTAAGCAGTATTAACAACAACAACAACGAAAAGCAACCAAAAAACAACAAATGAAAAAAATAACACACCACACGATCAGAAGTTTTCAATAAAGGTAAAAAGTATTCGGTTTTTAATATGCACTTAAGTCACAGTATCTGTTTGGAGATCATTACACCAGGTAACATTTTTGTTGTATTCTCAAAGTATTTTACAAGAGCCTGTCTTTACACCAGAGGAGCAGGCACTAACTAAAAGGAACCCAAGAACTGTGGTTTCAGAGCAAAAATAAATCCAGTGATCTGCATTCTTTCTATTCACCTCTGTCAATGGTTGTACAAGACACTGTTAAAAATGCAAAACCCAACACAATAAGCAAGCAAAATCAAAGGAGAAGCACATTTCAACATTTTTCTGGCAGTCCTTACCTGATGCTGGTATTAAAATGCAAACATAATCTAGTAAGGCCATTTGAAATTACTTTGCAATTTCTAGATTTAGGCCATTTTCAATGTCTGTATTCACTCGGGAAAAAAAAAATCTTCAAGAAAAAAAAATCATTTAATGTCCTTTCTACTAATAGAACAGAATACATTAAAAAAGAGCAGCTATTGATCAGAACATACTGAAATGAAGACAGACCTGGTGTGCTACTGGAATTTTAGCTGAAAGCTATATATATTTAAAGACAGTATTCAAGTCAAAACTCAAGGAGAACTTGAGGGTAAAAACAGCTGTTAAAGTGGTAACTGTGCCTGACAGGTTAGGCAGTACATACAGATACTCATTCTTTTTGCAGTATTTTATTTGCAAGGCTGTAGCACTGAAATTTCCCCATCAGCAATAAATTATTTACTATGATACAGTGTAAAGAACAATGTTGAAACATTTCTTGACTCAAAAGACAGACATACTGCAAAAGTCCATGTCTCTGAAAATGAGAAATGGAGACAACAGCCTCCTTGCATCTTCATTAGCTAGATCCCTTTTGCTCTTTGGCAACAGGAGCCTCCATAGGAGTAGCCTCCAAATCTTTGCTTGACTTCTCCTTTTCTTCATTTTCATCCTCTTGAGGGTAAAGATCTGGGTACTTTTGCATGCATTCCTGCATGGCACGAAATTGGTCCACACAGTCTGATCCCTTTATTTCTTCTGTGCTATAGTGGAAACAAGAAAAGGCTGACTTGAACTGTTCTCCACAGGGACCACTAGCCATTCCACCCAGACATGGGCAATTCCAATTGATATCTCCATTGGGCAATATCAAGCCTGAGCAAACAAAAGAGAAGAAAAGTTAAGTGCTCCTCCCAAAAAATGAGTTCATTCAGTCAATGCTAGTCTGCAGGTGTAAGCTGAAGAACTAACAATGCCATATTATTTCTGTAGCTTCAAGGGTGCTGAACACCTTTTACTTTCTGGTCTGTTTCTATTCTCATCCATATGATTCTTGACTGGACACAAGTGATGTAAGATCAAGATTCATGCCTGAAATAAGTCTTTCTCTGGACTACAGACCGCTGAGAATATTCTAAGGAAACTGCAAAACATGCAGAAGTCAAGTCAACCCACTTGCCAGACTCTGCCAGAGAAACAAGTAAGCCTTAAAATAATGTAGGCCACAATGTGATGCTGCGGTTCAGCAAAAGCAGCTCTATGTTTATTGCTATCTTAAAATGAACAAAAGAAAATTTTACTCTGATTTGCAATTTAAGGATGCGACTCAGTCAATTCGGTTCAGCAGAAAATTAGATTCAGTCAAATCTCAGTGTTGATCAGTTTCCTTTTAGTTACAGAAGTCTCCTTTACATGATTTAGTCAACTAGAGTAGTGCTGTTATTTATCATGGATCATGATTGATTTGGCAAGCTAGTTTTATAAAATACCTGTAATAAACACTGTACTATGAAGATACACCTAGCAGAGTGCATCATACAGTGCATCTCTGGATGCCCAGAGGAAAAGCAGAACTTCTGAGGCAAGGAAATGGATGGCTGGTGCCAGATTCCTTCTTGCCAAGGATGACAAAGCACAAAGATGATGACCATACGTGTAGAAGAAAAACAGCTTTCTTTGTAAATTAGATTTTGAAGTCCTATATTTCTCCTCACTGACATCAGTCCTTTTAAACAGTAATTTTTCTCCAAAAAAATACACGAAGACTTCTGAAATGTTCCTGAAGAGACTACAGCAATAAAGTTCCTTGTAAAATAATTCTCTTAAATTGCTCCTTTTAGATCCAGAACTGCCTTGTAAGCATGCAAATTTTAACATCAATGTAAGAATTATCCCATAAACAACAGATTCTTGTATATCATAAGCACTAATATGTATATATTAAATCACTGAAACAGCATCACTTTCAGATGTTATTTGCACATAAACCAGGCCTTTAAAAACAACAAAATGAGAGTAATAAGGCAAACTTTTCCTTCCTGGTAATTGCAGCAGAATTCTCACTTCAGTGAGTAAGTGTATCAGCGAGCTTAGAACACAATTAAAATGGAAACAGATTTCATCTTTCACTCTCCCTGAAGCACAAGTCTGCAACAGAAAGGATTACTATTTTTAATTAAAATATTATTTAAACTTCTTTATAACGCAGCCTGAACCTCATGGATCCTTTAGGCGATTATCTACTTGAGCTTATGCCTGGGAAAGAAAAAACAGCCCTGCTTACATCATAGCAGACTGAGGCTTGCACTAGCAAGTAACTGGTGACATCACACAACCCAATCTCTCTTAGCTCATGGGATCTGTTAATACCAGGGATGAAGGCAGACCCAGCTGCATTTATGTCAAGACTTGTTTTTGTACTTGCTGTAATGAAGTCCAACTGCTGGTCTGAGAAAAATTTTTTCCTTCTTACATGACAAACATTCAACTGACAAGTTGATCTGCCAGTGATTCACCATGCAAAATGACAGACACAAAGGAAGCAGAATTGAAAAGAATATTGTCAGTCACAACAGCAGTCCTGTACATCTGATAATTCGTCAAGATCTTTCTTAAAAGGAAGTAGGGCCTTTTCTTCATCTGTCCTCTGTGGAAACCATTTCAACACTGACTCTGAAATGACAGGAACAAGTTTGGAGAAACAGAGGAAGTGGACAGGAACAACCTGTGTTTAAGGTGCAATTCCATAAGCACTTTTAGCCAACTCTCCTATCATGGCTGCAATGCTAATAAAAATTAAATTTTCATACATAAAACTCACCAATGCCTTCTTCATATATGCCCAATAAATCAAGAAATTATTCTAACTGATGGGAGTAAAGATCTCAATCAAAACTAGAGGTCTTTCACATTTAAATTCTTCCATCTGCAATACCTTAGACCAGAAAGAGGCTTTACAGTGAGAATACTATTTCAGAACTGCAGCAAATGAACTCTTAATTCTTTTCTGTCACAGTTGTTAAAAGGCACATACCATAAACTTTGATATATGTATAATAAATCTGTTCTTTTCCAGATATGACTTTTCTGTGTACAGCACAGCATAAAAGATAAAGAGAGTCATTAGAGTTAACTATGCCACAGAAGTTGAACACTGGAAATCAAGTCTTCTATTCAAAGTATAAATTAAATTAGAAAAGCCTGCATGTTACTTTATGTACAGTAAAGCCCTTTCTGGTTTTCTTTTAAATAAAAACCACATGAGCCAGAGCTTCTGCACTTCAACATACTAAAAATATTTTGCCCATATGTCTTCCTGCCCACAAATTTCACCCCCATTTAGATGCAGCTACATTCTGTGATGTCAATTGTTTCTCTGTTTTGATCTGATGCATTGTAGCCAAAGACTGTTCAAGTGAGAAGTTTTCAGACAACCCTTAAAATATGGCAGTAATTTACCAGGTGCTAAGAAGAGAAAAAACAAACAAACAAACAAAACCTACAAACAACCCCCCACACACAAAAACCCAAACCAAAGACAAACACCAAAACAAAGAACCCAAACTTTTTAGTAGTTCTTAAACAAGACTATCTCACTTTTAACCACAGACACTCCTATTTTCACTGTAAGGTGTCCCTGACATGAGTAGCCTCTGACTTTATTTTCTTCCCTGCTCTATAGGTCAGGAATCAAGTGTTCTAGCTTGCTGTTAATACAGGATTGCTAGGAAAAAAAAACCCGACCACCTCTCCTCCTCATTATGGCCTGTCTGTATTTGGCAATATACACATAAGAGGAATCAATAAACATGGCATTTAAACAAGTAGGAAAAAGCTCTTTTAATTTTGCTATTTTATTACCATAATGTGTGGCACAAGACTATGTACTTGTGGTATTTGTACAACCAGAAACAGAATAATCTGGAGCCAAAGTATGGGATGTGAGATAGAAGAAAAAAAATTTCCTCTCTGTTAAGTACCAAGAAAACTGCTTCCTATGTTCACATTCCAAACCTTTGTACTACATCTCTGTTATGCTAGATCTGAGATGGGCAACCTTCCCTTCCCCTTAAATCCAGTGTCAAAACCAGATATTTAGTTACAGTACCAATATGCACACATTTGCTGTTGCTAGATAGACACCTTTTACTAACAGAATATTTAACTATCATGATTTTAAGGTGAAAGACAGGTGAACTTTAGGCAACTACACATAGAATCAATATAAACTGCACACATCAATTTACTTAGTTAATCAGCCAGCCACTTTGTTTAGCTGTACACCAAGCAAAGTGACCTAACAGTTCAGTGAATGATAAAAATCTCCAAAGATTTGCAGGTTCTCTAGATAGTTTTCTATCAGACTAGGAATTATATTATTAATTCAGGTACTGATCTAAAACAACATGAAATTTATATAATCTGTCATTGTTCTCATTTGGGTGATCATAAAATTGAACAGACTCATCACTGCTGGCAAGCAAAATATTTAAATTTATCTACTGACTACATACAGTTGTCATGAAGCCGAGATAGGCAGCTAAATGAAAAACTATTTCAACACAAATCTATGTGTGAAAAACGTTTTTTTAAGGACACAGGAAGATAGGTTCAAATTGAACTACATATCATACCAGCTCACCAAGGGACCTTCGTGCTCCGGCTGCTAAAATGTGCTTAAACACTGCCCTCTAAAGGTCATGGAGCCACTTGCAGAACTTTCACTTTCAAATTTCAAAAAAAATTTAAAAATTGCAAAAAGGGTAAGGCATTTACTTCAATCTCAGCTGAGCTGAAAGCAGTGACATCACTTAATTCAAAGTGAACATGCTTAAAGATCTCTAAGCATAAAGGCAATTAGAAAAAAATTAACCCATATTCACAGAGATGTTCATGAAGATTTATTAAACTAGGGCAAATTTTAGTTAATCATAATAATAGGAAGGATTATTTCACTTATCTGTTAAAACCAACCCTAAATATGCTCTGTACAATCTGACTCTACAAGTCTGTATCTCAGAAATATTCTACTTTCTTACATCTCCATTTTCAGGTTAGATCTTTTTCATGTGAGAACCGTAAACTTCACTGAAAACTTAAAACTTGCATCTTTTCAAGGCGAGATGGCTACAAGCTAAAAACAGTAATTTGAACTTACCTGGCATGTAATATTGAAAGATACCACTATCAGTAGTAGTTATAGATATTACTACTTGTAGAGTACAGGATTAGTCATATACATATACAAATTGCATTAACTCAGATATTTAGAGATGACCAAATTAGACAACTTCAGATGCACACAGGCAGAAGAACAACTCACATCCATTACAATGGTACATAACTCACCTCAGCTTCTCTGAAAATTGCATTTTATAATTTAAAACATTGAAAAAAACAGCTATAATTTTTTACTGGCAGCTATAATTTTTAAGCTGTCTTTGTTAATACAAAGAAAGGAAGGGAAAGTTTTTTTCTGAATACCTCTGGCTACTAACTAAAGCTGTAAGCCATCAAACTGATGTATTTGAACAGGCCACTTTCACTAGAAGACATGGAGTAAAAAAACAGCACTGTAAGGAAAGCATGTTATTTGTGATGTCCTGATTTGGAAGATAAAACTGGTAAGATTTTGGGTGCTTATCTTCTGAATAACTACTGTTCTCAGTCTTTAAAAAATGATGTTTTGTTGCTACTTCATACAAGGTCTGTTTTCTGTCTTTCTTTTTTTACAACTGTTAGAGCACAACCCATGTGATCTATCACTCCTGCTTACTACTGACCATGTTCTTCATAAGGGTCATCTGGGTCATCGGCAACCAGCTCAGCACTGCTTGGTGTCTCATGGTCCTCCTTGGTCGCAAATATAATTCTGTCTTTTCCTGTCACACAGGAGACAACAAGGAAAAATTCAGAGAAAACTGAGACAGAAGGAAGGAGGCACTTAAAAAGCTGTTGAACACCACAAGGTAATAAGATACTCAACATGATGCACTGAATAATGAATTCCACTGTACTTATCAATCACCTTCAATTAGAACAGTTGCTGGTTCAGAGGAAAACACACACAAATGAACTTCTACTCAACTAAAATTCCAATTTTCACAGCAACATACTGTAATGGCTGCATATCTCAGCACAGTTCATTGAACTGTGAAGCTGAGAAGCTGTTTCAAAACACACAACCATTACAAGGATTAACCAAGACTAAGTGATTAGGCAAAAAAAAGGAAAAGTGAAAGAGAAACTATACAAAATTACAACAAAGTTCAATAGGTGGTGTAAAATTTACAGTAATTTTCTGAATTCAATATTGAAGAGCACCTTAACAGTGTAGAATCAACTATATGGAAAGGTGCTGTGAACACTGCCAGGGACAGAAAACACCACAGTGTACTTTTTGCTCTTGTGCCACTCTTGATTGAACAAAAGTTCTGTAGCGGGGTGTGGGGAGGCCTGGCAGGAAACCCGAGGAGAGTTCTCCAGCATCTCTATAGAACTATAAAAAGCACACTGAGGCTGACACATGCATAAAAGAACTGCTAGCTCAACCTCTTCTGAATTCACAACTGAGTATTCTTTGGGTGGAAAGATTATCTAAGTCCCCCAAAAACTACCTCTAAATTAATAAAGGCCACTGCAATGACTCAGCATATTAGAAACTGGTATCTTCTTGCCCCTCCGTGTGACATCAACCAGCAGATATTCAGTATCTTCGTTCATTTTGCTCAGAAACCACCGTGTATTTAAACATGCTTCAGAAACCGACAAATCTAAACCCTTTTTAAAGGTACAAGTTTTCTGTCAACTCATTCTGTTGACAGAATGCATTCCTGCAAACTTTACAATGCAGAGTGGCCACTTGTTTCCTACATTAAAGAAACATAAGAACTCTAACCTCTGTAATTTGGCAGGATGCTATAACTTACAAATCTTGCAATGATGCAAGATTAAAAAAAAAAAAAAAAAAATTAATTAAAACCAATGAGGTCCATAGGTTATAACTACCTCATTGCAATGTATAATTGGCGTTCAGTGTGCCAGAGTTTGTAACTTCAAACTGGCATTTAGAACTACAGGAGGTCTTTTCCTCCAGTTTGAAACTTTACAGTAGGTAAAGGGAGTGGGGGGAAAAAACCATCTACCCCACGACGTTAAGTGGTCAGGGCTTGTCAATACCACAACCCACACATAATGAATGCCTCATACAGACACAGAAACCGAACGCTCGCTCTCTGCCCAGCCTGGCCATCTGCAGTGTTTTCTTTAAAGGGGTTAAAACACCACCACCACCACCCCTGGCCACTTAAACTAAGCCAGTAAAAATTTAACCCCTACGGGAAGGCACCATTCCGCGCCGCATGCCTCAGCCACCCCACAGCAAAGCCCAGCGAGCTAAAATAAGAGCCCTGAGGTGCAGAGCACGCTCAGCTCCGGCCATTTCGTGGAGACGGGTGGAGACCCAGTTGCAGGGCGGCCTTTGCTCCCCGCATTCGCCGCTACCCGCCGCCGGGACCCGCACACCGCCTCTCCCCTCCCAGGCCGTCCCGGAGGACCACCCCCCTCATTGCCAAACCTCCTGCCCTGGCTTCCAGCCTACCCTGAGGGGAAAGGTCAGAGGAGGGAGGCGAGGCAGCCCCCGCCGCCACACACGGCCCGCAGGCGGCCCTCGCGCCTTTTCTCCCCTCAGGCTGCGCCTTCCCTTCACGGGCTGAGGTGAGCGGGCAACCGCCACGCTTCTCCCTCACCCTCTGGTCGCCTCAGGGCGAGCCCGCCAGGCCTGTCGCGGCGGCGTGACATTGGGAGGGCACCCGGGCGCACCTTCTTGCCTGCAGTAGGACATGGCGGAGCCGTCCGGTGCCTTCGCCCGCAGCGCCAGCGGACTGACCCCACCGCCCTCTCCACTCTCTCTCCGCCACAGCCGCGGCAACGGGCAGCAGCGCGCCGCTCCACGTTATGACCTCCCGCCTCCGGAAGCACCTTCCCTGCCCGCCGGCAGCCGCTGACGCACCTCCTGCTAATGGCAGCCCGAGAGCGGGGGCGGGGGAGGGAGCAGCCGACCCTCCCAGGCACAGCCTCGGAGCTGGACTACACCTCCCAGCTGCCCCGCACCTGCCCAGAACTACGACTCCCGGGACGCATTGCGGGGGCGCGGGAGGCGGGAGGGCCGGGTCAGCCCTCGGGAGGTGGGCGCGGCTGCGGGTGGCTCTTGGAACGGGGCTCCTGGAACGAGACTCCTGAAGCTTCTCTGCGGCTTCTCCAGGGGGATACCCGGCAAGGGCAAGAAGCTCAAGATGTCAAGGAATGTAGGTGCTGCTCGGGGCTGCTGCTGCTGTTGCTCCGCGCTTTGTGTGACGATCCCCGGGGCTGGGCCCTTCCCGCTCCGGCCGCTCCCCCCGGGGAGAGCTTGCGGGACAGTGGCGGAGGGGACGCGGCCACATCCCGCCTGGCGGTCACATCCCTCCTCCCTTGGTTGTATCTGCTAATTCGAAGTTACTTCTTGGTTACTCTCCACAGCCAGCCTACAAACTCTGAGTGCTGCTAGGTGCAAGCCCCCGGGCTTCCCCGCTTTAATGTGGTATGGGCTAGGATAGCAAGAGTAATTTTGTTTTAAGCTGTCTTTTTGTTGTCCCAAGATGCAATTATTTGGAAGCATGCTGGCTGTTCTGCACTGGTGAGGTAAAATGTAGCTTGTTATTTATAGCTATGTTTCAGCTGGTCTGGAATTCAGGAGTATTACTCAATTTGTCATAGCCTGGATACAGGGTGTGGGCACCAAATAGGGAACCTAGAGACAGGCTGAAGAAAGCTGGAAGGAACATGCTGAACCACTAGAATAGGATTTTTTTCCCTCACTACGCTTGAGTTTTACTTACTGAGTGTGTTTTTGGTATCAGAAGTGTGATGAGGCATTTGATGTGTGGAAAAGTTCTGGTGCAAGGCAGGAGGTGCTACTCTGTTAGGCAGCAGTACCAACAAAGCTAAAAGACTTATTTTTAAACCTTTTATATTTATTTATTTATTTTCCTTTTTCACACCAATACTGCTTTTTTGGGGGTTATCTCTGACAGTTCTCTGACACGGGCAGCAGAAAAGAACATGTTAAAATCACGAGCCAGTCTAAACCAGGGTTCCTGGAGAGGCTCAGCGAGACTTCTGGAGGAATGCTGATGGGACTTGTGACATTTCTTCTGTCTTTCTACCTTCTTTTTACCAATGAAGTAAGTGAAATACTGTCAGAGCTTCAAAATTTTGCATCTGAGTGACATTCAACTAGGTTTGCACTGATAAGCTTACTGTAATGATCGTGTTAAAGCTTTATTATTTCATCCATGTGAAAAGGACGTTACATCTGAAGAGTCTGCTGCTTATCATTGGGATATAACAGAAGAGTAAAATCACTGGGCCAGCGATTTTCTTTCTGTAGAACTGAGTGTTGTATAGACAGTGTTATATTATGTCTTGGTTTTAGATTAGAAAAACTCTTAAAGTAAGTAGGGAATTCTAACAGTCAGCCCTTGCAAACATGCATGCTTTTGGCAGTTTTGGAGTTTGGCAGTTTTGGGGGAGCAGAATTCTGTGAATTTCCAACTTAAGACTTACTTTTTTATCTCTACAAGAGGGAAAAGCAGTGGCTTTGCAGGAAAGAGCACACCATAGTATGATGGTAAAGTAAGGAAAACTGCCCATGCTCCTGCTTTGCACAATGTGTTTTGAGAGTATACAAACATTCCTTGAGGTCTTCAGATCACTTGTCTGCTCACCTTTTTCACAAAATACCACTTGTGCTGTCAATTCTTGACAATGTGATTTTGTTTTTCTTGATTGCAGGGACGAGCTCTAAGGACAGCCAAATCTCTTGATGAGGGACTTTCTCTTGTGATCTCTCTTGATAGCATCCACAGTGTGTCTCAGCAGAATGAAGGGAGATTGGTGCACTTAGCTGGCCCTCTGAGTACATCTAAGGTAAATGGAATAATATATTGAAGATATGAGCATTTCAAGCTTAGCAGTAAGGGAAAGTCTTTGCTAATTAAAATTATGTTTGATATCCAGGAAGAGGATGTGTAGCTTTTCTTCTCCTCTGTAAGCATTGCCAGCTACCATCCAAGGTTTAATTCTTGGCCTGGAATCAGGTAGATACTGTACAGCCTTCATCTCACTACCCCCAAGCAAAGGCCATGTCTAGATGCATTTACCTTCCCACTGCCTTTGGAAAATTACAGATCCCCTTTGCAGGGGAAACCTATTTTGTCTTCCTGATACTATAAAGTATCTGCTCTTGAAGTACAGAGGCTCTGCTGGTTCTGACTTTCCAGTCGTGGTAACATTTCCTGTGCACTGCAGCAGCCCATACACAGCATGGTAGCATCCAGCAAGATAAAATTTCCCACTGATTTAAATACAGCACAAGAAGCTGTGAGGGGACATTGCCAGGAAAACTGACCTAAACTGGCCATATGACAACATGCTGAACAATAAAGCTGGGAGAATTGGCCAGAGCAGGGATAAGGGATGGCTGCTGAGGGACTAACTGGGCATTGGGCAGTGGCTGTTCAGCAGTCACATTATGCATTCCTTGTTTTACGTATTCTTTTATCATTATAATTGTTTTTCCTTCCTTTTCTGCCCTATTAAATTGTCTTTACCTTAACCCGTGGGTTTAACTTTTTTTTAAACCCGATTCTCACCCCCGTGCCACTGAGGCAGAGGGAGAGTGAGCAAGTGGCTGTGTGGTGCTTAGTTTCCAGATGGGGTTAAACCAACACAAACTCTTAAGCCTGCATACCAATAAGCAGCATTTGTGGTTTATTCTTCACTGTGGCAATAATTTTTGATGAACATTCTCTACGTAAGATTTATCAGTTCTATAAAGAGATGCTCTTTTTTTGTCTTTAGTAACATTTATACTGTATTCAACTATGTGTAACCTACTAGTCATGTACAGTGAGGTATGTAAGTGTGTTTGATAGTAAAAGTATGGTGTTGGAGTTTGTGAGGTACAGATTTTATACTAATTTTCTATTTTATTTATCTCTTAAATAGCCTTTGTTTGATCCCAGCTATGGGCTCTCTATCTGGGCTGTCAAACTTAAGCGTAACGTGGAAATGTACCAGTGGGTGGAACGTGAAGAATCTACGTAAGTGAAAGGAATTGATGAAAGTTGTTTATAAAGCTGTTGTGTTAACAACAGTTTTCTTTTCCTGCCATCAAAGGGAAAATCCAACTCCTTAAGACAGGAGAATTTTACAACTCTTGGGTTTCATTGGAGTCACTTGCTTCCTTGAATACCTCAGGTCTTGTATCTGGTCAATGCTGCAGACTTTGCATCTGACAAAATTTGAATAACATCCAAGGCCTTTTATCAGATCTTTCCACTTCCTGATTTTGTTAAGCTTCATAAATTATTTTTTGGCCTCTGTGCTGTAGCTGTGGGTTTTTTCATTACTGCCTGACGTTGTGCCATCTCAGAGCACATTGATCTATATTCATCATATGTGTTTGTGTTTTCAAGAGAATTCAAAGATCTTGCTCTCCTTTCTAGTGTTCCTAAAGCTTCTTTTATTCATTGATATATTATCTACCCATCAGGATTTCTGTAACTCTCCCCCAGAATACTCCCTGCCTGCTCATTGATTAGTGGAATCAAAAACATTGTCCCAAAATACTTAGTCCTGATTTTTTTTTCAAATAAAACTCTATAATCCTCTTTTTCCCTCCGTCTACTAAGCCTTTCCCACTTCTGTTCTTTAAACTTGAACATGGACCCTTCAAGACATTTTTTTTTCTGTCCTCAGAAAGATTTTACAATAAGATTTTTGCTGAATCCAGAAATTTTATCATATTTTCCCTTGGCTTTCATAGGTGATTATAATTATTCACTTGTTTGGGTTTGTTTTTATTGTTTGTTTGTGGGGGGTGTTTTTTTTTTTTGTTGGTTTGGTTTAGTTTTGTTTTCATTTTATTAGTTGGGTATTTTTTTGATCTATCAAAGTGGGGTTTAACTTTTGTTAGAAAAGTAAGTGAACCCAACAATTTTGGTTATGAATTCCAGAGTAAACTGATAAACCCATTGACCCAAAAACTATTTGTTTGATACCTGCAGCCTAACGTACACTGGACTATTTAAAAGCAATTATAGTCCTATTATATCCAGTTGAATCTAGAAGTCATATTCTTTTCTTGGACTTTTTGACACTTGGAACTTTTTGACACATGACTATGAGGGGAATCTCTTATTTTCATACATGTGCAAATTGAAGTACTTAATTAAACCAAGACAAGAATTCTTGGTTCTTAGAAGACTGACAAACCTTATCCTTGATAATCAAAACCCAACATTAATTTACAGCTGTGAAAGTAAAGTGCAAATTTCAGTTGCTTGAGAAACTCACATTACTTTCTAATAGGCATTACTGCAGTGTAGATACCTTTTCAAATGGATTTACAAAACTGTAATAAAATGTTAGCTACTTTGCAAGTAGAAGAGGGAATATGTTTCTGTTTTATTAAAAATTCCATTGACAGTAGTATAAAAGATAATAGCTGTTACCTAGCTCTGACACTGCAGAACTCGGGTTCCAAATGTTTTTTGCATCAGAAAAAAAAAGAAGTTGTGAAGGTGTGAAAAATAACTTCAGTTTTAACCTGCTTATGGTGCAGCATCTGTAGAAGACTTGTTGATTTAGGTCAGCTTGTCTCACTGTCTTTAATACTGGTTGTTCTGCATCAATCTAGTCAAGACCTTGTTGTTGTCAATGTGGGGATAAAAGGTTTTCAGAATGTTTTCAAAATGTTTTCAGAATAGGTAGTTCAGAGAAAAGTTAGTTGAGTTGTAAAGATATGTTTGTGTTGCCAGTGAGCTGTCTGTGCATTTCATTTGTTAAATTATTCTGCCCTGAGCAGGGGTGTGTGTGCACTGCTTTGGTTCTCATCCCACCCCTTTTCTCTGCAGGGAATATGAAGAGAATGGTGAGATTAAGAAAGAGACAAAGTACTCATATGGTAAGTTGATCAAGAGAAGGTCCCATTTCTCTTATGCATGTAACTTTGGACTTTTACATGTGTAGATTTTTATTTTTATTGTAAAATATGGTATTTTCATGTTGGGAAAGAAAGGAAAGTGGAGAAATAAGCAAAAAATTCTGTTTCCTAAACAAATGGCAGGACCTCCCTTTCTTAGGTAACTGAGGTGGAAGGAGGTGTGCTGCTAGCAAGCAACTACAACAGAAAGCATTAAATCTTGTCTTAGAATTGCTAGAGGTTCAGAGCAGCATCCAAGGATAGGGTGCTCCATAGACAGGACCCTTAAGGTCCTCAGTGGTAGGAGATGAGCAGAGATGGGAGTGTTTTCAAGTGACACCTGAGGTTACTCTTCAGAAGTAGAGTAATTGGGCATGTGTCAGGCATGAGCAGAAGACAATACACAGGGAAGAACACAGGGAAGAATACACAGGGAAGAACAGTGTAGCTCTAGCCTGTAAGACAGCCTGTCTGAGAATCTGTTTAGGTGTTGATACCAGGTAATGAAAACTGCCAACACCTTGTGATGTGCACTGTGGCATTTGCCAAATGCTTTTTTGGCACAGTCAGAACTGAGAGCATTATTCTGATCTGCCCAGTGGCAGAAAAATACTGTGAGTCATCTGGAGATTGGTCTTTGTGCTTCATTTATCTTTGATTAAAGCACATGGATGTGCAACATGGGTGTGAAGCTGTTTCTGGGTGTGATCATAAAAATAGCACAGCTCAGTGAAGCATGGAACCCACCAGCATGGAGATGCAAAGCAGCGAGGGGTGCAGGGAGTGGAACAGCTTTACAGTCAGTGCACTGTGGTTTATTTCTGCCAGTCTTCCCTTCTCACTCTTTGCCCCCTCTCCAGTATGGACTCTCCCCATGCTGCAGTGAAACCATGGAGCATGCTCTCCTTGGACTTTGAAATTTCTTCTGATTTCTCTTACTTCCTTTTGTTACTTCCCTGCCCCATTTGGTGTTTTCTGCCCTTTCTTAAAAGTTGTTTTCATGGAAAACCCAAATTTCAGTGATGGGCTCAGCTGTGGCCTGTAGTGCAGAACCAGCTGTGTCCAACACAGAGCAGTCCCTGACTTCTTCCCACAGAGACCACTTCTGCAGCACCCTCCCACTACCAAAATCTTGCCATGTACCCAATGCACCAGCATATCCCTTACAGCAACACCAACTCCATTGTATAACCAAGCTGGCTTTCCTTCTTCTTTACTCCTTCATGGAAGTAGAACATGCTATACTTAATATGGAAGCTGCTCAAAAAAGGGACTCTAGTTTTGCAGGAGTTCTAAGGAATCTGCTTGAGTCTGTTCTGGGGATGTGGGAAAGCTGCTGTGTCTGGAACACAGGCAGCACTATGGATTTTTGACAGTACAGATACCATCTCTCTCTGTTTCTTGAATGCACCATAATCTACCAGTTTCAGCAGAGCTTGCAGCCTTCCCTCACTAAACTGGATTGTTCCAAAGAGTGGGGCCAAGAGTCAAAGCCTCATAATGGAAGATACCAATAGCAAAGCTCTGACTGTGCAAAGTTTAGTTACAATTCTATCTCTGAAATACTTGTTTTTCCCTAAATCCTGCTATTTGTAGTTAATGTTAGTTGGATGGACTTAAGTGTCAGTACAGACTATCACATACAAGCCTTGATGTAAACAGTATTACTAGAAGTGTTACTTGGAACTTCTTAATTGATTGAGAAGTGCCTTAATAACAAAGATCTGAGTGGCAATTTTTCCTATTTTCTCCTCAACCTATAATTTTTTTTAGATACCGAATGGAAATCAGAAGTTGTGAACAGCAGAAACTTTGATCGAGAAATTGGACACAAAAACCCAAGGTAATTTACCACCTAGCACAGTCACTCTTCTGTCACTGTATCTGATAAAAGATGAAAGCTAAATGACTATATTTGTGACACAGTGAAGTAGTTGAAATGAAAACTTGGTCTTTGGTAGTCGGAAGAACTAAGGCAAAGAGAAATTAGAGATCAGTTCAAAGCTACCTGGTGGAACCAGAATTAAACTATCCATTAGTAATGGCTGGATGCCAGGTTATTATTTCATTACCTCTGGACCCTGTGGTGTCCAGGTAGGAGAACTTGAATGGGTTCCTTTCTGGGCTTTGACACAGAACCTTTTATGTGCTTGTGTGCACCAGCATAGGCAGGAAGCAACCACAAACCCAGGGATGGAATGTAGGGAGTTAAATTTGTTTTTGTTGCCTCACTGACCTGGGGATCCCCAAACCAGCACCTGGGCAGAGGTACACAAGCAGGGATGCAGGGATCACCAACCCTGCTCTTTCTGCCTGTATTTCAAGAATTGATGCAAGGTGTAGTTTACCACTGTGCTTTGATCTTGCTCATAGCAGGACTGGAATCTCCAGTATGTTCAATGTGGTGCTTCTAAGTCTATCACAGGTCTATGTTATCTAAACACAGATGTTCTACTCATCTAACATAAAAGGCTAAACAGCAGTTAATACAATATATGTGTTTTTCTACACCTCATCTGCAAATCATTTGAGCATGTTTATAATCCTCCTCACCTATTTTCTGTTATTTTCCCACACTGCAGCATATTATGTACTTCTAGAGTTTTACTGTAATTCTGAGACTGATCAGGGACTCTCTGTTCTGCAGTGCCATGGCTGTGGAGTCTTTCACTGCTGTATCACCCAACGTCCAGGTTGGAGGCTTTGTTCTTTCGACGGGTAAGGATTGCTCTGTACTGGCGTTGTCTCTGCTGTTGCACCAGCAGCAGCCTTTGGTTCTTCCACAATGTGATAATCAGGAAGCCAGACAGCAAATTGACTGTTCTGAATTAGACACTGGACCTGAGCTTGATTCTTTATTTTGCTTAGGTCTTGTAGATAAAATTGATGACTTCAAGCAGCTGAGCTTGTCAAACCTTGAGGATCCCCATGCTGATGTTACCCGAGGAGGAGATTACTTTTACCACAGCGACAACCCCAGGCGTCCAGAAGTAAGATGAGAAAGATAAACCAAGGCACTGATTACTATTACATGAAAAAGAAGAAAGTTGGAGCATGCCCCATTTTTGTTTAAATATGCAGAAATTAGATGCGTAAAGGGTGTTTCCATGCAGAGTTGTCTGTCTTGTGATTCTCTTGTAAAGAAGTTTTTCTTGACTTCCAATATTTTCTTCTTTGTAGGTGGGAGACCTTCGTGTCTCATTCTTCTATGCAGGTCTGAGTGGAGATGATCCCCATTTGGGTGCTGCTGATAAGGTGAGTCTTGAGCTGTTTTTTTATTTGTAAACTGTGTTTCCCAGCTCAGTAACCAGTAAATCTTTTTTTCCCTTTCTTCCAAGGTGACTGTGATTGCTCGCCAGCGAGGTGATCAGCTGGTTCCATATCACACCAAGTCTGGAGATGTCCTGCATATTCTCTACCCTGGAGATCTCTCAGTGGAGGTGAGATACCACGCTGTACTTACTAATGAAGGGTTAAAAATGGAGATTGTAGTGCAGAAACAGCAGCAAAATTAGCTGCCATTCTCCTTTAGACCTGCTGTAGAGGAGGAGGTAATCAATGGTAAGCACTGGCTTTTCTCCCCTTTTTCTAGGACCATGCATTGTAGCCTATGTTTTTCTTGTAGGTTTCTGCATGTTCTTTGTGTTGCCATCCTTTGCCCACCAGCAGTATGTATTTTGGCTCTAGTTATTCATGATGCTTTTGTTTTTTTTTTTTTAAAGGGACTATTTTATGGATTTTTTTCTTTTTAAAATACCTTTGTGTGATGCTGAACTTCCTTTGCCTTAAAGGCTGTTTCTGTGCCTTCTCATTTTGCTTGTATTTACTTCTTGGTAATTTCCCACTGACACATGCAAGCACACACTTTTTAAGAGGTTGTATGTAAATATAGTAAAAATCAGGCTTTAATTTAAGTAACTGTAGATGCTATCCTCTCTTCAGCTTTTAATAACAGGAGTTGAGGCTTGTTTGAAATTTTTATTGCTATTCTGGCTAAAGAAGAACCTTCAGGCAGAGCAGTTAAAAAGGATTTTGTTTTGAGTTGAGAGAAGCAGTAGAGCCAGCTCCCTGCTGTGAGTCCTGAATCTTCCTTAGACAGAATTTTAGTTTATTGTAAATAAGTTAACTCACTATATATAAATAATTTGTAGAATACTTGTATGTACAAGTAATCAATCAGCCATACATGTTTTTTCCCACTAAGTTCTTTGTTATGTCAAACCCATCTTCATGCATATATTTTATGGGGCCAGAGGGAGACAGCCCATTTTGAAAAAATATTACTCAGAATTCTTGCAAATAGATGTTTGCCTGATGAAATCCACACATAAGTTTTATCATTTTTCCCTGAATACTATGCACTTCCTTTCATACACCTTTCCTTCAGCCACCAGTGCATATTGCACAGACATAGCAAAGTCAGATCTTTTTCCTTCTATTTCATTTAGTTATTAGTGCCTGTTTTTTTCACAGTGATGTTGAATGTATCCATTTGCAGCGAAAAATTTTTTTTCTGTCCATTGTAGTGTTTGAACAGTGCTTGTTTAGCTCAGTTTAGAAAAATGCTGGTTTCTCTTGTGCTGCACTTTGAAACCTATTGTAGTGTGCAGTGATGTTGCTCAAAAAGACCCTGCAGAACGACCTGCAATATGTCTTCTACAAGAGAATTTGTAGTCCTAAAATGCTTTCAGCTCTCATTTGCTCGTAATAAACTAGAATCAAGAGGATCTCAAATTGAGAAACATGCTGGATGTAATGGTGTTTGCTTTCAGGAAGTGTTTCAGAAAGAACATGAGAGTAACAACATGAAGACCTGGGCCCTCCGTGCTGCAGGCTGGCTGGCCATGTTTGTAGGCATCAGCCTGATGATCCGCATCTTTCACACTTTGGGTAAGTCTTTTACAGAAAGGTAGAAGGATTTAGAATTAGGATCAGATCCCTAGAGAGGTCCTCTTGCTCACATATGCACTTAATTAATTTGGAGGTCATGAGGAATCTGTTTTGAACTCAGATTGGATTTGATCTGAAAGTCATTGGACGTAAACAGGATCCCTGAACTGGATAGCTGCTTTGTGAACATTAAAAGAAAATACATAAATATGTCTCTGAAGAGATGAGGATATCATTGCCTTCTATTCAGCTGTTGCTTAATTATTAAATGCCTTGAGGATAGTCTGCTGAGTGCCTTATCCAGCACTCCTCATAATTTCTGTCTTGCAATAGTTAGCGTGCAAATCCTGGGTACAAATAAGACTTCATTTTAAATTACCATATTTTCAACTACTTTATTCCTTGTTTCTTTCTGCAGTGGACTGGTTTCCTGTTGTCAGAGATCTGGTTAACATTGGATTAAAAGCATTTGCCTTCTGTGTAGCCAGTTCACTGTCCCTCCTGACCATCTCCCTGGGCTGGCTCTTCTACCGCCCTCTCTGGGCTCTGCTGATCGCGTCGCTCTCCATAGTTCCAATTGTGGTCGCAAAATCTCGTGTTCCACCAAAGAAGCAGCAGTGAGAAGGAGGTTGTTGGGGTTTTGCACTGAGTTCTGGTTAGAAATGTTTCTGTCCCTGTTAGTGCAGTGTGCTTACAGCCTATCAGAATTCAGCAGTGTGCACCCAGAGTTGGGTCCACCCAGAGAGGGGGCTTGAATGTGATTGTTAGTACATGTTATATATGAAAAATATGGCTATAGGGTGCTTGCTGTCTGTAGGGAGTCAAGGACATCTGCTTTGGGGGAAAAAGCATTTTGGAGTGTCTGTTTTCATCATCCATCAGCGAACAAGCAGATTTGTCTCTTTAACCAGAACTGGCAAGTCCTCAGTGACAGTCTGGGCACCTTGTATATTATGGAGGAAGTGCCACCTTCATCACGTGGGCCATTATGAGATACCCTTAGGAAATGCATGTGTGTACCTGTCTCTGACAAACCCTTGCTCTGCTGCCTTCTCTTGTATGCACAGTCATGTATTGTGTATATTCTGTGGCTGATGAGTCTGAAAATGTACACGTTCAAAGGGAAAACTCATCTTAGTTGAATTTCACACAATACTTGTATGAAATGTATGCATTTGGACTGAGGATTTGCAAAGTAACATGGAATTAATGTGTGGCCAGGTTACAGTGCTCAAAGGTCATACACATTTGTCAGAAGGCATTGATCTCCCCCAACTTTTTAGAAGGCTCTGAAGTTGTTGGTTAAGCATCCAAAACGGTACCCTGGGCTATACCATTGCTTGACTGTTGCAAAAATTTAACTTTAATTTGTGCTTATTTAAGGGGAAACTGAGAGGTCACTAGCCTTTAAAAATAACACTGTTCCCTTGAAACAAAATTGACTTTTATAATTGAATGTATATTCTTTAAAAAATATTTGGGATTTCTTTGCTGTGTATACTTCTACTTCTTGAGTTTCACTTTGTAAGGAAAATGAAGTGAAATAATGAAAACATTTTTTCCTGATAAGATTTCATATGTTGTAGTAGCCTAAATTTTGAGCTTTGTATCATGTTACAGGAATGCCTTCTTGTAGCATTGGTGGGTTGTGTTTACTTATTTATGCTGTAACCAATACTTGAGATTAGAGACTCTCTTTTACTGGTTTTAAGTTTCCCTCCACCTAGAGTCTGCTTTCCAGATGTGCCCCTACACTACAGTGGTTTTTTTCCTGTAAGTATATATAATTCAGTTCAGAAAGAATATCTTCATTAATGAAATCCAGTTAAGACCATCAGGAGAATGTTCCCTGTACCAAAGTAACTTAACTTGAATGTGGATAGAAGCAAATGTTTGCTACAAATCATGATGAATTAGAGAACTGAGTTAAAAATTTTTGAGTAGTAATTACTTTATTGGAATTAGCTTAAATTCTTGTAATTCTTCTGGTATTTGAATGCTGTGAATCCAGTGTCACAGCTCAGTTCCATGTGTAAAAGCAGTAGCAGTGAGCAGAGGGCTATAGGGAGTGCACGTGGTCTCATATGCAGCTGATGTGTGATACCAATATTGTGCCATCTTCCTGCTGCCCTCCAACAACTTTTGCTCCATAACTAAGACTTGTACTCCACTGAGGAGAACAAACATTGGACTGCTGCTTTACCAATGATGCAGGAAATTAACCAGTATTACGGTATTAGAGATGAAGATAAAATTTTCTACTGAAGTGCTGAGCTTTTGTATATTTAATAAAGTGCAGTTTTCAACAGATTGGCCTATAGGTCTTTTAATTACTTTTATGTGTGGCACCTTTCATGTTCAGGTACATGGAGGATTAGTTTGTAGCTTCCATGTGAATTAGCTTGCTACTGCTGGTTGAAATAATTGGCCTTTGGAATTGTTTAGACTGCAAATATTTCCCCATTTTGGGAAGCAAGTTCCCAATACCAGCACAGCTGCTTCTGGTTTATATACTTCTCTGTGATGAAAGGCTGTTCCAGCCTACCATGGTTTTACTCCCTGTTACTGAATACTTAGGTTTAAGTAACTTCCTTGCCTCCTTAAGATTATTTGAAAAACACAATGGTTCAACCTGACTGGCTGCAGCATCTTGTATTTTTAAGGAGAGTGAGGGTTTGACCTATGTATTCAACAGCTTAAAGTCCTTTTGTCATGCATACAAGTGTGTGCACAGGAATTACGCAAAATACAGCAAGACTCCTCTCACAGGCAAGAGCTTCATGTTTCCTAGGCCAGGCACTCTCTTGGGGCCAAGCCTTGCTTTCATTGCACGTACACAAACATTTCTATAGAAACAACTGGTGCAGTATTTCTGTTGCTTCTGTACCAAAATCTGGCAGAACATGTACCTGTCTGTCAATCATCTTCTCTTTCCCCTTAAAGCATATTTACCCTTTCATCTTTTGCATGCCTTAGGTTAGGAGAGCTGGCTCCCTACAGAGCAGAGGAGTAGGATCCTGGTCTCTGAAGATGTTATTGTTTCTTTTCACACCAGCTATAAATAGTCCCCAGACTCATACCTTGATGTCTCTTTGATGAGTTTCCCAAGTTAAGAAGTACCAAGTCGCTTTGGTACAGCTGGTACCAGCTCCTATTTTAAGAAAATGAAAAGCAGGAGCTGAATGAGAGCCCTCACATTCAAAGTGCTCATCTGTGGGTGTATCCTATGTATCAGCACAGAGACTTAACACAGACAGAATTACATCTGCAGTATTACCAGCTGATGCAAGATTTAGAATTTTTCTTATAGCTTATATACGTGTCTTATAGCTTATATATGTGTCTATATAGCTTATATACAGGTTGTGTCTATTCCCCAAACCTCCATCTTAGGTTGCTCTTTAAAAATATAGATTTTGGTAACAAGAACTAAAAACTCATAATGAAGACACCTAACTTTAAATAAATGGGGCATCCTGGGACCTGATTTGTGACTTCTGGAAATACTATGGGGTGTCCTTATGCTTGCATGAGAGCTCTTCAAGGGAAACAAAGCTGTGTACAGAAGAATGAGCGAGCTGGAGGGGAGGTTTAATGGACAACATTCCTCTTTCATACTTTATTTTGTTCTACAAATACAGTACAAAAATAGATTTTTTTTTTCTGAATTAAATGTAAGCCATTTTCTAGCATTTCAGTCTTTCCTCTGTGACAATGTCCAGCAATGACTACACTATTACCCTCTACTTTTGAAGAGACAGAGTCAGTGTAATTTAGTTATAAAAATACTGCAACAGACATCAGCATTCCTATTACAAAACTGCAGGAAAAGCTTGTGTAGATTTAATATTCCTCTCTTAACAGCTTTTAAATGCTGGGTAACCTTTACAAAAGCTTTCTAGCTGCAGTGAGTTTCATTTCTGACAATGACACTCAGCCAGTTTTATATGTTTTGCTCCAGAACATATTATCCACATGGCCTCGATAAAACTGAAACAAATGTCTATGTTCAAATTACTTAAAAAGACATATTTAACCTTAAGTTTGAAATGAGGGCAGGGCTTCTCCCTTCAAATGCACAAAATTTCTGAAAGTAAAGGAAGATTATAGGCTGAAAATCTGAGTTTTCACAAAAGGCAGGTATTCTTTAGAAACTAAATTTCAAGATTCCTCCAAAGCTTGACTGCATGCTTCTTTTCACCTTAGAGAAAGTGATTCCCTTTCTGTGATGATAAGACAGTAAAATCAGCCACCACCAATTTGGATAAACTATGAATCAAAGAGGGTTCAGGTAGTCCTTTGAACAGCTCACTGCAGACTGTTAAATAGCAGCCTCATACTTTAGTTCTGGGCAAGAAGGAAAAATTAAAAGGATGAAAATGTCAGAAGGCAGTGCAAATGAAAGGAATACCTGAGAAAACAGAATTATTAGTGCTGAGTGATAAAAAAGAGCAAAAACCCCCAAAAGCACAAAGTGATCTTCTCAGAAGCTACAACTGCACATTTGCTTCTCCTAAATCAAATGATAAAAGGATGCACATAATTACCTGTGACAGCAGAAGGAACCCTTGATACTGAATTAGGTTGGCCCCTGATAGCACAGAAACACAAGTGCTCAGGAAGGCTAATCCCTTAACTGGCAAAGGATACTTATTTTGGGACTATCATTCTTGCATCTGGAAAAAAGTAAGGAAATGCTTGTTCTTTTCACAGTTTCTCAAAAGGAAACAACTGTGCTGCTGCTGCTTTCTCTTCTCGCTTGCTCTTTTTGGTCTTCTCTTCTTTCTTCTTTTCTAACTGGCGATTTTGAGGCCAAGAAATGGCCACGTTCCCTACTGCACTCTCTGAACTTGGACCTCCTTCTTCATCAGAAGAGAATCCAGCTCCTTTCTCTGCTTCAGGTGCTGATGGCTCAGTCTGGAAAACAAGGGGTGTGAAAATCATGAAGTTCTAGAAATCACTCATAACTGTCCCTTTCTAGAAGGATTTGTCTTGATCAAGCATTCATTAAGCACAAGCAAAATACTTCTTGCTGCAGAAGAACAAAAATAAACATGCCTTAAAAAGATGATATCTTTCTCAATGAGGAAAAGATTAAGAACTAAAACATCTGACTTTGTAACAAAAAAATAGCCCTTTTCATGTTAGCTGCTTGCTTGGCTTGGAGGAATAAACCTAGGAAGGCGTTATGTCAAAAGAGAAAAAAGTACCAAAAAAATGATGCTTTGGTAAACACTATCTCTTGTTAAACAATAATGAATCTTGCCTGGACATGACTATATTGAATTTCTAGTGTAGTTTTTTTATCTAGTTGCTTGTCACATGCTAACAACAGGAAAGGAAAAGATTGTTGAGCAACAATGCTCTGGAAGTTCTACACTCCATGCCTAGTGGAAACATACTAGAAAAAAAAAGTATCTTAGTGTAGAGAAATATGATCCTGAAAAAGAAATGACTTATAGAAATGCAGAATACCTTAATGGAGTAGCGTTGCTTCAGTCTCTCTCTGATGAGAAGGCCTTTTGTCAGTAGTTTCCAATTCCCCAGAGCTCTTTTCTCACGCTTCTGTGTGGGATTATTTGAAAGACAAAAATTTACAACTCTAAGTTTCAATGTATTTACAACCACAGAAAATGGAAGTTTTAATATTTTAAACTCCCATTAAATGTGTCACAATCAAAGATTAAAAGCCAGCAGGATTCTTAAGAGTAAAATCTATTAGAATCCAATTATCTGCTGAATACATGCATTACCATCACTTTCTAATGTGCACCCTGTGTAAATTACACCAAAAACACCCCCAAACTTCAACCTCACATGTGTATTCCTCTATTTTTATTTCCTAGCAGCTCTGTAAAACTATGCCAGAGTATGCATTCTGTCATACACTGCTACACACCTATATCACATCCCACTGCAGACTGGACAGTAAGCCCAAAGAGGGGTATTTGGGGGATGCAACTAGATCCTCATAGTCACAGAGCTCCGTGTTTTGTGCTTACACAGCCCACCCTTGTTTGACTGTCCACAGTTTCAATGAAATTCACTTGAGAAATGTAACATTAAAGAAGCTGCAAAAATAATTCTCACCTCCTTCTCCTTTTTTTCTACTTCTGCTTGTTCATTCTCCCAAGCAGCAATGAGGATCTCTTTGTACTCCTCACAGACAATGTAGCCATCAGTACTAGGAAGGAAAACACAATCCTGTCATCTACTAGAAGAAAAGGAGCAAATACCTGCTGACCCAACCAAGCTAAAAACTACTGAAAGCTGATAGAACCATTTGTCTCATAGGATCCAAGCGTGTAACTCATTACACACACTCCTTAACACAGGTATATCACTTGAATTCTGCAGGACATAAAAATCTGTGAGTTGCAACAAAGCAGCTTTACATACACTGGGTGTGAGTAGCCACCATGAAAATCAAATCCAGTGATGGCTTGAGCACAGTCTATGTCCAACTTCCGTGCCACTCTGTTCAGATTTGGAAGTCTCAGCTGCACACAGCCAACAGGTAACATGGATGGCAGGAAGAGATAGACGTTTCCATATTCATTCCGGGGAACCTGTTGGTGGGAAAATGAAGAGAAAGGATGACACTCCTGCTCTCTGGAGAGAAGTGAAAATTCTTGCTACAGTTCAGGGACTCTCCCTCTTTTAGACCTGCTACATTCCACTCCGGTATTCAATTAACATTCACATGAAAAGGCACAAGCCTAGATTTTAGCTGCATGGTTATCTCCTAGCTATGTTCTCTGCCCAGGCTTTGTTACTCAGGCTGCGATGCAGAAAATTATCTAAACAAACATGGGACTAGAAAAATTAGATCAACTAAATCATAGCTAGCAGTCTACATTGCTAGCACCCATTACTTGTACTCAGGAAAGAAAGCCCTCAGTGAAGTTTTGACCATTTCCTTCTGGGTACCAGATACCTCCTCAGAACTTGTAATCCTGAATCCAGGTATTATTGACTGATCTCACCTCTAAAATATGCAACTTCTGGAAAATAAAGTCCAACACTCCCTTTAACACTGAGTCCTCTCTAGTTACCTTTCCATCCACTGCTATAGGTGGCTGATACTCCTCTGTCTGCCAGCGACCAAACAACGCCAGGTCCTCTCTGTCCCGGTTTGTGGGCTCTGCGAGGCGCAACTTCCTCGCGTGGTTAGAAAAGCCTTTCACCATCTGTGCAAATACAGTGACCAAGCCTGTAATACCACAGTAACAAGCTGCCAGGGATTCTAGAGTTTCCTAGGACATCAAAAGAGAGGGCTCTGGAAGAGATGTCTGTTTCCTAGCTTCAGTACCCATTGCTTAAAAATTATAATCCATGGCACTGGTATGCAACAGAGAGCCAGATCCTGTAGTTCATAGAAAACACTGGGATGTCTTTGAAGATGAAAAAGGTGCAGTTCTGTTAGATAACTACTGCTGGGGTGGGAAGAAGACAGAGCTGGGGTTTGGGCAGTATATAGGAACTATAGGCACAGTAGATAGACAGATTCACAATGCAGCTACCACAGGCCATGCAAACAAGTGAAAAATCTATATCTGCTGACTGAGAAGACAAAAACTAAGACAGAACTGAGCTTGAACTTCACAGGGCAGACAGGTTGCACAGGAGGAAGTCAAACTCTCTTACCTTGTAAGGCACTTCTCCAATTCTCACCACTCGAGCTTGCTTCAGCCAAGTGTCCTTTGAGTGCAGCGTGTGTACACAGTCTCTAAAAAGGCCAGAAGGAAGCAAGCAACTGTAAGAGTTTTGAAGTCTCCCCGTTAAAGAATTCCAAACTGTTATTTACATGTTAGAAATTGTAAAAAACGTGATATGCTGTCTGAGCAGCTAAATGCCTCACTCTCTCTACTGACATGGTCTGATACCATACTGCTGATACCACCGTGGTCTTCACACAAACTAAGTCTTCTATCAGTTACCACAGTCACACATAACAGCATGTGCACCACCCACCTGGAGTAGACAGCCTCTCCCCGGCAGTACCCTAGGATAGCAGCTGACTCAGGATAGATCGCCTGATATTTCAGGAGGTGCCTCTTCAGTGCATAAAGAGGGTGGTTTTTGTATTCTCCAATTGATGTTGGTAGAGGCTGATCTTGAAGCTTAACTTGAAACTGTAGGAATTATACAAAGAAGGATGAGTTCACAATTCGCTTGCACTAGTCTTTGTAGGAAAATGATCAAAGCATGGATCAAAGGAAAAAAAAAAAACAAAACCCAAACAGAAGCTTAATTGCACGAGCCAACAGACCAAAGCATTCTTCTTACAAATAGGTACTTAGATGTGTACCCAAACCTATGTGTTTTACAGATTCTCTCCAAGCACAGCAATGCTAAATTGTACAGAACCCACAGTAGGTTTCCACCGTGGGCTGTCCAGTACTTTTGCCATCCAGATTTCTCTGAACAATCTGAATTTGGTATAATTTTAAATTATCATTGTATATTCCCTTTAAAACATGCTCAATCTGAACATCTCAAGCTCAAATACAGACTTCCTTCTTCATGAAATGATTTCCAATGGCTTTGCCTGAATGAGAACCCAAGAACTGGACATCTGACTACATGTCCTGAATAACCTGTTGCCATTTACCTCATTTTCCTCCTTCATGTCTCTTTCCACAAAGGGACTTTTATATGGTAGCAGGGTGTCCTCCCACCACTCAGGGTCCACACGGCTCTTCCTTGTTGCAGTCATCCACATTGGGTCATATCTTTGTGTCACATCTCTGACACTCCCATCGTTGTCAAATCCCACGATGTAGGAAAGTGGCTTTGTGGCATGTGTGAAGCACAACTGGGGCTGGCCAACATTGCCATGAACACAGTCTACACACACCCACTTTTCCTCAGGTTCAAGGAAAACCTCCAGCCACTGGTCTGTGCCCATTACTTTTCTTACCTCCTGCTGCCCATCATCTTCATCACTAGAAATTATTTTGTTTCTCTTTCTCTGTGCAGGAGGCAAGGCTGGAGCTGTACTTTTTCCTAGCATGGACTCAGTTCGATATGAATTTTTAGATAACCTTGATTCTGAAGTTTCAGTTTTTGGGCTTTTTGTAGCTGTTACCTTTGACTTCTGGGAGCCCAGTGAGCTCTTCCGTATTTTAGAGACAGTCTCAAAATCCTCATCAGACACATCACTCTCCTCCTCTGAAATCTTGAAGTCTGAAACACTGCCCTCATCACTTCCACTCTCTTCTTTATAAGACACTTTGGAGGCCACTCGTCTCCGGCGATCATTCTTGGGCCTGACTGGCACATCTTTTTCTGCTAAACTGCTCTTCTCATTACCAGATTCCTTTTGCTCCTGGCTGCATGAAGTCAACTTTGTCTTGCATGTCCTTTTGGTCTGAGCAGTTCTAGGCTTCTTCAGCTCCTTGCTGTCTTCACTCTCTGAAGATTTCTCATCCTGCTTAGCTTTTTTGCAGGGGCATTTTTTTGCCACAGCTTTGGGCATTGTGGCTGAGCTCTCCTGCCCCTCAGAGGTACCACCGAGAGACTGCCTCTTGGATGAGCTTTTTCCCTGCAAAGAAACAGGTTAGGTCACTGCTATCATCATGACTAAGAATATGTTAAACAAAAAGACTGCGACCAGGATGAGGTACAGGCAGACCAAAGGTGAGCAGGCATGGTCAATCTGCATAAGACATTTAAACCACTGAAGCATGGGAAAATTTTGCTGAAATACACAAAATGGTTGCCTTTTATAGCAGAGAAACCTAAAAAAATTGGGTTTGTATCTTCTGCACTGTAGACAGAACATTATCATCATCCTGGTTCATGCAGTAAGTGATTAACTTCAAGCTGCAACAGCTTGAAAATTTTTTCCAGTCCTACTGTCTAAACATATTCTTTATTCCATACACCCAACAAAACTACCTTTGCACTTGTTTCCTTGAGAGGAATAGGCTGAAAAGACAGCACAAGGCGACACAGCAGCTGTAATGCTCGCAGAATAATTAAAAATATCTGCAAAAGAAAAAAAAAAAAAGGCCTGTTTAACATTTTTTCAAGGTATATAAAAAACTCCTCTTGAATCTCTTGCTAAATTGGGGTTCTGTCACAAGTAATTTTAATTTTAAGCAGTGCACAATCACTTACGTGAACCAATTCTTCATCATCTCGTGCAGCATAGATGGCAAAGCGTCTCTCCAAGGTTGACTGAAGGGGCTCTCCTTTTTCAGTGGAAAGCTCATCATTGACAGTGAAGGTTCCCACAAACCTGAAATGAGACATCAACTTACTCTCTGTTGTTTGTGATGGTATTCTTGAACTTCACAGTTCAACCTTTCCTTCTTAAAAATGACAGACTCTCAGCCTTTATTTAAAATCACTGAAAACTGGTAATTACATTTGCCCCTCTTCCTGAACCCTGACTACATTTTATGTAACAGCATGATTAGGAGAGAGAGTTTTTACCATTTCATCAAGTTGGAAAGGTAGAGAAGGTCCACACGGCCAGCAGGCACTTTTGTGAAGTGGGTGGGGATGACAGATAGACCAATGGCATGAAGATCCGGCTGGCTGCAGATCCTGTTCCTATAGAAACCATTTGCTAATAAACACAAGAGGTGAACCTGAGAGAAGAAAGTTTCTATAGTGAGTTCACAAGATTTTCTTTGCCGGAACTATTGTCCATGGTAAAGATAAGGAAGGTTTTACTGTTCCTTTTAACAGAGACAGGCAACAACAAAGCCTCTCAGGCATAAGCAGGGGGGACAGAAAGCTGTCTTCAGATCACAATCAGAAGACAGCATTTGGACTACAGCCTTTTTATTTTTTCACTTCTAGCCATGGTGCCAAATTATTTGATCAAATTTAGTTTCTTCATTGTGAATCAGTTTAGAAGTCTTTATGCTCAGTTTTTTCTCTACCAGCTGCTTCTGTGACCAATACCTTATGTGTGTCCTCACGAACCTCCTTGCTGAAACGTTTCATCAGTCTCCGAAGATACGCCTCAAACTCCGCTTGTCTTTTTTCTCTGCATAAGAAATGGATGTTGTGGGTTTTCTGTGGACCTGACTATCTAGATTCCTGAACAGAATCAATTAAAAAAGTCAATCCATCTCACAGAGAATCCTCTGTGCCCACTTAAGAAAAGTTGAGTTACTGACTTTGTTAACTTCATCCTTTAACAGCCTTCTACTCTCTTCCCTGTTCTTACCCCCTCAGTCTTTTCTTCAGCTGCTCTGGGGTTTCAATCTCAATCTCAACAGGTTTGCTTGGCAGCCCCACTGCTGGAAGAACATCAGCTTCTTCTAATTTATCTGTAGCAGGTTCCTGGAGCTCTGGAAAAATAAAATATAACTAAATTATAAGTAACATGGAACAGATGTCCCAGGGAGGTCTAATGATGGGATAAGAACCCACCTAATCTTTCTCAAGTGTTCAACCAACCTACAAACAAAATATCCCCAGTAATTACTTGTAAAGTAGTAAAGAAAAAAAGCTGACAACTGTTCACTTTAAATGGCAAACAACTGTAGCAGCAAAATATAAAGATTATGATCATCATTTATTATTATCACAGAATACTGATGGCCAGCTAATCAAACAGCTCAGCTGGTTTCATCTCCACTCCCCTGTATTAAGCAGTAACAAGTTTGCATCTTCAAACTGACCCATTCTTAGCTGTTCACTATTTGACAACACAAACAGCTGATAAAGTTCTTTGTGCACGGCAGCATAATTTTAATGTAAGCCAAGAAAAAGTCAAATTCAAGGCACTATCATCAGGTCAGTAGTTGCCTGGTTTTTTTCCAAGTTTGGAACCTTTCTAAAAGCATCATAAGATCTGAGCTTTTAAAGATACAGATATGCACATGGAACATACTTGAGGTACACAGAGTATATGCAACTACCTGAATCCAAATGAGAAATGGTTCAAAAATCAAATTACAAAAAAAAAATTAAGAATATTAAAATGAATACACACACAATTGTTACCTTCAACATCCTCCCATTCATCTTCACTTTCATCATCATCATCATCATCATCATCGTTGTCCTCAGTATTGTCTTCCATCTCTTTTTTAACAGGAGATTCTTTCTTCATCTCCTTCTGCAGGGGCTTTGGCAGATCACTGTTAAAATTATCAAAATGGCTTTAGCATGAGGAAATATAGGGTTTTCTTTAAAGAAAATAGAGAAAGAACACAATAAAATAGGGAAATAAACGAAACATGACCTTCACATCAGTAATAACAGATTGAATATCTAACAATTAAATCACAGATACCTCCTCTGTAAAGCAAATTGTCTTTGCCACAAAAAACCACAGGCTCAATGGAACACCATTTTTCCAGTGCCAACTTGGGTCCTGGTTCTGCAAGGATGTTTATGAAGAAAGATGCCTGAACCTAAAAAAGTCTTCATGCTTTAGAACAGCTTGTACAATTTAAGTCATTGTAGAAATGGTTCACTGAATCATTTGCTCCTAATGAACCTTCAAAGTGTACTGAAATTGGAACTGTTTCTGTCTCACTACACTAATACCCAGTGCTCTCATTGGCCTGAGAAGTGCGACCAATCAGTTATATTTGTTTTTATTAATTCATTTGCTATAGCAATGGGTAGACTGTGTTGATATTATATTCCAAAAAACAACATGGAAAGATATGTTTAAAGAATTCTGATCATCTAAACCCAAATCTCAAGCCAACATTTCTATTCATGCCAGATTCCATAATGCCTCCCAAGACCCATGTAAACACTGTAACAAATGAAATAATATTTTATTGTAAACACTTAATACATCTAAAATATATCTTAATATATTCAAATGTATCTTAAACATTTAATTTGAAAAGGTTCACATATTTGCTTACAATACAGACAATCTCTCCCAGGAGAGTAAGATGGTAAGACTTGCAATGAGTAAGATGGTACTCCTGTTCAGCTGTGTGACACAAATGTACTGAATTGGACTGACAGACTAAACTAAACAGCTCACATGCACATATGCAGCATCAGGCCCTGAACAAATAGAAGAAACATGAAGAGAAAGCTCATATGGACTTGAATGGTAAGTAAATTTACCTGCACATGTCTTCTTTGTTACGATTCCCTTGGCTTCTAGCATTTTTTTTATCTTTCACTGATGACTTTGCCTCTTTTTTCTTTGAAAGCTCATTTGCTGAGTTGGAAACTCCTGTATGACAATCCTCTTCCTTCTTCCTGTTCAGAGCTTTTGAGCCATTTTTCTTTATCGTGGGCTTTTTGTCTTCAAAGTCATCTGCACGGGACAGAAGAAAGGCAGATATAAGACAACGATTCATCTTTGCATGATGAATGCAAACTCCACAAACTTCATGAGCTGCCGCAGAAGTTAGCCCGTGCAGTGAGGCCAATCCATGTCACTGCTTCTGAATAATGCAAGAGGCAAGAATTGAACAGGAGCCGTCTAAGGAAAATGCTGGTGATAATGTAGTGGACAAGAAGTGCTCCAAGATTCCAACAGTCCCATCAACGGGGTCAGCCGAAAGACAAGCACTCAAGAGACATTACGACTTTGTGAAGCTGCTCTGAGGTACCGTTTTCAAGGCTCCTGCGGGGACACGGACCCGCACGCCGCGGCCGCCCCGACGGACATTTCACAGCGGGCATCAAAGCCCCGATTCCCGCGGGCACGGCCCCGCCCGTAGCACTGCGGGGAACAGCGCTACCCACGCCTCCGGCTCCAGGTAACGTCCCGGTTCCTCTCGAGGGCTGCTGCAGCCCGGAGCTCGCTAAGATCGAACCGACACCCGCTGCTCCCCGCCCCCTCCCTCCAATCGCCAGAGGCCTGGAGCCTCCCCAAGCCCGGACGATGGCGCAGAGCACAGCACCGCCATGGCCTCCCCCCGTCCCGCACTCACCGTCCTCCTCTGCCTCGCCGCGCGGTGTCTCCAGCTCCCCGGAGCGTCTCTTGCTGGCAGACGCTGGCCGGGGCGATGCTTTACGCTTCCTGGCCATGGCGCTCCCGCGGCACCGCGAAGACCACAGCCTCCGGTGCAACCCACGCTGCAGCCCCCGCCTCAACCCCGCTCCCCCGGCCCCGCTCCGCCCCCGTCCCGCCCCTGTCGGAGGGGAAGGGGAAGGCGCATAAAGTCTCGCGGGAGAGCGCGAGAAGCGGTTTGAAAGATGGCGGATGAAGTGGACCAGGTGAGCGGCTCCCTGCTTCTCTCAGCCCGGGAGGCAGCGGCGAGGCCTTCCTCGTCGCGGTTCCTCCTTCCCTCCGCGGGCCTGCGGAAACCTCCGCGGCTGGAGGGGCTCGGGATGGAGCCAGGCTTTCGGCTGCCGAGCTGGGGCTGGGCAAAGCCACCCCCTCTTGGGCACGCTCCTTCTCTGAGGCGCAGCCCCCCGGGGTGCGCGTTCTGTCTGAGGTGAAGACATTGCAGGGCGGGCCGCGGTCCTGGTGCTCCTGCCGGGGTCGTCAGGAGTGCGGGCAGGGCCCATTTCCCCTAGGAAACATCGGAGAAGGGAAAACTCCCGAGGAGAGGAGGAAACCTACTAAGGAGAACACCGTTGTTTGTGCCTCGCTGAGAAAGAAATAGGTGGCATGCACAAAGGTGTTGATAGATTCTTGTTGTGACCCCGAAAGTCCGCCTGGAAAAGAGACCTCAGCCCGGTGTGCGTCCAGGTTTCTGACCTGCTCTTGAGGCCTGGAATGACCGCTGCGTTGCTGAGTGAGGCCTCAAGGAGCGATGAGATGTGTCTTTGGGGCAGTGTGACTGATGTGTGCTGGCAAAAATGTCTGTGTGTGTGGTTCTGGCCTGTACCATTTGATGGCAAGGTGTGGTACCGGTCCATAACCTTGTTCTTGACATGTGGTAAGTGGCTGCTGGTAAGGAATATTGTTTACACAACAGCATGCATGAGGTATGATGTGCTGCAAACTGAATAAAGGTTTTTTAACTAGCTTTGTTTGCTCTGGTGAATATCCAGAGTAGTAATAGTAGCTGCACTTAGGTTCAACAGGATGTGAAGGAATGATTTGTAATATTTGTATCTATGTATGTATGTGTTTGTTTTCTGTGTTTTGCCAACACTGAGCAATGGAAAAATTCACAGGCTTCTGTACAAATAACCTCTTTAAATTTATTTCTTTTTTAGCAACAAACAACAAATACTGTAGAAGAGCCACTTGATCTCATCAGACTTAGTCTAGATGAGCGAATCTATGTCAAAATGCGGAATGACAGAGAGCTTAGAGGTAGACTACATGTAAGTAAAACTTTGAGAATGCTACTGTGCTTACTCAGCTGAGCACTGGGCAGCCTTTTTTTCATGTACAACAGTGTATTGTACAAGCTCACCCAAGCTTGCCTGCAGTATTCCATGGGCTGTTTTAAAAAGAAGTTTTAAACTGCACATGATTGTATCTCATGGTTAAAAGTATGGAACTCATGAGAGAAGATAGGTTAAAGTTCACCTTTGTAACAGGGGCTGAACCCTTTCTCTTACCAAAAGTGTAATATGATCACCAGAAAAATCTAATTTGTTCAGTACTGTGCCTGCTTTTAAATATTTCTCTAGAGCTTCAAGGGATGTATTTTGTTTTTCTTGTCTCTTGAGTGATACCAAGCAATTCATTCCACTGCCTTCCACTTCCATTTTTATGTCTGAAATATGTAAAAATGCTGCAGTCCTCTTGTGAAGTACCCTGGGGTCTTTCTAAGGCTGTATTAAGAATGAGATGATCGTTATCGAAAAAGTATAGCTGGTATCATGTTCATTAAGTGTGTCTGTCTCCAAGAGCTGGCATGTGTCCTGACTGAAAGCTTCAGAATTATTTCCTGGAAGAGCATTTCAGTGAATATAAATGTCTTTCCTTTTTTAAAATGTGGCACAGTACTGGTTTGTTGGTATTTATGTTTGAAATTATAACTGATAACTACTTTGTTTTGGCACAATAACATACTTTGGTCAAAATCAGGCTAAACTAATTATGCCTGAAAGTCTTGCTGTAATTCTCGTTCTAATGACCTTGTGGTTGAATTTTGGAAGAAATAATAAAGTAACTTCATTTCTGCAGGCATATGATCAGCACTTAAATATGATTTTGGGTGATGTGGAAGAAACTGTAACTACTATAGAGATCGATGAAGAAACCTATGAAGAAATTTATAAAGTAAGGACTTTAGTGTATTTATCCACATAGAAATTTAAAAAAAAAAAACTAAACTGTATTATATTGGTTAAGTAGTTTATTGCTGAATACCTTTTGAAACAAGATCTAAAACTTTTGGGCAAATTGTTACAGAAATAAAAAGGATATCCAAAGATGTGGTGCTAGTTGTACTGATCTCTTGTGCAATCTGGAAGGTTGTATGTTTGAGCATATACTTGTTGGAGTTGTTTCTTGTGTTTTGTTATGATTGAATCGGATCAAATGCTTAGCAGATATGTTTTGTAAGCTATGGTTTTGTAAACGTAAACTTTTCTTTCCTTCTTCATAGTCTACCAAAAGGAATATTCCGATGCTGTTTGTCAGAGGTGACGGCGTTGTGCTTGTAGCTCCCCCGTTGAGGGTTGGTTGAAGCAACAAAGGATGTAAACTTGGAAAATTTCAGACTTTTGAACAATGGTTCATGTTTCAATCATGTGTCTCAAAATTCTCTACATGTATTTCGTAGGATGTTTTTGTCTACTCTTGGGAAGGGGAGGGAAGGGGAACGAGTTTGTCTTGCAGAAAGTACACATAGTCAATGGAAGCAGTGTGAACCCAACCTGATTTTCTCAGAATTAATGTAACCCATGTAAATTGGCTCTTCTCACATCAGTAAAAGAATCCTCCATTTTTTCAGTCTTGAAAAATAGCACTGTCTTACTTCTTTGTTTTAAATAAATATGGTTTATCTTTCAGATTTGAGTTGTCATGTTTTATAATGAAGACATTCTTATGTCCTTGTATAGAGCTAGTGCTGTTATTAAGTTGTATGTAGCCTTACTTTCTGAGAAAATAGTAAGTTTTGTGTGTGTTGTGTCAATTTCTGTCCTCATTAATACCCAAGTTTTGCAGATTGATGTTGTGTTGTTATTTATGGCTTTTCTGAGTTCAAGTTCTTGATGCACATCTTATAGCAGGCAAGGGTGTGTGTGTGTGTGTGTGTGTGTGTGTGTGTGTGTGTGTGTGTGTGTGTGTGTGTGTGTATATGCATCTTCCACTTGAGATACATAAAGAAGATGGTCTTCTTTTCATATGCTTGTATTTTATTTGCAAGTTCAGAACTAGAGACGGAGGTTTTTGACTTGTGTGCTGTCAAGTTGCCTGGTGTTTGTTTCCATTTCCCACCATCTGGAGCCTGTTTCAGTTCTTGAATACATTAAATTCTGCTGAATGCTTAAGATGCCCATTAGTGATCTGTAGTGAAGCTTTCCTGAATGAAGAGCCTTGAACAAAGCTCATTTTATGATACACTTTCTCCATTCTACCTTGTTTGCAACTTACTCTCCTTACTCTATGGGGGGAAAAAAGGAACTTACTAAAAATATTTGACGTGTTTTAAAGGCATATGAGAGATGTAGGTCTACACTAGGTCATGACTTGTTTTTTAGACACACTCTCTAAGGTCAGCAAAAGCAGCTTCTCCACAGAAATACTGCTGGGTTTGACTTTGTCTACTTTGATCTTGGTTTTGAACTTGGTGCTTGTCACTTTCATTTGTGAGACAGTGTTGGCAAACTTGGTGGCATTCGGAGATTTACCTTTACATCTTCTTCTCTTCTCCTAATTGTCCTTCAGTTTTCTCTTTTTCAGGTTGCAAATTTTCCATTCCATCATTTTTGATGAAAGCTGTTCCATTCCTTTTTGTACTTTGATTTTTGAATTGGAGGAGTGACACAATATACAAGGTGTTGGTAAATCAGCAACTTCTGCCCTGATAAATTTTATAACTAGTATCTGTTAATAACACTTAAGTTCTCTGAGAATGATAATAGAGACGAGAGGTCTATATTCCCATTACTTGAGCCTTATTTGCCAGTGTAACATATTTATCTATACATCCAGTAATTCTACATTGCAGGGTATCAGCATGGCTGGAAGAGGTCAGCTCCTATGGCAGAGCTCACCTGAATGCCTATAGAACTCTTTTTAAAAAATTCTCATTTGTCACCTTCTGCATCTTTTGAAGTTTTAAATGAAAGGTTATGCCTGGTGGTTGCTAGCTCAGAAATTGTCTAATTGATTTCTTGGGTATTTACTATCTGATTATAACAATCTGTTGTTGTTTGTTCCTGAAATATACAGTAGAATCTTTTGCTGATCTTCCAACTTGGAGAGATCTCCAGAGTGGGACCCAGTCTAAGCTCCTCCATGAGTGTGCATTAAAAAAAATAAGATTTTCTACAGTCCTGTCTTTTTTACTGTTCTTTCTACTCTTTGATCATCTGTTGGCTCTACTAACCTTATGTCAAGATTCTTGCTCCTACTGTGCTTGTAAAATAATTTATTGTTAATTTTTCTGCTTTCTCAAATATCTTTTCACTTTGGCTTATGTTTTGAGATTGAGATTGTCAGAATTTTTTAATTACTCAGTTTCTTGAAGGTTTCTTTTTTATGTCTAGTATCTTTGTATAGGTAGTAGCAGCTGCCTCACTAGTAGTCTTGTGGTAGTTTTTAGACTTTGAAGTTCATCTTTTTGGTAGGGAGCAGTGGATTTTTATCAATTTATTGTCTTTAGAGAATTCCTGTTCTGCCTGCAAACACTTAACTCTTTTTCAACAACAGTTGTCTTACGTAATTCCTTTTTTCAGGAGCCCTAGTACAGTTGGACGTCTGGTGTCTTACTGCTTTTGTGACAGTGTCAGCTACCTGTGAAATTCCTGCGTGGACTCATGAAGTTGATTTTTGAAACTCGTGCAGCACGCTAGATGGTGCTGCAGCGCCTCCAATTCAAGCTTGGTCGGCTCTGCCTGATTGATGTATGTAGCCTGTGTCAACAGGCCCTGTAGTTTTACAATTAGTCATTTGTTTTTAATTAGGATGGCACTTGCTGACAGTTTTAAATTAACTCTGCTGCTCACCCATAAGTAAAGATCAAAATATGTTTTGATGTTTATGTAGGCACAGACCAAGCCCACAAAAGAGCTAAAGTAAAACAGTATGTGTGCCTTGCATTGTCAGATTTTAAAATCTGTCAACTTCAGACTAGAAGCTTTTCTTGTAGCATTAACTGAAGAGCTATACTGTATAGAATAAATTGTGGTTAACCACTTTGCTGCTAAGTACTGCTTGGAGAAAAGCAGCACAGTGTTGTATGTGGTCTAGAAGGCTGCTTCTGCACCCTCTAATTCAAGTGCTACTTGTATAGCTATCCAATAACTTCATGAGAGAATTTCATTGCAGGTAAAGTTCAGCTGGGAGAACAGAACCCATGAGTGTATGAGTACACTGAACCCCCAAAGTGACAAATATTTCAGTTTATTTCAGTTCATCAACACTTGATGCCTTTTTGAGCTATAAATAGATTTGCATCTGCTTTATGTATCTGAGCAAGACAGAATTTTGTCCTAGGTTGTGTAGTGTTTGGGTGGATGTTTTTTTAAAGTTGAACATAGATTACACTGTGTTTCATTCCTACTTCCCAGCACAGGACAAGCTCACAATTTGGATAATATGTTGTATTAAGACTCAAGTAGTGTGTGCAGTGACACACTGTGCTGGGGCTCGGGGCTGGAAAAGCAGAATAGTATTGATGTTTGGAGTTCTGCAATAACACTGTCTTCTCTTGGGGCTTCTATTCTTGTTCTGTAGGCATTGGAAATCTGAAATTTGAAATATTGAAGATGCTTGTAACCCCGTTAGAGTTCTTATTAGAACTGTAGCAGTGAGAAGGGAGCTGATTCAGTGCGAAATGACAAACACTATGTATTGTTTCTTGGACTGATGATGACATGGACATAAAATCCCATCAGGCTTATTAACTTTTAAAGCATTCATGCCAAGATCATTGGGCTGAATACATCATTACTGAGGGTGTAGGACTCCCATGTTTCTAAACAGGAAGCTTCTTTCATATACTAAACAAAAAGAATGAGAAAGAAAAATAAAAAGTTCTACAGAAAATTGAAGCACAGTGTCCAAGCCAGCCTTTTTTTTTTTTTTTTTTCTTTTGGGGAGGGGGAGGTGGGGTGGAAGAATGGGTGGATGGAAGAGAATAGAAGATGTGGGTTGGAGCGGAAAACAAGGACCACTGACGGAAAAAGATGTAGTCAGAAACCCCATTTGAGTGAATTTTTCATTGTTACTGAAATTAGCTTGAATGGAAGAGAGGCCCACTCCCAAATTTTGGAAACTTGGGCCAAAAAGCCTATTTAGTTTTACAATGGCATTTGATCAGTTTATGATGTGCCTGCCTGCAACAGTGAGGGACTAGGCATGCTGACTGTGTGGGTAGACAAACTATTGCAGAAAATGCTGCATAAGCCTGTGGAAGTTTTGAGTAATTGACTGATCATAAAGGGGTGTTCTAGCAAGGTTTTCCTCTGTACCATCCATGGTAAGAATGGAGATTTACTTACCCAAGGTGTATGCAGAAGTCTTAGGAAGAGATCAGAATATTCCAGTGTAAGCATGATTTGTGAATTAGAAGGTTGTTATTTGATCCAGAGTATGTAGAGTGCGTTCCTTAGTCTCATATTTTTGTATTCTGAAAGTAAGAAATAGTATAAACCTTAAATGGAAAAGATAAATTCTGTTTGTGAAGATAATAAAATATTCATGTGACAACATAAAAAGGTTCTTAAAAACTGGTATAATCCCAGAAACTTCAGTAAACCTAATTTGGTTCATATATTTAAAGCAAAACAAGAAATCTTTACCTCAGGTAACAGATATTTTTCCAGTTTCTCTTTGGTTTTAATGATGAAAATTGCTCTAGGTTTTTAGAACCAATTTTTAAATTAGCTGCTTGATAAAGACCTTATACCTTATGCAGCTTAGTGGCTAAACATAATGTTCTTTGACCAATAGTCCATTGGTTCATGTCTCCCAAAGCCCATGTCAGTTGCTGTGTGCTGTAGGTGATTTAGCATCTTGCCTGGTCTGTTTCCAGATGATTTGAGCAAGGAGCTTTCTTTCACTTGTCAAGTTTAAAGACACAAAGCTTCAGTTCCATAAACTGTATCACAGGTAAATTTTAGCCTCTAACAGAGGTCTTAGTGTTGCAGGCACCTTAGTCTTGCTCCATTGTCACAGCACTCAGATGCTGCACAAGGAGATTGACATCTTTGTTGGTAAGAAGGTTGAAAAATCCTCTAGTTTTATAAAAATCACTGACTCAATTGTGTACATCAGTGCAGCCTGACACTTAATGTGAAATGCTTTGTAAAATCTTGACTGAAGAAACCATACAACCCCTTTCCAAATCTCTTCTATGGAAATCACAAAACTTTAATGAAAGCAAACTTTTTCCTTTAAAAAAGAAAGTTATGCTGCTCTAAATTGAAAGTTAAAAATGTCAAACATTAAGTGTAAAGCCTGTGGTTGTCATGTTTGAATGCTTTGCTGAATTACTCCTAGAGCCTTCAAATTTCAGTGGCAGAGGAAAAAAAATGAAAGGAGAAAATGGTGCTCCAAATACTGATTTCTTTCAATAACCTCTGCAACAGATTACTGTAACTTTGTCACTCAACCTTAGTCTATAACTGCTCTGATTAAGTTATTTATGCTGTAAAGGTGATACAGGCTAGGTAGACCTCATTACTGGCTTTTTGCAGCAGGTGACTGTTACTAGTGTGTCCTGGGCTGTAGATGGTGTGGTAACTTGTTCTGTAGTACCTATATTTAGTATTTTTTAAAAAATCAGTTGCCTCCCCCCAGCCCAGATGTTGCATTCCAGTGGTGAGCAGAAGTCTGAGGAAGAAATGAGATATCTACAGATAACATCTGAGAGCTAATTTGATTTGTTCAACATTTGTAATGCATTCCTCCAAGCTAAACTCGTGTTGACTGATGTGCTGCTTATAAAAGGCAAGAGATCCAAAGCTCCCCTGCCCAGGAAAGCCTGGGAAAATACACTATAGTGCAATTGAATACAAGTCCTAAAACAATTTTGTGCCAAACCTTCTGACTGTTACACCAATAAGCAGCAATAACAAAGTACAGGCTCTAATCTCAGCACCAGCTAATGGAGATTTTCCTCATGAGCACATGTTAAGTTTTTAGACCTTATTTGTCCTGCATTTATTCCCTGAAAACCAATCTAAACCCAGTATTGCTATATGCATCCAGATTTCAGATTCCACACCATCCTGTAGGTAACTGAGGAGCCCCTGTGCCTTGTACCCAGCTCTAAAGCCATCTGTCACAGTTATATTTTCTTTCTTGAGTCAATGTGATGTCTATACAATAATTCCCCCCCTGCAGTCTTGTGAGTTAAAAAGAAATACTTTACGTGTGGTCTTTCAAGCGATGAATATCAAGTTAACTGTGTGGTATTCCATTAATTTTGTTTTCCCCTGGGTTTTCTTTTGGTACTGTTGTCCCAGAGAAAGGTTACAGGATTTCATTCTTGTGAAAGGCTCTGATGTAGCTGGGATGAAACTTCCTAGACAGGCATTTCTCCATCTTATCTTTCTGGTACCAGGCTTGAGACACAGCTCTGAAAAGAGATGAGTGCTGTTCTTTGACTGTCACAGCTGCACAGAGAAGACAATCAGTCACAGGGAAATAGTATCCTCACACTTCAAGATCTGCTGGTTCTCGATCCAGGGTCTTTTCTACTGCCTTTCAGTACAGTTCTGCCTCCTATAACTCTTCTTTCTTTTTTAAAAAGGATGCAAGCCATACATCTGATTCAATACAAGTTACCCATTTGATCCCCAAAAAAGTAAATTTTAAGGATGTAAACAGAAACATCGAACAAATCTCCCTTGCATTTTCCTTCCTTTGAAGCCTATAAGTAGTTTCAGTTTTAAGAATGTACTCCAGTATGTCCTTTATTGTGACAGGGTTTTTTTCATTTCTTTACTGTTTTTTAACCTAGTAATTTAGTTAAATTAGAATTTGTAAAAGAAAAAAAACCACCAGTGAATACTTAACTGTCTGCATGTTGTTGAAGCTTCTGTAGATGCTGCATTGATCTAGGAGATGATGTTGGCATTCGTGGACATTTGCTATGTCAAGCAAAGCTCAAGCTCCTAAAATGCAGTCACCAACAGCAGTTGTGCTTTTTGAACAGAACAGTAGGAGAAATGTCAGGTTCATGACTTTTTTATCAAAAACACCTATTCTCACCAGCTGTTTTGTAAAGAAGTGCAAACATGTAAGAAAAGATTAAACTTTTGGCCTGTTCAAAACATGTAGGTACATCTCTGAAGTGTTTAATTTCTGTCCAAGGTGTTTCTGTCCTAGGAAGTCTTCTTCTTGTGCTGAAGGGAAGGTGTTAGACTGTGAGTTGCAGAGCATCCTTTGAACTAATTGTTCACCCACTCCTTGTTTTGTTTAATGTAAGCCTTGCCTGTGGCATTATTAGTTGCATTGTGCTAATGTTAGTCATTAATCCCTAGGATTTTTACTTCTGGTTAGAGTTAAATGATGGCTGAATATCTTCTGCATGCTGAGTTCTGTGTGCAAAAAGTGTATCAAAATGCTTGAAAACTTCTTTGATTCTGGCTACAGAATTTTCAGTGTTCAGAGGTATAACATATATATTGTCTTTGTAGTATTTTATTCTTTTAGCAAGAGGTTGGTCCCGTTCTTACTCAACTGCTCTGTTCAGAGTTATTAGAGTCTTGGAGGAAATCTGAATTTGTGTTTCCACCCTTTAAACACTGTTAACAGCACTACTCGAGTTCTCATTTCCTACATGCCTGGCTTATGCATGCAAGTCTGTGTGGTGGATGAGGGAAAAATTGCAAGAATTTTAAAGTTATCCACTGCTTTCTGATAAGAGGATTTGTGGATCCTGGGTAGGAATTGTCTGCAGCATCTGAGCAGCTTGGGGAACTGACACAGGTAAAAGATCTGTAACTCTGGTCAGTTCAAGTCAGCACTAGAATTGGTGAAAAATGTTCATTAAGCTACTGCTTAAAGTAACATCAGAGTACTCTCTGTGAAGAGTGGAGGTTTGAGTTCCCTCTTTTGCTGGTTAGTACTGATACAAAGCAGTATATGAAAGAATGTTCAAAAGAACTGAATGTAGTGAGAATTGTGGTCTCAAAAAACAATTCCAAGTGGGTTTATGGGAGGTATCCTCATTCGTCATACTTAGCCTATTAAACATTTAGACATCTTAAAAAAAGCAAAGTCACAAACCCCCCCTCAGCTAAACAAGTGATATTTGAAAGACCAAATTCAATTGAAATTTGAGATGAAAATTCAGTAAGTTGTTGGGTTTTTTTCTTACTTCACCAGAAGCTATTCACCCACATCTTATACAACAAAACTCAGATTCCTATACAGAGAGTTTGTAAACCATGCATGAAAACCAATGATGTAGGCAGCCAATTTGCCTTGGGCATTTTTTTCTCTTCCATAGGGCACTGTTGCATAACTGTTCCCTTCAGCCTGACTCTGGCATTTATGGGCTGGATGATTATGTGAGAAACTAATTGGAGTACTTTCTGATTCTAAGGACAAGGAATTTCTGGAAAATTCTGGAAGTTCTGCATGTAGTAATGGAATCCAGAGAAGCAAGGGTTAATTCCTATAGGATCCTCTCCAGAATGTTTTTCCAGATAAATATTCTTTATAAATTAGGAATGAACTTAGTATTTTGTGTGCTTTGAGAAGTAAACTTGGGACAAGAGGCTGTCTTACCTTTCTTTATTTTATTGTTTTTTTCTGTTCTATTCTAGGGAGTTGTGTAGGGCAACTCCTAATCTTTGGTGTGTGTCTAAGAGCAGCAGAAGCAATTACTGCAGGTTATACTGACCTTGGGTTAGGTTTCTTTGGTTTTTAACTTTTACTGGTTACCTTTCTAACCCAACATTCTTTGTTTCAGATGGAAAGCCATTGCAGGAATGCATTTATGAAGGAGGATATAAATTATCTAATTTCTTACATTGGAAGAAAAAAGAGGATATTGCAATTAAACATTTTGAGACTGAGGCAAAACTGCAAATAGGATAAATTGCTCTCCTCTGCAAAGGGTCTCTTAAATCCTTGAGCCCAGTAATGCAGACTGGACATGATGACATGGATTGTTGGTTCCACATGCATGAAAGGAAGCAATGCTTCCTCCACATGGAGGAAGCTGGTACCTTCAATACTGAAGGTATTGAAGGAGGAATTAAACTGAACATATTTTACATATACATATTGCAAATTTTACATACATATTGCAAATATTAGTGAGTAATGTTAATAGAAAATTAAATTTGAGTTAAGATTTCTAGGTGTCTTCAGCATTAAAAAGACGAAAATGTATTTTTAATGTGTGCCTTAAAAAAATATATATCCTGAATATCACTCAATCTCTTTCTCTACAGAGATCTGACAGTGGCTGACCATACCTCTGTAGAGTTCAAGTCAACAAAAGGTAACTCCAAAGACAAAATAGAGTGCTAGGTTACAAAATAAGATGTGAGCTTTCAATTTGGTCCAAGATTTGGAAATGAGAAACTGAAATTTTGTTCTAGTCTTTTCTTATTCTGTTGCCCTGGGTAAAATAACTCAGATGTAATGAGCACAACTAATGTGTAAGGACTTTTGTACTGGTAGCTGTACAAAGCTACTTTAGTTTACACTAAGCAGTAAACTGACTCAGTTAAAACTCCTGGCATGAAAATTCTGTCTCTGCATTTCAGTCTGTTCTTGGCTATTTCACAAGTGTATTGAGAGCTTGTCTGTAATATTTTTTTAATAGTAAGATACCAAATATGTTATGATATTATATTTATTATTATATATTATTAGTTTCTGCTGGCAATCTGGGAAGGTTTGCTACCTGATTTACTTTATGGAGTTATAATGTGTTGCCCAGTAAAGGTGTTAGAGATATAGCAGCAACTATATTTATTTGTTTAATTTTTCTAACACTCTTTGTTATTTAACACTGGATCATACAATATAAATTATCTACCATGAATGTTCCCTTGTTTATGTGATACCTTGCATTACATTATTCCTTGCTGTCTTTTCGGACATCTTTACAACCAAGCATATACTCAATTTCTATATGATTTTGTTATGTATCACTGGATTTTGGTGAGGTAGGAGGGGAATGCACTTGTTTTGTTTTGTTTTGTTTTTTAGTGACTTGTAAGTATTAGCATGGGAGATATATGAGATGCAGTTCACCAAGAATCAGCAAACTGATGGGTGAATATGTGCACTGTCAATCACTAATGTCTGAGCAAGAAGCAGCCCTGCCTGTGTAAGTTACACCTAGGTCTCATCCTCTTGAAATCCAAGATAAGCCCCCCACCCCCAGAGTACTTAAAAATAAAGCAAGGTGTTGTACAGTACAGCTCACGGAAGGTACAGGCCCTAGCATGTGGTATGTGTTAGGTTGGAGCAAGATGGAGCACTGCATGTTGAGAACCTACAGTCTGTGGGCTGTACCTTGGGGTGCTGAAGATTAAAGCTTCAACAGTGTGAAGCTTTGCGTGGGCTGTGTTTGGCCTACAGGCTATGTTCACCATCCCTCGTGTTCAGTGGAATGTAGAACTTTCCAGCTCCTCATTGTGTTTGTTTTTTTAAGTAGTTAGCAAAATATAACTTGTAATTATCTGACCCTAAGTGGGAGTCACTTAAAATGCATTAGTGGAGGCCAAAGAAATTGTCATTTCACCCATGGCTCACACGTAACCCCCATTCAAAGTTGTTCTATGTTGTGAAACCACAAACTCATCTGTGGATGAACTGTCTGTGATGTTGCTCATATTGATGCCAGGCATTCTCACTTTAGACTCAGGCTTCTACACAGTAACCCTGCAAATCCCTTGGGTACACTTTTACACAGTGTGAACACCCCATTCTGCCTTCTCTGAAGCTTGAGGCTGAATTGATAAACCACAGCACCCCAGATTATCTTCCGTGGCTTTACCAAGGAGACTTCAAGATAAATTTTGAATGAGTCTTACTTTTTGGAGAAATGAGGCAAGCAGTTGAGATAGCCTTGCAGATAGACAAGATAACTTCTCTAAAATAACAGAATTCATTGGTTATCTGGATACCAGAGAGCAAGGTCAAGTAATTTTCAACAAGAGTTCAGGCCATGAAGTTTGTCTCTGGTAGGTTCCAGCTTCTTCAGCACACTGACAGTGGCTTCATTGTTTTCTCCTGCTTTCTTTAAAGAGTCTCTCCATATTTTTCCACCTTCCTTTGGAGGTGGATGGGAATTAACTTTTAAATGTCAGTGTTTAATCAATTTCTACTCTTTTTGGCAAATTCTCTTGTCTTGGATGTAATATTCCATTTAAATCTGGAGGGGACAATGTATGGGCTGGGTTTAGATGGGTGGAGATCTGTCCATGTCCTTATCTTCTTGACAAAGGAAATACAAGGAGGCTTTGTCTTTTCCTCATACTTATAGAAAATAAGGATCTACAAAGGTGATGAGGTATAAAGAGCAATTGTAATACAAGATATTGTTACTATTGGATTATGTGAATGACCAGATGAAACAGAGGAAAGCAAGCTGTGTGTGCAGCTGTTCTGCCTGGGCCAGCCTTTTGGCCTAAGTGACTTAATCAGGGGCAGGAGGATTTTTTTTGCTGTTTTCTCCTGGAACTTCTCTGATCGATAGACTTTCCAATAGTTACATGGTGGAATGACAAAAATGGTCTTGTTTCCTAAGAAATGTCCCTGGTGGCAAAGTTTTTAAAGGTCTGGGAGTTTCCCTATTGTATTGAGTGGAGCCTTTGGCTCATAAACAGATTAAACAAAGAAACAATAGATCCCTAGGGGAATTTTACAAGCTGAAGTGTAGGAACTTTAATAATATTAGGAGGACGTAATATGTCTGATGTGGAAACTTAAATCTGAGGCAAGAATTATGAAAAGAATGTTCAAAGTGAAGATTTAATCCATGATTTATTGTTAATCATTTATTATTATATATGCAGTGCCAGGGACGCTCCTGGTGCTTTACAGATTATTACAGAATAGCAATTCCCAGATCAAAGATCTTGATCATGCAATCTTTATTCGTGTAAATATTCCCCATGGTGCCTGCTCTTGTTCCATGTTAAAACTCAATAATCCCCCCCAACTTAGCCCGTCACAGACAATTAAAAGAACTTCAGCAAGAGAGCACTGATTAATTATTCTCTCCAGAACACCGAATATTTTGGTGCCGTATATTGTATGGAGAAAAGATATCTATTGTGTTTTAGCAAACCTCACATTTTTCTGCAGCTTTAATTCTTAATTACAGTGTCAGCAAGCATTAAGATTATTTCCATGATAGAAGTGGCTTATTTCTGGAAGAAAAAAAAGTCTGCTGGCTTGTCCCCATATGTTTCAGACCCTGTTGATTTAATGGAGCCAATTTACTTGTGTGTAATTGTTCCCTCAGTGACCAGTATAGAAAAGTTCACCTTCAAAGACAGATGCTGTATGTCAAATACTCCTGCGAGCTATGCAGATGCTGAAATCTCTATTTGCATAAGCTTTTGTTTTATTTTTTTTCTTTGTTTTATCTTGTGACACTTTGCACTCCACTGAAAATGCCACCAGTGAGCAATGCACTTATTTTTCTTATTATTCAGCTGAAATGGCTGTTTATCCACTGGGTTGCTTTAGGCAGCCACAAAAGTGAACACAGCTTGTACAGCCATCTTTTGGCTTATGGCTTTGAGACATAACAGCTCTGGTGGGGAGAGATAGAGATGATTGTGTGCAGAAAGCAAAGGAGGCTTTTTGGCTTTTTTTTTCCCCCACTCTGTCTGTCACAGGGTTCTAATAGAGCTTTTTGCAGCATGCTGTCCCAATGCACTAAAAGCAGTGGCTTGTAGTACAGAGAAAGGTATTCTGGCTGGCAATGTGTGATCAGCTACATGCTTAGGATTCCAGTGTAGTGATCAGGATTCAGATCCCTAGCTGAATATCATCAGTCTAGACAGTGGGTAGGGAGTATTGCTAGAGGAGGCAGTTTGGATGATACCCAACATTGCCTCCTCTTTGAAAACATTTTCTTTCAAGGCTGTGTTAAATCATTAGGATTTAAAGGTCCAGGTGTTATATAATTACCCAAGATGTTAATAAACTGCAGTACTTTGTGCAGGAATGAGAGCTGATCTGGCCAGTAGCTGGATGGCACTGATTGATTTTGTGTTTACATGTAATTGGTAAGTACTATTTTGTGCAACTCATAATTATGTTTAGAAACTTACTGACATGAGATAATGCAGACATCAGAAGTGTATAGAGGTTAAAATGGGACTAGGGTAATTTTTACAGGGTAGATCCATTTGTGACTGTTAAACACAATAGTCCTGGTGTGATCTCTTGGTCCTAAACTGTTTCTTGCTGAAGAGAAACATTGCTCTACGTACACACCCTGTTTCTTACAATCTTCACCTTAGAACTCTTGAAAACAATGCATGGGATAAAGGGAGCTGTCAGCTGGCTCAGCGTGATTGTTCTTGCATTCTTGTGTGTTCCAGGTTCTTGAAGACTTCTGATTTCATACTCAATACTGTGGTTTATAGCATTATTAGTCCTCTTTGTATTGTATTCATAGCCACACAATTCTGCCTGAACTCCCTAACTCCTGTCTCAGCATGCCTAGGGCTGAATTCTCAAGAAGGGCTGGTCTGTAGTTTGTACTAATTTTACATGTAAGATTCTGACTCCCCTGAATCAATGACAAACTTTTAGAGGCACTGGAGATTCACCACAGTCACAGATCCCTTGGAGATTGCTCAGAGTTAGCAGCAACCAAGTGCTATCGATGGCTCCATTCTAGTTCTCTCCTGAATATGTTGGCAATAAGCAGTTTTGACATGTGAAGTTGAAGCATGGCTCTGAATCTCCCCTTTTTTTTGAGTTATCACAGTTTCCAGGCTAACATATTAGCAAAGATTACAGCTATTTTTCATTTATGTGACTAAAGCAAGCTGCCTTGCATGATTACTGAACAGGACTACGTATACCTTTCAGTCCTCATTGTAAGACCAGTGAACTCTGGCATAAAAATTCTCTAAAGAGATGGGAACGATAACTTTAGATCCCACAGCTACATCCACCTCTGATCACAAGCCAGAGACCTCACAGTGTAAAATCATTTGAGAGTGGGACAGATTCATCTCATAGGTCAGATACAGTCTGTAGGCTCTCACTTTCTCTGGGATTTCTAGATCCAGACAATCTTGGTATTCAGGTCTAGTCAGAAGGCCTCTAAACATGTTAATTTTGTTACTTTACTCTCGTGCATATTCTGGTAGCTCTTGAAAGCCCAAACTGAGACAGATACTCTGTTGTGTTAGGTGCTCTGCCAGCACATTGTATTTCCACTTTGAGTCTGTCTTGAGTTCAGCAAGGAGCATCAGAACTAAAATGGATATTAAAGGTAAAGGACTACTGATGTGAATTGTCATAGATTCCCCTGAAGACAGTGGTTGTTCTCAGGCTCAGCTTTTTCCCAAAGATATGTTTTCCTGGAGACTGAAAACATTCTCTTCACTTTTAGAAACTACTTTATACTTTTTTTATCTGGTATAAAGTCTCACAGTACAGCCTGAAACTAGACAAGAGATTCTGACATGATTGCAACCAATCTTCAACAGTGAGTAGAAAGAAAATGGAGATTAACTTTACCCAGAGTTATGTGTTTTCTAAGTTTACTATAAAAGGATGCTTAAGTAAAAAGTGATCTCCTGAAGACCTCAGAATTCAAAGAGTAACTCAAAGTATCCATATGGGTTGGTGTGACCCATGAAATATCCATTACTCATTCCTTTTTAACTCCGAAACAGCAATGCCTTTGTTTCTCCCACTTTCTCTTTTTCTTTAATTTGAATGCAGTAACAGAACCTGTGGCTTTGCTCCATACATGTCGCTGCCTGCCAAGAACAGCAGGCAAACAAGTAATACTATTCCTCCCTTGAAATTCTTTCCTTGAAGTGAAATTAATGAAAATCTTTACTATGAAAGAAAAGAATCCAGGTTGGTGGAGAGGCAAATGAAGGATTTAGACTACCCCATTTTCAATTGTTTTTACAATAGTGTTGGTGGAAATAACTAGAAAAACAATGAGAAAAGGAAAATAATGATTTAAGCATTAAAAAAATATCCAGCTACCAGAAGGATTTTTTTTAATTAGAAGCTAATAAAGTGCACTAAAGCATTGTGATCCAAACGGGAAATCCAGGCATCACAGAAATGCCTCTCCCATTCCTGATGCTGGAAGAGCCATTGCTAACCTGTTTTTACACCCAGAACAGGCACTTTCTGGACAGGATTTTGTAAAGGCAAAAGTCTGTTCACCACTGAGGAAGCTGCTATGTTGATTCTTCAGTACCAGGAGGCAAACGTACCAACCTGGTCTAGAGTAGCAGAGATGAGTGGTAAAAGAACTTTTTTCTTTCTTGTATTCACCAGATTCTGGTGGTGTTATCAGACAAGTACTCTCTTCTAAAATTGATACCTCCCAGTCTACCTCTGGTTAGTAATGTAATAGCTGTGTTGAAGTCACGGTGGTTTAAGGATAGAATGGGAGCTAGACATTCAGATTGAGATGATACCTTTTATTGGATATTTGTATGTATGTTCTGCCCTGCCTGAGACCTTAAAAGAACCTAGTAGGCAAATTTATAACATAAGCTGATGAATAAAAGGGGTGCTTTCTTACCCTTAAAACTTGTCCTCTCTGGGCATGGTGCAAGAATGATAGCAGGGTAACGTAAAGAAGAAGCTTTCACTATTGTCTGTGCTGTTTGCTCTGTGAATAAACAAAGGACTTCAGTCTCTTCAGTCTCCAGCACTGTTTTTGCTATGATGAATGCTTTGTAAATGCTGATGGATGGATCAGGGGAGGACAGAAAGATAAAAGTCTGCCACATCTTGCCAGTGCTGAATTCATATATGGATCAAAAGTGAAGTGTAATTACCACCCAGATCAAATTCTTTCAAGAGCCAAAGCTGTCTAGACCAACAGCAGATATTTATTTTTAGGGTTGATCTTTGTGGGTTTTATTAGCAATGCTGCCCTTCCCTGGGGTAAGAGCAGGGGAGAGAAGAACACAAAATCCTCTTGGGCTTCCATTGTTAAAACAAGCTGTTTAAAGCTTACAGGGGAAACCTTAATTCTGATAGCAAGCTGTAGTTTGGTAATGTTCCTTCTGAAATATTCTCTGCTTTGAATTGGCTTGAAAAATTAGTGTAATAAAACTGGCATTTGAAAGCTTGATGTATTTAGAGGAAAAAGTAACTCTGATAAAGGGTAAGATATTGAATTTTTTTCTTCAATTGAGACAACTCTGGGCACTTAATTTTACCAGTAGTCATGATGTATAGATAATGAGGTTTGTAGGTTAGCGCAAACCTAGATATTGCTCTGTTCACTATAGCTACACAGGAGAAAGTCAGACCCACTCTGCTGATAGTACCTATTTTTTAGCAGATTGGTTATCCATTGCTAAGCTCTGATGTGCATTGCTTCTGTATTTTGGTTTTTGCCCTCCTGAAAAACCTGCACACAAGTTTTCAAATGTAGCAAGCACCAGCTGCTTCCCTGTGTTCAGCTGGGTTGTGGGAAATGAGCAATCTGAAGGTGTGTCACTAAGTTTTTCAAGTGGGCTCCTCAAACTGGAAAGCTGAAGAGATGAACTTGGTTGTGTTGTTAAACAACAAATCTTTGAAGAACATGGAGTGGGATCCTAGCAACATGGTTTCACCACCTGTAAGTGGGTGCTGCTATTCCTGTTTGCCATCTGGGGAGAAGACAAACTTGCATGAGATTTTCAGTGTGTTCTAAGGTCCTGGGATGAACAACTCTCTAAACAAAATCAGGTTTTATTTCTGCAACATTTTGCCCGAACAGGACTGTTCGACCCAGCAAAACTTGGTGACTGTTTATTCATAATGTACTAACGTCCCACCACTAGAAAATATTTGTGCTTGAACATGCTGAATCCCAGACCTCCAGCAGTTGCTCTGAAGAACCTTCCAGTTAAGGCAGAAACAAATGTGCCTCTTTCTAATACCCTTTTCAAAGTGTGTTTATGAGGAGGATGAGAATAAAAAAGCAAAGCATGGATACCTGTTTGATATTCAGGACAGTTTATAAGTGAGAAACAGCAAGCTGGTATTCAGTGGGTGTGTGCTGCTGACCTCTGGTACCGGGTGGTACCTGGCACCGCAGCTCTCGGGAGGTAAGAGCTCAGCTGGCTCCCTGCTCTCCAGGCTGCCCTCCACTAGATGACGGTGTTGGACCAAGTTAGCTAGAGAAGATCTCTACCCGGTCCTCCAGCAACCCTGGGTGCTTTGTTTGTGGCATTAGGAGCAAAAGTTGGACTGCTGTAGCCAATAGATGTTTTGCCTCATGGTTTTGCTGTATAACTGCACAGAGGTGCTGAGAATGAAAAGGCACTCAGAGAAGTGCTGCAGGTGTGCTATGTGGTTGATCTGGGATTACTGACAGGATTCCTGAGTGTCAATGGAAAAGTCTGTAAGAAGAGGACAGAATTTCATTTTTGCTGTGGTACTTGCAGTAGCACATGGGTGTGTAGCAGCAGAGTTCTTGGCATTTCTGTGCACACACATAGTGCAATTATTGCTTACACGTGGCTTAAAGACCAGAATGAACTGTCTGTAGTTTTGAAAACAGAAATTTTCTTCATGGGAGCAGGAATTGGGTCATAAATAGATGTGACATCCCAGGTATTAGAAAGGAGTATTGCCCATGTTCTCATATGGGAAATGAGATTCAGTGGCCAGGATTAGAATATTGACATTTCTGGCTGCCAATCCAGTCGGGAGAACAATAGATTAGAATTGATTTTGCTTTTTTTCTTTTATGTCAATATCCTTTTCCTCTGAGTGCTGGTTTGGTCATTTCTGGACAGATAGTGAAGGTTTTATGTAATAGTGAGTAAAAAAGACAAGTGGATGAGGAGCTTGTAATCTTTGTCTCAGGACGTAACAACAAACATCCATATCATTTCCTGACAGTTGGAAAAATAATTCTGGATAATAGCAAATACTTTCAGCCGTTATAAAGCAAAATTATTTACTATACAGTGTGGAAAATGTACAGCTGATCTTTGTTGCTGCCAGCCTCTTTTCAAGACACAAATTACTCTATAAAAAAAGTTTACAGTCGCTTTACATTTTGGTTTCTTTTTTAAGAGTAAAAATGCTGTAAAGGCAATTCTTCAGGAACCTAAATGTGTGGAATGGTGTAATTTTATGTCTGAACTGAGTACTTTCTTACCATTGTGATAACATCCAGTGCACAGCCACCTGCATGCATGTTCTCTTTTATGCAGCTGGAAGCATAAGAGCATGCAGGTTGGAGGAGGACACAAATAGAGATGGATTGTTACATGAAATGGTAGATAGGCTGCTGATTGTGTATGGCTTCACATGGTACAGCTGAAGCAAATATCAGGGAGATGTTGCAGACTGCAATTGCAGCTTCACCTGTATGATTTGTCTGCCTTGGAAATGGGACCTTCTACCTGCACCCTCTGATTTCCCATCTTTTTGAGTCTCTGCTTTTCCCATATTCTCTGTGGGCAGTAGGACAGTAGTTTCTGCCACGTAGCTTCTTGTTGTGTTGGTTAAGACAAGACTCAGAATACACTTTTCTTATCAGAGTCCTGTGCTTTTCTCTGTGGCAATTTCCATTGTTTTGTGTTGTGTTTCCCTTTGTCCACTCTTCTTGTGTGGCTGGAGAGCCATGGGTGTTATGACATGAGAATAGCTGCAACGCTTCAGATGTTTTCTGTTCCAACAGGGCTGCATCTCTTCCTGCTCCATCCTGCCCTTGTTAGGATGCCCTCTACTCCTAATGTAGTATATCCTCTGTGCTACCCTTTGACTGTAGTCTCATAGTGAAAACTACATGTTCTGTCCTGAATTAGTCAAGTTGCTGAGGAAAAGCTGTACCTACCTCACACTTCTTTAATGATGCTGCTAAACAAGAGCCTCTATACTTGAAAAGAATAAGTAGACTTTAATGATAGGATTATTCTTGAAACATTTATAAAGGTCAAGGTAATGAACGGGCCCATAGAAAAACTCTCCTAACTTAGGGAGAACAAATCACACTGGAACGGGTGCCAAAGCAAAACCAAATGTTGATTAGCCCTGAAATTTGAGGACATCTGGATCCAGATAAAAAGCTGTGGTCAGCTTTCTTCTCTAATATGAACTGAAGCCAGACACCCTTGGATTTTGTGTTGAGCCATTTCTGGAACCCATCCCCCTTCCTAATCTTTATTCATCTGTGTCCCTTTTTATGTGGAGCTAAATTAAGAGAATTGGGCCTTCTCCTGAAGTAGCCAAGTCAAACACTCAGAACCTGGGAAAATCAAGAATTTAGGTTGTCTACAAATTTACTGTAGCCTTTGTGCTGTATATATTCTGGTAGTATTGTCCTTAATCACAAGCTTACATACTATTAAGTCTCTGCTCTGTTTAAAGTGCAGGATGGATACTGCTCACTTAATGAGCAGCTATTTAATATTTTCTTTTATCTTCATTGTTCACTGTGTACCCCATGGCTTATTCAAAGCCTGTTCTGAATGAAGAATTATTAATTTCCTTGGGAGCTCTTCTTCTGCAGGGATTGTTATTGTATCTGGGTGCTTCACAGACATGAAATATGTTTTCACAACGCCTCAGTGAAGTGAGGGTATACAGCACCCCCACTTGGACAGATGGCAGAGATATGAGGATGAAGGGAAAACCTTGCCAAAGTTTTTCGAGTGTGTAGGACATTATTTTTTTTTCCTGAGTTCATGACACTGCAAAATATTTTATAAATTCAAAGCATAATTCCTACCAATTTCAGTTCTAGCTGTGTATGCTCAGCAGTTGTGCAGATCAGAACCTATGGTCTTCTCTTGGGTCCTGAAGAGGATGACTGAGAAGGTGTGAAAATGTAGATTGATTTGCTTGGTAACACACACAACACTGTGGCGAAAGGTGCAGTAGAGTACAGTTCTACAAAACCAGCAATCAAGCTTATTTAGCAGACTTGGACTGATAAGCAGAAGAAGACTCTTGGTTCCCCTACTCCCAGATAAATTCCCAAACCCCTTTCTCCAACTGAACTGTGGCAATGAGTCATCTCTTGCCTTTGTCACAACAGAGTTTAACTTGCCCTGCTGAGAAAGATTTCTCCAGCAGGTGACTCAAAGTAGGAGTTTAGTTGGGTCACCAGGGCCAGCAATCTAGTAGGGCAAGTACTTTTCCTATTGACCAGAGAGACCTGAAGGACATCATCCTCACTAGGCTGAAGCTATTCAGTGTAGGTGACCTTGCTTTCCTTCTCTGATGGCTGCTTTTAGGCCCAGTTCAGGTAATTTCATGGCTCCTGCTCCCAATAGCTGTTTTGTCATCTTACCCCTCCTTCCATCCCCAGTTTTTACACATAAAAAGCCTTGTGCTTAGTTTTTGCCCAGCTTCTAGTCCTTGCCTCACCCAGTTCTGGTTCAAGAAGTTTCTCTCCCTTACCACTAGTCTTGTACTTTTTATATTCTCTGCCAAGACAGTTTCACCATCAGTGTTACTGGCTTGGCAGCACAGTGGTCATTAAAGCACAAGGGAGTTGTGGACCTTTCCCTGCCCTTTAATACCAGGTTGCATCTCAAACAGGTGGCAATGAGAGTATACAGAAAACCAAAACCAAACCAAACCAGCCCCAACAACATTGTTCTGAATGCTGCATTATCAGGTATAAATAGGTCACATGCATGCATACCTTTCCCATGTAGATGCTGCCAGAGAACAGAGATATGTAGTGAAACTGGATTAACTTTCTAATAAACTTTTGTCTAGTATTGCAGATTTTTCCCCCTCCAGAAATATTGATTTAAGTCTTTGAAGCACAGCTTTTGATTTTCACAGGAACAGCATGAGACACGTGCATGATTAAAACTCTCTTTTATCCTTCAAGATCTTTTCTGAAGTGTGGAGATTTCCAATTTTTTTCTTAATATGGCCAAAACAATGTATTTTTCTTCAGTTTCATTCTTGGAAAAGTTCAACTGTTTTGGCTAAAACTTCCCTTTAAATAAACAAATCATTCTAAGAGAGTCACACAGCATGGAAAACTTCAGCCTAGATGGTTAAAGGTTGGCAAAGTTGAAAAGAGGATTTTATAATGAATGGGAAGTTTCAAGAAATCTTTGTAATAACTGATGCTACCTTGCTTGTAAGAAGTATAATTATAAAATTTTTCAGTAAAATCATCTCTGCCTTGGAAAGAAGCTCCATTTTAGTGCCAAATCCTTCAGGCTTAATACCATTGTCAGTAAATGAAGACTCAACTGCCAGCCTCTAAGTACTTTGAAAGGAATGTTCCACTAAATTCCCATTCATAGCTGTAATTCATGACTAGTCTGAACTTTGAGTGCACCTGTAAAGGCACTGTTTCTGTGTATTGTACTGCTGGCAACAGTGATTGTATTAAAATGCATGGAATAGATGCCCCAGTCAGTGTTTTCCTAAGATAGAAGGAAAATCAGTCAGTTAGAGCAATCCAATGGAGCTCAAAATCAGTAGAGATGGTAGGAAGATGAAGTAACTGGCATTGCTGTTACCTGTCCAGTGTTTTCTAGAGAAACAGAGGATGGCACTCTCCAGTCTTAAGGAACATTAATCTAATGGTGAGGGTATTAACAGTGAAAATGAACACTGTATCTGTAGGTAAAGCTTACTGAAAATGGAGCCAATTGTAAGTTTGAGGCTGTGTGTATCTATGTGGAGTCAACCATGAGTTCTGAGCTTGGGTTTCAGATAGAATGGAGAGACCAACTGCAAGGAAACCAAAATTAGAGTCAGGAGCTGTATTCAGTTAAAAAGCAGCTATGTCTTGTAATGTGGGTATGTCAGCATGAGATCTTCCCACTCAGCTGATTTCTAGGCAGAATCAGAGTTACAGGCTTGGTAAAAGCAAACACATATTTTTTGCCTTTTATTGTGTTCTTTCTTTAAAAGCCAAAGCAGCTCAGAGGGAATGTGACAGAATTCCTCCTTTAGAATGCTGCTTATTCAGTTATGACTGGTTCCACCGAAGTACCAATGGGGCTTTTTTTCAAGGCAATGCATTTGTATGACTGTCTTTGAAAACCTTGTTTGTTCTGCAGAATCTTTACAGATGCTAAGAACAAAAGGATCTCGTCAGAGTCCAAAAGCTGCACAGTTGATTTGCAGAGTGAATTGAAACATTATTTGTCCAGCATTTGATTTTAAATTTGCTTTTAGGAAAAAGAAATGAGAAGTGCTGAGGTACAACTTACATGAGAAACTCTGCCTGCAGTCCTTCACTCACAGGTCTGATGTAGACCCTGTATCTTGATGCTTTATCAGATCTTTGACTTAATTTCATTTCTCCATCATCTGGCAACATGCTCGAGTGCTTAGACCCTATCAGCTCCTAGCACTGGAAATATGTAGGAAAAGTCAATTGATGGGGTTAAAGACAAAACAGAGATAAAATGCAGTAGGATAAAATGGTGATTTAGGAAAAAAAAGGGTGACAACAATCTAAGACCTAGAAATCTACCAATTTTTTTTCTGATTATTTTGATGGACTGGTGTCCCCTTTAGTCAGTCTTATTTGCCCAGGAATTGTTTCTTCAGGCTGTAAGGCTTACAGTATTAACAGCTCTGTGGGTACCCATATACCTTTGTTTTCAACACCATCTCTGATCTAGATTTGTCAGAGAAAGGATTTAAAGTTCTGCAGAAGAGATGCTCCTCAAAACAAAACCAACAAATTACAAGTAACAGCTTAAACAAGAGTTCAAACCACGTTCTAATAATTCTCAAATGTGCCTCTGGTTCTATTGATTTTCATCTGTGACCTTAAAATGTCATAACCCCATGACAGGCCCCATAGAAACAGAACTTTTAGTCTTTGTTTTATACCTTTCTGTAACAGTTTCTTCTGTCAATAGTTTAAAAAGATGTATTTATTGTTTTAAGTTACCACCATAATTGTTTTCTATACAGATACCATAAATTTTTACTTCAAGGTAATTGTAGATGCAAGTAAACCTTTTCTTCAGATATAAGGAAAACTCATATTCATTTTTGAACTTGGATCTGAAACTTAGGACCACCTACAATACAGTTTGGAAATAAAATTTATTTGACCAGCTCAAAATTTGCAGAAATTTAAAGTATAGAAATGAACCTAGGAACTAATTTCGTGACTCAAATTAATTTTGGAGGGGAAAAATTCTTCTTTCTAGCTTGATTCGTGATTGATGTAAGATTTCAGTAATAATGACTAACCAAAGAACAGGGCAGAATGCCTCCTGGTTTTCCCTGTGAATAGCTGCTTTTGGGGCTTTTTTCCTTTTGTTTGCTTGGTTGTTTTTTGTTTTTTTTTTTTTTTTTTAAGATAGTAGCAGTGGACAAGAGGCCTTGGGCAGCAGAATGATTCTAGACACCAAGTGGAATATTCTCCTAAATTGCTGTCTGTTTTCCAGCAGTTTGCCAGCAGCTGTCAGAAGTATTTCATGTAAATATTGCTTTAAACAGCTTTAAATGTTAGGAATGGTGGCTTTGTCTCTACCTAATAATTGCATGTGATCTTAACAAAATATTGACTTCAAACACAATCTTTGTCTCCGAGTTGTACTCCCCTGGCATTTGTCCATGACTCCTACATTTTAAGTATTTTGTCTCAAAGCATTGGATCCCCCTCCTTTTCTTTACAAGATAACAACCATAACGATTTAATTATATGGAATTACTAGTGAAAAACAAAATCAGTGTAAGTTTCAGCACTTTGTAGGTTGAATACGAGTCAAGAATGTCTCTTTGTAAAAGCATTTAAAACATACCACTTCAGACATATTCCTGTTCAAGAGAAGATTTCTCTTATCCCACATAGATCATACCTAGAATTTTCGCTCGCTGATCTTCAAACACTTCAGAAAGGTGAGCAAGATGGAGTGTTTCCTGACCCTTTGTTTAATGCCTTTTCCATGTGACTGTGCTGGCTGACACTTAGTTTGTCAATAAAAAAGTCCTAATGCTCCATTCTGTGCTTGAGGAGATTACATCTCCTTTTCACTGGTGCAAAGCGTTCAGGGCTAATTCTATTCTCACAGAGTACAATAGTAGCACTCCCAATGAGGGGCAATCAGGCCTGGGAATCATTTGCTTTACCAAGTATCTGTTCAAATTGCTTTCTGATGTCTCCAAATATATCTCTTTTTCATCACACTGTTTCTTCTATTGCCTCAGTACACAGGCAGGAGCTCCCTATTGCAGCACAGTATAAATATTTTTTCTGTTTAGATAGAGGAGATAGTATATGCTGTTACTGCATATGTTCTATAGCCATTTGTGAGATACCTCTGCCCTCCTATCTTCTTCACTTTACTCTTCTGAAGCATCCAATTTAGATGTTCTTCAATATATATAACATCTCCTACATTGTTCCATTTGATTGGCATAAGATACCTCACTGCAGCTGTCAGCAAGCTGTTGGTGGGTAGGACCCCATTTGCAATCCAGCTTTTATACGTTTGATATCAGAAAAAATTGCTAATATTTAAACCAAACCATCCATAAGCAGGGGAAGGACTTGGACAATTAATAAATCACTTTGCTCATTCATTTCTGTATTTTCCAAAAAGTAATATTCCTGGTGTTAGAGATGGTCAGAAAATTGTTTGTAAACTCTTAATAAAGAAGAAGAGAAAGAACCTCATGTTCTGTCCCTGTGGCTGATAGACTCAGCTCTTAAGCAGTAGGTATTGCAGATGCTTCAGTTAAGTACCATTAGGGGCAACCCAAAGCATACATGCTTGTATTTTAAAGATGGACAAACAGCATTTTTTCTTCTTCTAATCTGGTTCTTTAGTGCAACCCTTATTACACTTTGATGTTTCATTTTCTCAATGGCCATAAACAACACTGAAATTGTTATTCATTCCCAACATACTGCTTGTCACTCTCATGCTTTTTAATATCCTCCCCAAACCATCATGAGCAGGATTTGGAGTGTGCCACTCACACTGTGCAGTGTTGTGTTATGTTCTGTCCATGCCTATTTTCATCCTAAACTGAATCCCCAGTTTAATATGTTACTTGGAGACTGGAGTTTGCGTGTGGTATTTACCTTTACCAAAAAAAAAATCTGCTTTAGATAAATTTGGAGGGTTAGTTTGTAGTATTTCAAGGACAAAAATTTGCACTTTTTAGGGGAAAGGTGAAGACAATTAGTCAGCCACACTATAACCCATTGTAATAAGTGAGGAGCACTGTGTAAAACTGAATGGTTTTCCAAGGAATTGCAAGTGTGAGAAATAAATCTTAGGAATACATGTGCACCATTTGCAGCTTACACTTGCATACTTAACCTATCCACATTTGAGCTATGTCACCACAGAAATAATAATCCTCATGACTTTCAGAGACTTATGGCTTTGAGACACTTTGTAAACAAAAGAAAAACATAGCCAGTCCAGAATGGTCTTAGCCGGATGAAATAAAACAAAGACATCATCAACAGAACAGTGCTTAAAAAAATCATTTTGAATAGACTGGAGTGTTATCCCAGATTTATGGTGATTGTGTCTCTTGAAGCACTTGCCAAGTTTATATGCAGTTTGTGTGTGGTTTTTGAATGTTCGGCACAAAGTGACATTGAGAGGTTTTTTTCACATGCTCAGCTTCTTGCATTAATTCAAATTCCCTGGGGCTTCTCATAGAATAATTTCAGGTGCTGTTAGCTAATATGGTCATCTGCATAATATAATATTTATATTTAAGATTTCCTCACTGTTAAGTGTGTGATTAATATGAGTTTTGGGAGAGGTCAGCAGAGGCACTATGCTCATTACCTTGCTTTTGAAAATAAGATCTGGCTTAACTTGTCAAAATCCAAGCCTAAGCTGTGCTCTTGCTGTGATGCCTGGGAGAAATCAACCAGCTAATGATGCTAAGTTGAGCAGCATTTAGAGGTAAGAGGACATTACTCGGGCATGAGACTGGATAGCAGCAGCTAACCTGTCCAGCCATGCAGGCTTATCATTAAGAAACTCATCAGGAGCTTTTTGGCAAACCTCTTTTCTCCCCAAAATTTGTCAAGAATCAGCTGTAGCAGACGTGATGTCAGCCCCACCCCAACTTAGCCTGTAGAAAAATTGCTACAAAATTCACCTGCAACAGGACGGAGCCAGGATTCAAATCCAGCTCTGTCTAATTAGCTCAAGGGACTTCAGCTGGGCAATCTGCTGCCAGGCTCTAAATCAGTGGTCTCTCATGTAGGCACCTGCTCTCACTAGTTTGGGCTCAGTTTGTATTAAATTATTTATACAAAATAGAAAATACAATTTGCGTCAGAAACTGATTTAAAACATGAGTTGGGATATTTAGCTTGGATGACCCAGGAACAAGTCCTAGGACTGATTCAGGCAGAGCAAGGGTTTGAATTTGAGTTTTCCTTGTTCTTTGGGAGCACACAGAGCACTGAGCAGGCAGAGCTGTCTAATCACTGGGGTTTTCTTTCTCCTTTTGACCCCTTGCCTTGGCTTTGCAGCTTCTTTTTGAACTTTAGTAAAGAGTAAGCTCTTTGGGGCAAAGGCTTTGCTTTACTCCCTCTTTGTGGAGTGCCAAGTATAGTGAGACCCTGATCCTGGACCTCTGGCACATTGAAGCACATTGCAAAGTGTGTAATTGCTCTGTGGAATTGATTGCTTGCCTGCAAACAAAACTTGCTACTAGATGAGGGACTTGCACCTGTAGTTCCAGAGTAAGAGGTCAGTGCTGTAGACTGGAGGGCATCATATTCAAATCCAGAGGAGTTTGACTATAGACACAAACATCATCCTGACAAATTTACAGAAAAACAGTCTGACTGAAACCCTGTGTGAAATAGTTCCATTGTTTCAGTGTTCACAGGACATGTGCTTGCTACAGGACAACCAGTTGTAGTAGCTGTATCAACAGAAATATTTTCTGCCCAAATATATTGTCTGGGACATTAGTGTTAAGGGCACACTAACATATTTAAACACATGTGGGATGATGCAAAGTGTTTTATTCAGCTCGAGAGAAAACTTTTCATTCCAGGAAAGAGGAAGAGGTTTTATCAAACTTTTGTCCCCTCTGACATATATTTTCTAATTTTCACATTTCTTAAGTCCATTCTAGTCTCCAGGAATCTGATGGTTTTTTTACAAGGACAAGATTATTAAATCTGGAGTTTCATGGATTAGTAGATAAGAGGTAGCAGTACTGGGGCCAACCCAATACTGCATGTGCTCACAGAGCATGAAAAAGGTGGAAACTTTCAAACCATGCTAATAAGGTCCCTGTCATTTCAGCACTTCTCATTATGTCCTCATCTGGCACTTATCAATTTCTTTAATCTTGTTCTTAAAGTCACAGAAGGTTCAGTTTGCACAGAAAAATATAGGAACTAAATCTCCTCAGTTGTTCAGATAGCAGGAGATTGATGGGGGGAAGAAACAAACACAAAACAAACGAGCACATCTGAGGGTTCCTGATGTTTAACCCATGTCATATTAATTTCAGGCAGATTGTACTCTAGTATAGTCTACTAATTTGAGCTTTCTTTTTGAAAGGCAAGAGGTCAAAGATGCAAACAAAAAGGCCATCAGCAAGTATCTTTAAAATTAAATTTCAATAGATAAACGAAAAACAGTAGAGGGAGAAAGTACAAGGTTTATATGTCACTGAAGAGAGTAGAGCGAGGCATCAGATACTTAATAGTGAGGGAATGGATTTCAGTGAAGTTGATAGTATAACAATAAAAAGAAAGCTAATTCTAGCATGGTAAGAATTGAATCCTTTGGTGTTAACAGCCTGGCATTCCTATACTATCTTTGAAGTTGTAGCTCTACTGTGTTAGCTACATCCTGTATGATCATAAATGTTCTTTTGTAAGGGTCAGTATTTTCTCCATTGGGACTGGCATTCACAAATGGCACAGGATTCTGAATCACAATTTCTAGTCATGTGCAACACCTACAATTAAAACATCTCCTTTGCAATGCCATTAGAATGGGAATTGAATTGTAATGCAAGTCTGGAGGGAACTGAAGTGATCCTGTAATTCTAGGGGGGAAAAAACTTTGTGCTAGTCTACGATTACTGACTATGGCTCCATGGAAAGCTATTCCAAAGAGAGTTAGTCTGTGGAGACCAACAGCACTATAATATGTGAGATATAACAGGAAAATGGTTTCAATGCAAGTCTGCAGGGAGAAGCAACAATGTCACTTTACACAGAAAAATTCAGTGCAAGTCCACAGAGACCTGTAACAATACTGTTTGGGTTTGAGATTCTATGGGAAATGAATTTCAGTAGCACTGTTAGGCTGAATAAGGACATTAGATTATGATGAGAAATTATTTGATGGAAAGAGGACTCAAACAATAGGCACAGAACAGATCAACATCAGTAAACTTTCATTTAAGGCAGCAGAAATACCCAACTTTTCCTGTTCCATAGGCAGTAGTGGCTTGGTTTGGGCTCCCAAAAGAATGTAACAGATTTTTAGCACTTGGTGGGCTCACCAGGCCTCAGGGATGGCTGAGGAGCAGCTAGAGGACTCAACACTGCCTTCTTCTTTTCCTCTTCTGACCTGTCCACTCCTCAGTGTCTGCCTCTGTGATGGGGAATGTATGGATCAGTTCTGAGAATTCACACTCATGGCTTTGAGACATTTACCAATCTGCTTTGCTCTGCAAAGCTCAGCACTAAACACTCTGAACTGTTAGTTCAGGATACAGGAACAAGCATCATGTCAGTGAAATTGTTTTCGCTTACTCATTGCCTCTAGGTACAGTTGTAGCAAGCCCAACAGGGCATGCTTGATCCAGAATTGTTTCCACACCTCGAGCTGTATTACACAAGTCCATTACTCTCCCCGTGTCCAAACATAATCACAGTTTTAGGGAAATTGGAGTTTAAGTCGTCCTGACTGCTACAAACCTTGGGATTTCAACAGCTTATATGATAGTTGACATTTGCACGCAAATCTAAATTTCACAGTTCCAGCCAAAATACCTCAACATGAGAGTGCAGCAAAACAAAATTCCCATTTCAAGAAGAGAAGGCAAATTTCCATGCAGATGATTCACCTGGAGTCCCGTGAGCACAAAATCTTGGAAGATAGCATTAAGTAACATCCTTGGCAGATGAGGTTATGGTGAGACAACAGAACATTCTTATGTATTTCCTATGTATCATGTATATAGAAATAGCTTTTAACTGCCAAGGTCCTCAGCACCCAAGAAATACCAAAGATAGGTGGGAACAGGAGGTGTGAATGAGTGGACTGATTCAGTTATGTGTTAAGAAAATATTCTCTTAAAGCCACATCGCATGTAATTCGAAACAGTTTCTTTCCATAATACAACTATAGGAAGCTGTCTGAAAATTAAGTTTGCTATATTAATACAAAGAAAATAACTACCAATAGGATAATAATCTAAAGCATTACTGACTTACTAGTCAAAGTACAACCTTTTCTAAAATGGCAGCTCTGTGTGGTCCCACTGTATTCACCAAATCATGGTTGCTCTCTCTGACTGAACTTCCTCACAGCAATCCATTTGTTCACCAGTTCTTTCCCCTGTCATTCTAGAGAGAGATTTAGGCTACTCCTCATTTGCAACAATTTCTGTATAACATTGTCTGTATAAAATTGCCCATATTCTGGGAAAATGTAATATCCCTGTTCTAAGTGTTCACAGGAAAAATAAAGAATCATTGTTCAGAGTCCAGAAGGTGCTATTGGTCTGAAAGGAAGAATTCAACATTTCCAAGACAGATTGTCCCTCACCAGGTCTGTGTCCCAGTCTGTGTCTCATGTTTCTCCTATGTCTCTGCTGCAAAATATAAGGGCAGGTCCAACTCTGGAAGAATGTTCAGATGCAAAAATCAATTTGTGTCCATTTCTGGTTCTCAGTATATGTTGATGTAAAATGTAAGGGAGGCACTGTGCATCAGCTTGTGGGTTTTTTTTTTCTGTAATGATCAGCAGAAGCAGTAAATCATATCAAGAAGCATGTAGTCATGGCAAATGATTCAGTTCTTTCTGCTCATAAAAGCAGAGGCTTCAGTTCCTGTCTTACAAGATAGTTGATTGATTTACAACATAACAGCTTCCCTGTATTTGCCTGCAAATAGATCTGGAATGGAAATTGATGAAACCTGAAGATAGGGTTAAGATTGTGATCTTAATTGCTTCTAAGAATGGATCTTTTTAGATTTTCTAGATTGTAAAGGTGGAAAAAAGAATTTATAAAATCTTATAACAATTCAATGGATTTGTTTGTTTGTTTGCTTTAGTTAATCATCTGCCTATCATTAATCTTGATCCTTTGGAGAAAATGGACAGCCTGTGTCCCATTATCTTCCAGCAGAGCTCCCTGGGCATTCAAACTTTCTCATAAAAGGGCAGAGGAAATCTTATCTGTTGCATTTCATCACAGCCAAGTTGGCAAAAGATGTTGGGATGTTCACAGCATGATTGGAAGCAACATAAAAGCAGAACCCCTTATTATTATTGATGTCTTGGTTTTAGATGTATCCTCCCAAGATTTTGGAGCAGCAGCAGCTTATTCTTGCTTTGATCAGCTTTGGGTGATTCTTGCTTCTTGTGTATGGGAAAGCAACAGCAAATCTGCTATCCCTGGGGATGTATTTGGTGGATGCTGCATGTGAGAACCCTTGGAGATTTTCCACCCGTATACTGTGAGTCTTGTTCACACAAAGGGTCATTCTACATGAAGAAAATACACAGACTAAACCTTATTTTCCAAATCCTTACTGTAGAATGGTACACTTCTGTTACATGGGTGTACTGATACTCATTTAGCTTAACAGAGTAACAGACCAGCTACAGCCCATAGAAGGTCTCTGGAGGAACAAAGGTTCCTAAAAAAAAAAAATCATCTATGTATTTTTGTGCAACAGTTGGGACTCTAATTCAGAGTCTCAGCCTGGCCTGTCTTCACCCCCAGTCTTGTTGTATTTAATGGAGTCACTCTGAATTTGCATCCAAAGAAGAGCAGAAACAGAATTTAGTCCCTTTAGAACTCCCAATTCTCTGTTGCTTGATTTCCCAGTCTTTGCAGTGCACTACTATTAATCTCTTATCTCGAATTTTATTGCTCTTTATTTTAATACATACTTAGCCCATTATGTTACCATGCAATATGTGGGGAAACAGTTTATGCAACCTTCTGTTACTACTGATAAAAGCAAATGAAGCATCCATTAAACTTTTTAAACAATGAAGAGGGAACAGAAGTGAAATCAGCTTAGGCTGCAGCAAGGTGATTTAAAATAAACATTAGGTAAACCTTTATTTAGTGTACTTCAGCGGTGGATCAAGATGCCTGGGGAGGCTGTTTAATTGGCATAACAGGACACCAGAGAGTAACTAGACCCCTGCATCTCAGGGAATACTGGTCTATAAAGAAATCAGTTGTGCTGTGTGTGATGAAGTGTATTGGTCTAGATGACAAGTTATTATGTCATTTCACATTAAATGAAATGACCATTCCTCTGTAAAATAAAATATCCTTGAGTTGAGAAAAGGGAATGAATGTACACAAGGGCAATAAGTTGAACAGCAGAAATGACCAGATTTTCTCAGTGCTGCATATGTCCCGTTTCCCTTTTGCCCAAAATACACACATCAGAGCAATGCGAGATCTACACTTTGATGTTAATTCACATCTATACAGTCTGGAGCACACACACAAATCCAGTAATCCTTTGTGCTTCTGAAGCACAGATTCCTTCTAATTTCCCAGCGGCAGAACAAAGAATCTTGATGGGTATCAGAGAACCATCGGAATGGACCCTACAGATCAGACTTCTGCTGTTCACTGAATACCACACACAGGCCATCACACTGGGAGCACATGCAGCCATTTTTTTCCTTTAAAAAGCCAGCATTATTTTATTATTTTGAAGTCTTACATAACTGTGTGGTGAAAATGAGAACACAGATCTGGGCCACAAAACATTCCAGCAATTCTCATTGCAAAAGAAACATAAAATTCAGCATCCATCAAACAATTCTCCCTCCAAATGAATAGTGAATATACAAACCCACCATCTCAGCTTGAGTTCCTTTGCAAAAGAAAGCCCTCTGGAGTTATTAAAAATAATAATAAAATAATCCAGACTCCCAACCGACAGCATTTGAACATCATGTCAAGTTCCTATAAAGCAGTGCAACAACACCTCTTTTTACTAATTTCCCTAAATCCCTAGTGGCTTTCTGTTGCCACAAATTAGGCTTACATTCCTTTTTGTAAACCTAGCAAGAATTTCAGTCCCAATATCCCCTGTGCACAGTTCTTTGAGGTCGGATGCTTTGGGTTGTCTGGTTGTTACTCATGCCTCCCACTGTGGGAACCAATATTTCCCCTGCCCCATCATTTTCCCTTCACCCCCCAGCCTGTTACAAATGACTGTTCCTCTGCAGGGTGTCACAGAGGATGACTCTGTCAGGACAATGTAGGGTCAGTGACAGCATCAGGCGCGTGTTGAGTGATCTCATAGGGAGGGAGCAGTGTTCTGCTGAAGGCAGCAATCTTCTGCCTTTCATTTTAATTGGTCTTCAGTCTGAAGGCTTGGCAAAGCCCAGCCTGAGATCTGTGCTGTGCAGATGTGGCCATCTGTGTTCAGTTCCTCTTCGTGTTGGTAGTTCTACCTCCTTTCAATCCCAGTTTTTCCTTCCCTCTGTGTTCAGAACTCCTTCTTTAGTTTGTTGTTGACCTCTTCATATTCCATGTTCATATGACCATCTTCCCGTTCCTTCCTGTACCAAAAAGCAGCATGCTGCTTGGCTCCATTCACAGAAACCCACATGGCTACTCAGCATGTCAAAGGTGAGTTCTCATGTGCTGCTGAATGAAACCCAGAGAAAGCCCAGAAGCATGGCTGATACTCAGTGACACGTGTGACTTCTCACCTCTGAGAGCCACCAACACTCAGAGCAGGAGCTTAGGCCTGGGAGCAGGCTGGGTCTTGGGCAGCACAAAGCAGCTTCTTAGTGATAAGCTTTTCCTATGGGATGCTAGGGAGGACTAAAGGTCAGTCAGCCTTTCAGTTGTCCTAATTAAAGGCCTCATGGTCTTTGACTAGGCTAATGAATGTAGCCACAGTACCGTTTGTACTCTTTTTTTTCAGTGACAGTAAGAGAACAGTGGCAGAGAGCACTAAGAGAGCAGCATGTTTTAAGGTTAGATCTGGGAGCACCCATTTTTTGTCAGCTTGGGGAGTAACATGTAGTGGTTAGAGCCAGAGACTGGCAGTGTCTCCTGTTGGATTCTGTACCATTGATTCCACCAATGTCTTCTGCAGAAGTGTTTCACCTTATTCGAGTTCACTTTTTCCACACTTGTCTTCATAAAAATAAAGATAACTAAATCCCCCCCCCCTTGTGAAGTATTGAGTGAAAGACACAGTATTAGCATAAAGTGTTATGCTCATTACTATTCATTCAGTGAGCACATTCAAGGGAAGTTTGTTTAAGCTAGTGCTGCTTTGCCTGATTAAACAGTCAACCATGAATGAAGCCACTCAGAGATGGATCTTTGGCCTGGTGCCACTGTCACCAAAGTTCGCAGCAAGGGCAAGCAGGGCTCCTCTTTCCCCATGCTAAGGCATGGCAGTAAAAACTCATCAGAAATTAGCATTCCACTCAAAGGCAGGTGGCAAATGTGTGGCTTCCAGAACATCATGGTTTTCACAAACTTTAAGTGACAGGAAAAATATTTAAAGTGGGAGGAAAAGAGACCAACAGAAAATGTTATAAACATTAGCAGACTTAGATCTGGTTATGACATAGCTGTAGTTGAAACTGCAGGTACAGGATAAGTTTGCTATGTTTTCATATGAAACAATCAACAAATGAGCGGGAAATTTTCCATATATGATTTCTCTTTTTCAATAGGTATGTTTTTTACCACTTTGTTGTTTTTTTTTTTTTTCCTGAGATACCCTTAAATGTCTGGAAGCAATGGGGTGAGCAGTTCTGGTGAAGCACTGGTGAAATGGAGTTGTGGTAGAGACAGAACAGTGCAGAAAGGTAGGGCCAAACTTTTCAGAAGCTGTTAGGATAGCAGATCATTGCCTGCACTTTGCTGAGAGGTTTGGCTCGATGAGCACTTTCTGCTCCATGTGCCTGCTCATAATCCATGGAAGAATGATTTTGAAGAATATGCCTTGAGCCCAGGCCAGTGTGGGGATGGCACCATCACAGTGCCTTGAGCTGTGAAGACTTTGGTGGGGTGAAGTAATTCATACCTTTTGCCCCAGCAGCTGGAACTTGCAGTGTAACTGGCCTGTAACTGGAAGAGGTCTCTAGATAAAGCCTGTCCCTTTATGGGTGTTGGGTGGCAGCAGTAAACCTTTGCCATCCCTCAGACCATCACTGCTTAGACCCCACTGTGCTCCCACCACACAAAGCTCTGCTTTGTCAGCAATAGTCATCACTTCATTCTTGTGCTCTGAGCCTCTGGGGACTTATTCTACAAGTGCATTAATAGTAAAGGGAGTCTGTAGATCTCCTCTCATCCCCTCCAGCACTCTTGACACAGGGCAGGACATCCTTTCAGCCTCTAGCCCCAAAGCTGATTTGCCATGTGAAGCAGCTCTGCTTAGATGTCTTTCTTGGACAGATTCCCTGGCCTGACTTAGGTGCCCAGAATGTGTGTCGTAGGCTCAGCAGATCCCACCCAGGCAGTGATTTAATCTGACAGTTATACTTATTCATGTTGACATCTCGGGCAGCCAGCAGCAGCACAGAATGTTCAAGCAGGGCAGGGAGGAGGAGGTGGGACAGACGGGTGTCACCACTGCATGCCAGAACCTGGATGAACTCCCTCTCCCCAGCCAGTACCCTTCCTTTGCTCCTCTGAATGGAGGTGGGCTGCCTTTTCATTCAGTGTGTACCAGTCCAGCTACTCACAGAAGGAGCTCGTTACAGACAGATACACACTCAATAGGCTCCTTCAAGCAGAGTAAATTACGTGTTTGGAGAAATAGGGGAGAAAAAAATCAGAAGTGCGAAGTAGTCAGCATGATGGAGCTGCCTCCTGGCTGCTCATTTTAGGGAGCACAAGTGTGCAATTAGTATGGAGAACTAGCACATTTTTCTTTGCCCTAAGACACCCACTGCAAGCTCCTGGTGGGAGCCTGGGCTTGTAACTTGTTTTCATAGCCAGGCAACTCCAGAGCAGAGTGCACAGCTACAGGAATGGAGTTGTGGTAGGGCTGCACTGCTGAGCTGGGAGACCTGGGAATCCTGCACTCTTGAAAAGAGTGTTTGTGCACACACACCTGAAAACCAGGCTGTCATTGTAGATGTGTGCAGCATCAGTTTGCCTGTCTTTCTTCAGACCCGTGGTGCAGACCTGTGGGTGTGCACAGCACATGTCCTCCTTGGCATTAGCAAGAGTTTCGTGGTACGTAAAGGATATAAGAGATAATGTTCTTTATAATTCCTCAGGGCTTTTTCTGAGTTATGTGTTCATTTATGGGAATACTGTAACCTGGAAAACTTTATGGAAAAAGGTGCTTTGGAAATGCTCTGGCACAGAAATAGGTATACTCAGCTGAAAAGAAAAAAAAAAAAAAAAAGAAAAAAGAAAAAGAAAAAAAAAAAAAGGAAAAAAAAAAAAGAAAAAAGAAGAAAAAAAGAAAAAAGTTTTGTCCTCAGATGCACAGCTGCAGCTTCTGTTGGGGTCAGTAGTTTTAGAACAAAAGCATGGTTATTAATATTTGCTGTCAGTAATGCCAGGGTAACTCTACACAAGGATTCCTCTCTCTTAGCTTTGTATTTTTAGCCTGTTTAACAGCAATCCCAGGAGTTCTGTGTTCCTCCAGGATCCCAGACCTGGGTTGCACAAATGTCCCTGATGTGATGTGCAAGTTTGCTTTTGTCTATCCAAGCAGATCTGGAGAGATTTCTATATACTGCCTGTAGACTGTAAATAGGAAGAGGACAAGAGAGTTTTCTTCTTGATGCTCAAGCACTTGGTGAAAGATCTGGCCACCAGAAATGTGTTCTATACTGCATGCTTGGTCTGAACGGGTGATGTTAGAGTTGGCAGGCATCCCAGTTAATTGGGACAGGTTTATAGATTTGTCCCATGTTCGTGGTAAATTCTGAATATTTGAATTGGTTGTGTATTGCATCTGACAGCCTACACAGAGCAGGATTTTGCTTCAGGAGTCTGTGAGGCTGGGACCTGGTCTCAACGAACCTATTAATGTTCTGGAAGTTCGTGCTGGGATTTTAAAGGGGGCTGAGCTCTGTGTGGGTTGTGAAAAGCCAAAAGAAGGGGAAAAAAGTTAGATCTCGTAAAGACTATGTGTCTTCAAGCTGCATCCTACTTTTTGTACATGGCATTTGACAGCCATATATACAAGGAGATTGGATGAAAAACAAAGTTCTGAATTCAAAGGCTAAGGATGCTAAGAGCATTCTTTATTTCAACAAAGCAACTGTTGGTTAATCAAGAGTGGAACAGGAGCCTGAAAGGGGATTTGTGCAGTGAAAAAGTCAGATGTTTGCTGACTTCTTAAACATGGGAGGGAGAAGTGAAAAACTTCCCTCCAAAGAAATGAAATGGAAAGGTTTTGTAAATATATATTGTGTGTGTCTTCTTTTTCTTTTTAATGCTACAATTTTTAAAAATTATCATCTTTGTGAGACAGCTGGCTAAGTCTAGCTTGTTGTAGATGTGTGTTTCAGGGTTAAAATTAAAGGCTAATGTTTTCTGATGCTCTTTTCTCTGTATTGATAGATACCTTCTCAAGTGATCCTACCTAAAATCCCATTCCCTCCCCCTCATATTTATCTGAGTGTCACCATGTTGTGATGGTAGCTTCCTCCTTCTCCTAGCTGTAAGGGGGAATGTCCTGAGTCCTTCCTCCTTACTATCAATAAGATCCCTCCTATTATTGATATTCAGATCCTCCAGTGACCCACTTAGCAGTTGGCATCAGTAGATGGAAAAATATAATCACAGGCTGAGGATCAAACCTGACGTAAAAGGCCAGGGGTAGTTGCAGTAGTGACAGGATGGGCTTTTGGCATAGCTATGGAGAGTGTGCTCTTCTACACAGTGGTAAGAGGACACTTTTGCCTAAACATTGCTCCCCCACACCCTGTCACCTCTCCTGAAGAGCAGTTGCTGCCTGTGTGCTGTTACTCCTGCAATGAGAAATGAGATAATTTGAGGATAAAAACAATTTGCTTCTCAAAATGTTGTTTGGGAATGAGCTTATTTTGTCAAGCCCATCTCCCAACACTCAGAACATCATGCATGAGGTTCCAGAAAGTAATGAGATTTACATATGAAAATAATAATGATTTGGTACTTTTTTGTTTCCTGTATTATCTGGTAGTGTAGCCAGCTGCACTTTGCAATCAAGAGAGCTAAAATGTTTCCTTCCTTTTTACACCAAAGCAGAAATTCTCAGTTTATTATATGAATTTAGAAGCCAGGGATTAGAAAAAAAACTATTAAATATTTAGTGGGCCATAGAAAAAACCTGACATTTGGCAAGCTTGTATTCTGCAGCTGTAACCACTATCACTTTAATAAGTGGGAAAGATCAAGGAGATTATAGAAATTGTCTCACAGGGACAGTTTCCTAAGTTCGGGTGCACTGGAACTGTTTGAAAGACTTGTGTAGAAATTTACAGGTCAGAAAATGAGAAGTTGCTTTTCACAAATCATTCTGAATTCATAGAAATGGCATTGCTTTGCTAAGAACAATGAGAAGTTTGATAGAATACTTTTGGCTCAATAATGGACTGATTTGGCAATGAAAGTAGGTCAGTTACAGGCTTCTTTTTCTATCCTTTCTTTTCTGGGAGTTGGAAAGAAAATGTATTTTTGATATTCAAAATAGAGAATTGTGAAATCTTGTGCTAGCATAATTTTCTCGCTCTTGATATTTATTGAACAAGCAATCTAATTTCATTTTCCAGAGTTCATTATAGAACAGCCAGTTTAAACATCAGTGTAAAGTGAGCAATTAAAAACTGTGTTTTTTACCAGTGAAAATGACTGTTACTGGTATTTAGGAAAGATGCCATCTCTGATCTTGAGGTGGTAAGGCCTTATAAGGACTGGTTATATAGATACCCCTGGAATGTTCCAAAAAGGACTTGTTGTTACGAGAACAAACACACAACACAAACCAGATGGTTAATATGAGCTAAAATCCTACTGCAGAAGACAGAAAGATATTTCCTATTTGTGTGTTAGCAAGCCAAGTACAGGCAGTTGGAGACTGGGCTGTGTCATGACTTGTTGATAGGTGAGAATTTCAAACTGCCTTCTGCTCAGTTATATTTTTTCAAGAGAGAGGACTACATATGCCTTTATAGAGGAGAGTGAATGCACAGCAGACAATGCACACAGGATCTATGTTAGGCTCTGTAGACACACAAGACAGATGCTCAGAACAAAGGCTGACTCCTCAAGAATCCCTGGGGAAGGAGATGATTTAGTGGTCCTGAGTTGCATGTTTATGGTGGACTGAAATAGTCCTCTAGTTGTCACCAAATCTGACCATCATACTTAGAGCAGAATCCAGTTGAGCCCAGTGCCCTGATTTTTGGTGGCAGAAGTTGCTTTTCTTTCTCCTGCTCAAGTACCTGGTATCAGGGAATATTTTCAGAACCAATATATTGGATGTCTGATGCTAGTTCTCAAACTAACCTTTGTAACCTTGATCATAGCTTTCTACAAGTCTCCAGCCTGGCCTCTAGCAGATTTTTATGGCTCTCCTAGAGTGGTTCAGTCCATGCTGCCATTCTACTTATTCCAGAACCTAAGCTTTGTGCTCTTTAAATCCATACTTGCTCTTTGTTCCAGGACAAATGTGTCTGAGATGAGAGACACACAAAAGCTACACTCAAAACTATTAGTCAGAATGATCCAAGGCAAGTGTTTTTCTGGTGCTGGTTGGATTTTACTAGTGTGTTTTGGAGATTTCAGTCTACACGTGCTAGCAACCCACATCTTATGCTGCAGATTTGTCATGTGTTGCTGCCCAAATGCTTTGATATCCTGAGTGTCCACGTGAGCATTCCTGCTTGTCTGTGAGTGGAACCTGTGCCTGTGGACTTGGCTGGAGATCTAGAGCAAAGGACATCTTGCCCTTTCAGCCCCGCTCCTAATTGCCACTTCATAGTAGGAAGGCATGTGCAGAGCCAATGGTTGTCCAGGCAGTAAAATATATCTATTTGTTACAAGAACAGACTTTCTGGTCCAGGCTAAATATCTGTGTTGCTCTGGATCCTGTCTTTAGCCTTAGTCAGTGGGGAAGACAGAAGATCCAGAGGGGTGCAGCATGATCCAGTGTGTCCTCCAGCCTTCCAGCAGTCTGAGATTAGACATCTGAGTCAGAAGTGGGAGTCCACAAGTAACCTGGGAAATGCTGGCCCTTCTTCACTTAGGGGTTTCAGGAAGGCAGTATCCTCTTACTGTGGTGCATATTTTTTCTGGG